>NC_045435.1:56469233-56654334 GCF_002776525.5 Piliocolobus tephrosceles | reverse complement strand
ACTCCACTGTCAACATTAGACAGATCAACGAGACAGAAAGTTAACAAGGATATCCAGGAATTGAACTCATCTCTGCACCAAGCGGACCTAATAGACATCTATAGAACTCTCCACCCCAAGTCAACAGAATATACATTCTTCTCAGCACCACATCAGACTTATTCCAAAATTGACCACATAATTGGAAGTAAAGCACTCCTCAGCAAATGTAAAAGAACAGAAATTATAACAAACTGTCTCTCTGACCACAGTGCAATCAAACTAGAACTCAGGACTAAGAAATTCAATCAAAACCGCTCAACTACATGGAAACTGAACAACCTGCTCCTGAATGACTACTGGGTACATAACGAAATGAAAGCAGAAATAAAGATGTTCTTTGAAACCAATGAGAACAAAGATACAACATACCAGAATCTCTGGGACACATTTAAAGCAGTATGTAGAGGGAAATTTATAGCACTAAGTGCCCACAAGAGAAAGCAGGAAAGATCTAAAATTGACACTCTAACATCACAATTAAAAGAACTAGAGAGGCAAGAGCAAACACATTCAAAAGCTAGCAGAAGGCAAGAAATAACTAAGATCAGAGCAGAACTGAAGGAGATAGAGACACAAAAAACCCTCCAAAAAATCAATGAAACCAGGAGTTGGTTTTTTGAAAAGATCAACAAAATTGACAGACCGCTAGCAAGATTAATAAAGAAGAAAAGAGAGAGGAATCAAATAGACGCAATAAAAAATGATAAAGGGGATATCACCACTGACCCCACAGAAATACAAACTACCATCAGAGAATACTATAAACACCTCCACGCAAATCAACTAGAAAATCTAGAAGAAATGGATAATTTCCTGGACACGTACACTCTTCCAAGACTAAACCAGGAAGAAGTTGAATCCCTGAATAGACCAATAGCAGCCTCTGAAATTGAGGCAACAATTAATAGCCTGCCCACCAAAAAAAAGCCCAGGACCAGATGGATTCACAGCTGAATTCTACCAGAGGTACAAGGAGGAGCTGGTACCATTCCTTCTGAAACTATTCCAATCAATAGAAAAAGAGGGAATCCTCCCTAACTCATTTTATGAGGCCAGCATCATCCTGATACCAAAGCCTGGCAGAGACACAACAAAAAAAGAGAATTTTAGACCAATCTCCCTGATGAACATCGATGCAAAAATCCTCAATAAAATACTGGCAAACCGGATTCAGCAGCACATCAAAAAGCTTATCCACCATGATCAAGTGGGCTTCATCCCTGGGATGCAAGGCTGGTTCAACATTCGCAAATCAATCAACGTAATCCAGCATATCAACAGAACCAAAGACAAGAACCACATGATTATCTCAATAGATGCAGAAAAGGCTTTTGACAAAATTCAACAGCCCTTCATGCTAAAAACGCTCAACAAATTCGGTATTGATGGAACGTACCTCAAAATAATAAGAGCTATTTATGACAAACCCACAGCTAATATCATACTGAATGGGCAAAAACTGGAAAAGTTCCCTTTGAAAACTGGCACAAGACAGGGATGCCCTCTCTCACCACTCCTATTCAACATAGTGTTGGAAGTTCTGGCTAGGGCAATCTGGCAAGAGAAAGAAATCAAGGGTATTCAGTTAGGAAAAGAGGAAGTCAAATTGTCCCTGTTTGCAGATGACATGATTGTGTATTTAGAAAACCCCATCGTCTCAGCCCAAAATCTTCTTAAGCTGATAAGCAACTTCAGCAAAGTCTCAGGATACAAAATTAATGTGCAAAAATCACAAGCATTCTTATACACCAGTAACAGACAAGCAGAGAGCCAAATCAGGAATGAACTTCCATTCACAATTGCTTCAAAGAGAATGAAATACCTAGGAATCCAACTTACAAGGGATGTAAAGGACCTCTTCAAGGAGAACTACAAACCACTGCTCAGTGAAATCAAAGAGGACACAAACAAATGGAAGAACATACCATGCTCATGGATAGGCAGAATCAATATTGTGAAAATGGCCATACTGCCCAAGGTAATTTATAGATTCAATGCCATCCCCATCAAGCTACCAATGAGTTTCTTCACCGAATTGGAAAAAACTGCTTTAAAGTTCATATGGAACCAAAAAAGAGCCCGTATTGCCAAGACAATCCTAAGTCAAAAGGACAAAGCCGGAGGCGTCACGCTACCTGACTTCAAACTATACTACAAGGCTACAGTAACCAAAACAGCATGGTACTGGTACCAAAACAGAGATATAGACCAATGGAACAGAACGGAGCCTTCAGAAATAATGCCACACATCTACAACCATCTGATATTTGACAAACCTGAGAAAAACAAGAAATGGGGAAAGGATTCCCTATTTAATAAATGGTGCTGGGAAAATTGGCTAGCCATAAGTAGAAAGCTGAAACTGGATCCTTTCCTTACTCCTTATACGAAGATTAATTCAAGATGGATTAGAGACTTAAATGTTAGACCTAATACCATAAAAACCCTAGAAGAAAATCTAGGTAGTACCATTCAGGACATAGGCATGGGCAAGGACTTCATGTCTAAAACACCAAAAGCAACGGCAGCAAAAGCCAAAATTGACAAATGGGATCTAATTAAACTAAAGAGCTTCTGCACAGCAAAAGAAACTACCATCAGAGTGAACAGGCAACCTACAGAATGGGAGAAAATTTTTGCAATCTACTCATCTGACAAAGGGCTCATTTCCAGAATCTACAAAGAACTCAAACAAATATACAAGAAAAAAACAAACAACCCCATCCAAAAGTGGGGAAAGGATATGAACAGACATTTCTCAAAAGAAGACATTCATACAGCCAACAGACACATGAAAAAATGCTCATCATCACTGGCCATCAGAGAAATGCAAATCAAAACCACAATGAGATACCATCTCACACCAGTTAGAATGGCAATCATTAAAAAATCAGGAATCAATAGGTGTTGGAGAGGATGTGGAGAAATAGGAACACTTTTACACTGTTGGTGGGATTGTAAACTAGTTCAACCATTATGGAAAACAGTATGGCGATTCCTCAAGGATCTAGAACTAGATGTACCATATGACCCAGCCATCCCACTACTGGGTATATACCCAAAGGATTATAAATTATTCTACTACAAAGACACATGCACACGTATGTTTATTGCGGCACTATACACAATAGCAAAGACTTGGAATCAACCCAAATGTCCATCAGTGACAGACTGGATTAAGAAAATGTGGCACATATACACCATGGAATACTATGCAGCCATAAAAAAGGATGAGTTTGCGTCCTTTGTAGAGACATGGATGCAGCTGGAAACCATCATTCTTAGCAAATTATCACAAGAAGAGAAAACCAAACACCGCATGTTCTCACTCATAGGTGGAAACTGAACAATGAGCTCACTTGGACTCGGGAAGGGGAACATCACACACTGGGGCCTATCATGGGGAGGGGGGAGGGGGGAGGGATTGCATTGGGGAGTTATACCTGATATAAATGATGAATTGATGGGTGCTGACGAGTTGATGGGTGCAGCACACCAACATGGCACATGTATACATATGTAACCTGCACGTTATGCACATGTACCCTAGAACTTAAAGTATAATAAAAAAGAAAAAAAAAAAAAATGAGGTACTTAAAGATATTTCAAACAATAACAAGAAAGTTTACTACCAAAGGAAATCCTTTAGGCAGAAGAGAAATTGATCTCAGACAGAATCCCGGAGATGCAGAAAGGAATGGAGAGTACAGATATTAGTAATTATAGGAGTAAAGAAATACTGACTATATAAAAAAGTATTAACAATGTCTAATTAGTGGAGGAAGAAAACAAATTAGAATGAAAGAGTGGACACCAGTAATACGTAAGTTGGATAAGGATGACTAGAGTAAGGTTATGGGATTATACAACAGAAAAATTAATGGAATAATAAACTTTAGACTTTATACTCAAGTATTAAAATTGATTACTAAATGAGGAGACATAAAGTATATGACTTCTAAGAAGACAAGCAAAGTTGGAATTAGAAGAAAAATAAAACACAGGCCAGAAATTAAGGAAAAAGAAGAGAAAAACAGATAAACAGAAGGCAAAAAATAAGATGGTAGAACTAAATCCAAAAATATCAGTAGCCACAATAAATATAAATGAACTAAAGTCTTAATTAAAACACAAAGAATAAATTACTTTTAAATGTGGCTATATATTATTTACAATGATACACCTAAAAACATAAAGATACAAATTAAAACTGAAAAGAAGGCCAGACACAGTGGCTCATACCTGTAATCTCAGCACTTTGGGAGGCTGAGGTAGGGGGATCACTTGAGGTCAGGAGTTCCAGACCAGCCTGGCCATCATGGTGAAACCCCATTTCTACTAAAAATACAAAAATCAGCTGGGCGTGGTGGTGCACACCTGTAATTCTAGCTACTTGGGAGACTGAGGCAGGAGAATTTCTTGAATGCTGGAGGCAGAGATTGCAGTGAGCTGAGATCGTGCCACTGCACTCCAGCCTGGGCAACAGGGCAAGACTGTCTCAAAACACAAAAATAAAATAAAATAAATAAAATAAAAGTGAAAAAAAGGAAAAGTATATATTAGACAAATACTAACCAAAAGAAAGCTTGTATACCTATATAGCAGATACCAGACAAAATAGACTTTAAGATAAAAATCATTATCAAAGTAAAAGAGAATCTCTATATAATAATAAAATGTTCAATTCAATGGTAAGACATGCTTTTCTTACTATTTTAATTATTTCATTTTATAAATAGCATAAAAACTTTTTTCTCAATAAAAATATTTCAATATTTAGTTTCAACAGCCATAAGAGTGAAAAAAAAAAAAAGAGACATCTCATAGAAGTACATAGATTACAATGAAAGATGCACCTCATTAATGACAAAGATTCTCTCCTTGGCAAAACTCTAATGAGGCTCCTCTGAACTCTCTTTACAACTAGGCCCTGAGTTTTGGGCTTCCAATCTCATCTCTGCATTGTCCAGCTGCACCAAGAATCCTGCTAAGTCAGTTTGCCTACCCTTAAATGTGTGATCACCCTTGATACCTGATCAAACTCCTCATCCTCCCCAGTCCCCCAGGTGAAGTCTGATCACACTGACCTGCCTTCAGCAAGAATCCTGTTAGGCTAGTTGAGCCAGAACCCCTACTTACCTCTGATGTTTCCTCTTAGTAATTTTTCATCTGAGGAAGACATACTTCTAAACTTACATACGCTTAATAACATAGCTTTAATATATATAAAGCAAAACTTGACAGAATGGCTAAGAGAAATGATCAAATCTACCATCTTAAATGGAGATTTTTAACAACTCTCTCAGCAATTACTAAGATCAAGCAGAAGGAAAAAATTAGTAAGGATATAGAAAATTTGCACAGCAGAATTAACAACTTCCTATAATGGATATGTATAGAATATTGCACCCAATTAATATAAAAAATTATTTTCAAATACACATGATTCATTTATGAAAGTTGACCCCTGGTAGGTGCTAAAGCCAGCCCCAACACATTTCAGGGATCAATATTATAATGGCCACATTCTCTGACTACAGCTCCACTGAGTCAGATCTCAGCACCAAATGACAGCAAAATAGCTGCACGCTAAAAAGTAAAAATCTTATAAACTATGTGTTAAAGAAGAAATGCTGATGGACATTACAAAACATTTAGAAATAAACAATCACAAAACTACAATAACACTTGTGGAACTAAAGTGGTCACTTAGAAATATGCAGACTAAAATGTTTACATTAGCAAAGAAGACTCAACAATTTTAAACTATGTATTAAACTTAAGAAGTCAAAAAAAGAATAGCAAAGAAGTTAAGTGAGGCTGGGTGTGGTGGTTCATGCCTGTAATCCCAGCACTTTAGGAGGCTGAGGTAGGTGGATCGCTTGAACTCAGGAGTTTGGGAACAGCCTAGGCAACATGGCAAAACTCCATTTCTACAAAAAAATACAAAAATTAGCCGGGTGTGGTGGCACACTCCTATAGCCCTGGCTACTGGAGAGGCAGAGGTGGGAGGATGGCTTGAGTCCAGGAGGTCAAGGATGCTGTGAGCGGAGATCACACCACTGAACTCCAGCCTGGGTGACACAGCCAAACCCTGCCTCAAAAAATAAAATAAGGGGCCGGGCACGGTGGCTCACGCCTGTAATCCCAGCACTTTGGGAGGCCGAGGCGGGCGGATCACAAGGTCAGGAGATCGAGACCACGGTGAAACCCCGTCTCTACTACAAATACAAAAAATTAGCCGGGCGCAGTGGCGGACGCCTGTAGTCCCAGCTACTCAGGAGGCTGAGGCAGGAGAATGGCGTGAAACCAGGAGGCGGAGCTTGCAGTGAGCCGAGATGGCGCCACTGCACTCCAGCCAGGGGGACAGAGCGAGACTCTGTCTCAGAAAAAAAAATAAATAAATAAAATAAAATAAAATAATTTAAAAAAAGTTAAGTGGCTTTTCCCAAAATCATTTGATAAATGGCAGAGCTCAGATTCAAAGCCAAATCTCTCTCATTCAAAGGCTATGATCTTTTCCATATAGCTTTTCCAAACAAACAAGTGAGTTTCGGCAAGAAAAGTCTTAGTGGTCTTATAAGAGGGAAAAAAAAATCTTTCTTAAATTTCTTTTTATTTTTAAATTTGTATATTTTTTTTAATATTAGAGATGAGCTCTCAGTATGTCTCAAACTGGTCTCAAACTCCTGGCCTCAAGCAATCCTCCCACCTCAACCTCCCAAAGTGCTGGCAGAAGCCACAGCACCCAGCCAAGAAAAAAAACTCTTAGAGCAGAATTAAAGTTTTCAAGAAGGTGTTGCTTAAACTACTAGAAAACCGAAAGTTCAAACATTCAAAATGATGCTGAGCAGGCTGGACAGAGTGGCTCATGCTTGTAATCCCAGCCCTTTGGGAGGCGGAGGCTGGTGGATTACCTGAGGTCAGAAATTCGAGACCAGCCTAGCCAACATGGTGAAACCCCATCTCTACTAAAAATACAAAAAAATTAGCCAGGCATGGTGGCAGGAGCCTGTAATCCCAGTTACTTGGGAAGCTGAGGCAGAAGAATCACTTGAACCCAGGAGGCAGAGGCTGCAGTGAGCTGAGATCATCACACCACTGCACTCCAGCCTGGGCAACAAGAGCAAGACTCCATCTCAACAAAAAAAAAAAAAAAAAAAAAAAAAGATGCTGAGCAATTTATCTGACTTACATGTGTTTTCAGTTATTTTAATTTACTTTTCCTATGTACTGAAACTTGCCTTCCTGAATACTTTCTGGCTTGGTTTACACTGAAGTTAACTTAGTAAAGCTTTTCTAAAAATCATTTTGGGGGGTGTGACTTTAGAATTCTGCTGGACCTCAAGGCATTTGTCATTACAACCCATGCACCTTCAGACAACTGGATGGCATCCTTACTAACAGTTCTCTTTCCTGTTTAGAGTTTTTGTGCAGTTGTGATTCAGTAACAGCAGGTCAGACTGCATTATTCTTTGCCTTCTGTCCCAGTCCAGTGTCATCCAAATAACAAAGCACCCAGCACCACTTGGGCAGGATATGACTGCCTAGAAATTACTTTTTACTGCAGGGGGAAAAAAGATGCCTGGTAATTCTCATCCTTCACTGAAATTGACTTTCAGTTGAAAAGAACTTAAAATAGCCTACTCCTCTCATTTGTCAAGGATACCTAGTCAGGAATTTGTTTCCTTAAACTTAATCTAGAAAGTGCCAAGCTACAAATGAAGAGATAATCCTTGTTCCTCAAGCTCCCACTAACGGCAACTGTTTTCTACCCAGCCTATGGCTATCCCTTGGGTCAAAGTTTTATGAGGCATATTAATAACACAATTATAAAATCAAAACAGTCTTCATCTTAAATACTGGAAGTATATCTTAAATATTATCCTTTTTTTCAAGAAAGGAGGGTTATCTAGAGCAAGGGTGCCCAATCCCTGGACCACAAACCAGTACTGGTCTGTAGCCTATTGGGAACCGGACCAAACAGCAGGAGGTGAGTGGCAGGCGAGCAAGCAAAGCTTCATCTGTATTTACAGCCTGCTCCTCATTGTTTGCATTACCACCTGAGCTCCGCCTCCTGTCAGATCAGCAGTGGCATTAGATCCTCACAGGAGTGCGAATCCTGTTGTGAAGAGCTCACCCAAGGGATCTAGGTCACTGGCTCCTTGTAAGAATCTAATGCCTGATTATCTCTCACTGTCTCCCATCACCCCCAGATGGGACCACATAGTTGTAAGAAAACAAGCTCTGGGCTCCCACTGGTTCTATATTATGGTGAGTTGTATAATTATTTCATTATATATTACAATTTAATAATAATAAAGTGCACAATAAATGTAATGTGCGTCAATCATCCCAAAACCATCCCCTCCCCTGCCCCACATCCGAGGAAAAACTGTCTTCCACAAAAACCAGTTCCTTGTGCCAAAAAGGCTGGGGACTGCTGATCTATAGTATAATATCCCCCAAAAAGCAAACACTGCCACAATAGCAAAACTAGCCTTAATCCTTTCTGGGATTTAATATCTATACTTTTTAAGATTCTTGTCTCAAATTCAATGTCCAAATAATAACCATGAATTAATCATACTCTGTTTTAAACCATTAAATTCACCAGTTTAAGATATTTTTACACACAAACTCTGAAAGTTAGCTCAATGTTTCACCTCAAAACTTTACATAAAAAGAAAACTAGCTAAGATGGGAACATCAGCAAAGCTTTTGAATCTCTCCTCTCTACGTATAAAACCAGACAGAACAACTAGAGAGCAATACCCAAAACCCATGAACAATGTGCACAGCAAATCCATGTGACAAAGTATCCTCACCAAACCCAGAACACAAACAGGTGAAGAAAAACCGCCAACGGCCATATAACCTGCATGGTATCTGTGGCTGGGCAGGAAAAAGAAAGCAACAGGCAATCAGACCTGTGAAAAGGAAAATCCCAAAGAGCCAACAGGCATTACTAGAAAACATGGAGGGACAGTCTGACAATAGTAGCTCACACTGGAAGGAATTTTGTCCACTCCAATAAGGAGTAGGTTTAAGGGGCCCATGGTAAGAAACTGTGAAGGCGCCCAAGTAGTTGTGCACCATGAACTCTTGAAACTGACCTGCCAGGGTTCCCTTCCAGAATACAGCCTCACACCAAGGAGAAATCTCAAGAGACAAAACCAAACTCCTGAAATAGATGGACAAGAGAGAAAAAGGAAAGAGAAGTAGTGGAGGAGGGGAAGAAATCCAGGAAATCTCAGGAGACAGGAGGCCATCGTTTAAACACTCTGCTGAGAACAACTACGAGGGAGCTCAGTGAAGTTACAAAGCTACCCTGAACCATGTCTCTTTCTAAAAGTTCAGAAAAACTGAGTTCAAATAGAAATGAGCAACAGAAATGACTCAAGCTCAAATGCAATTCAAAGTTCTAAAAGAAGTAAGAGAAGAAGAAGCAGAACAACATCCTTATGAATAACAAATGCAGTCAGGAATACATGCTCAAAAATAAATAAATAAATAAATAAATAACATGGTGTGGCGTAGTGGCTCATGCCTATAATCCTAGCACTTTGGGAGGCCAAGGCAGATGGATCACCTGAACTCAGGAGTTAGAGACCAGTCTGAGCAACATGACCAAACTCCGTCTCTATTAAAAAACACAAAAAATTAGCCAGGTGTGGTGGCGGGCCCCTGTAATCCCAGCTACTCAGGAGGCTGGGGCAGGAGAATTGCTTGAGCCCAGGAGGTGGAGGGTACAGTGAGCCAAGACTACACACTGCACTCTAGCCTTGGTGACAGAGCCAGACTCTGTCTCAAAAAATAAAAATAAAAATAAAATGAAGTAAATGGCATAAAGAAAATGATGCATGACAGAACAAAATAAATCAGAATCCACAAACTCAGATGAGGTAGAGAAGTCAAGTGGCAATTAGAAATAAAATAAAAAGTCATTTCAGAAATACACAGATAATTAAAAGACACAGAAGACAAAAAAGAAGAAAAAATTAAAATAAAAAGAAGAGGCCAGGCACGGTGGCTGATGCCTGTAATACCAGCACTTTGGGAGGCTGAGGTGGGAGGATTGCTTAAGCCCAGGAGTTTGAGACCAGCCTGGGCAACATAGTGAGACCTCGTCTCTACTAAAAATCAAAACAATTAGCCAGGTATGGTGGCATGTGCCTGTTGTCCCCACTACTTGGGTGGCTGAGGTGGGAAGATCACTTCAGCCCAGGAAGTCAAGGCTGCAGTGAGCCAAGATCATGCCACTGCACTCCAGCCATTGTGACACAGCAAGACCCTGTCTCAAAAAAAAAAAAAAAAAAAAAAAAGAGATAAAAATGATTAAAAAGAAAGTGATAAACAATGAAAATGGGTAAAAAGAATTATGTAAAGAAAGATATGAGAAATTCCTAAAGAATAAAATAAAAGGACATGAAAAATGGTAAAAAGTATAATCTAAAAATTTCCTGAAGTTTAAAAAAAAAAGTATGAAACTAGATATTGAAAGCTTCTACCCCATACCTGAGAATACTGACCCACAACATCCAACACCAACACACAGTCTAATGAAATCACTGGACACTAAAGAATGAGAAAAAAGAAAATCATTGGGTATTTAGGCAAAAACAACGAATTTTCAAGGGGAAAAAAATAGATTATCATCAGGTTTTCAATAGCAATGCTTCATTCCAAAAGAAAAAAATAAAGTATGTGAGCTACTCAAGAAAAATAAATGTGAACCAAAGATTTCATATCCAGAAAAGCTGACTTTAAAGTATAAAGAGCACTAACTGTTATCAACATGCAAAAACTCAGGGCATATTGTTCCCATGGCCACTTCCTGAAGAATCTAGTTGAGAATAAGCTTGATCAATTCAAATGACTACAGAGACATGATCACAGACAGCATTAAACATGTAGTTACTTATAGAACTGAGATTAGTTGAGAGCTAAAATGGAAAGAGTACTCTCTATAATGGACATATGTTTCAATAATACAGAAATCGTACAATATTTTAAAACTAGGGGAGAAACAGCAAAAGCAGATATAAACTTTTCAGATTTTTAAAAACCTATTCTCAGTAATTACACTGGGGATGGTAGCATTAGTATTATTGAGACCATTATGTATATAATCTGGGATAAAATAAATGAGTGATTATGGACTAGTCTATCATCCCCTGTGTTCTTGAACACCAGGATTCCTGCTGTGGGAAAAAGGCGATAGATGTAATACAGAACAGGTTAAATTAAAAATCACAAAACGGAAGTATCAGTGTAAACTGATTTTGGCATTTTATCTCAGTCTGTCCACTGCAGTGGCCTAGAAACCTAATAGCAATGAGCACACCCAGGGCCTAGACAGGGTCCTCGAAATACTATTTCCTACTAAAAGATACTAGAGCTTCTTAAAGAAATGGCTTTAAGGGTGAGGGGTAGGGATGGGAGCAGATCTTGTCATTACAAAAAGCAAAGCTATGAAGCCATGAAGCCATGAAGGACCACCAGGGTCACTGCTAGGACTCAGGACAGCTGCTTAAAGCTGGGGATGGGAATCGGTGATGACAGCAAATGGGCATGTGGTTTCTTTTAGGGCTGATAGATATGTTCTAAAATTTGATTGTGATGATGTAGATAAATTTTTGATACAACCCCAAAATAAGTGAGTTGTATCAACAGTCAGCTTTCTAGTTGTGAAACTGTACTATATAAAAAATATGGAATTGTACACTTAGTATGATGAAACTTATGGTATGTAAATTACATCTCAATAAAGCTGTTGGAAAAAAAGATATGCCCAAACCTTCAAAAGGGATCATGATTTCGGTGTAAAATAAAATAAAATAAAATATGTTTTGTTTTCTTTTCCCCAGAGACAGGGTCTCACTCTGTCAGCCAGCCTGGAGTGGTACTCCAGCCAGCCAGGAGTACCACAGCTTACTGAAACCTCGAGCTCCTGGGCTCAAGTGATCCTCCCACCTCAGTCTCCTAAGTAGCTAGGACTATGGACACATGCTGCCATACCTGGCTAATTTTTTGTATTTTTTGTAGAGATGGGCTCTCTCTCTCTCTTGCCCAGGCTGGTCTTGAACTCCTGGCCTCAAGTGAACATCTGCTTCGGCTTCCCAAAATTTGACTGGGATTATGGGCATGAGCCACCATGCCTGGCCATAAAATATATTTAAATCCATGAGTTCATGAAGACTTTTTTAAATCCAGTGATTACACAAATCTACATTTGTGGTAAAATTGTACAGAACTAAATATATACACAGACACACAAATGAATAATATAAAACTGGTGAAATCAGACGAAAACAAGTGGGTCATATGAATGCTCAATTTTCCAGCTGTGAAACCATACTATAGTTATATAAGATGGTACCATTGGAAGAAACTGGGTGAAAGGTACACCAGATCTCTCCGTATTATTCCTTACAATGCATGAGAATATATAATTATCCGAAGATGAAATATTTAATCAAAAAATACTCTAATTGGTCACCTTTGAAGAACAGTAGGGAACCAAATCATTATCTTAAAAGCTAGTAAAGAATCAAGCATTTATCCTATCTTTCCTGTATGACCTGCAACAATAGTTAAGAAACAGTAGATGAATGGAACTATCTCTTTATGAAAGAATCGCCATTAATAAATGAAAAAGATTAGATTATCACCATCTAATATGGTTTGGCTATGTCCCCATCCAAATCTCATCTTGAATTACAGCTCCCACAATCGCCAACTGTCATGGGAGGGACTCTGTGGGAGGTAACTGAATCATAGGAGCAGGTTTTCCTGTGCTGTTCTGATGATAGTGAATAAGTCTAATGAGATCTGATGGTTTTATAAACGGTAGTTACCCTGCACACACTCTCTTGCCTGCCACCATGTAAAACGTGCCTTTGCTCCTCCTTCACCTTCAGCCATGATTATGAGGCCTCCCCAGTCATGTGGAACTGTGAGTCCATTAAACCTCTTTTTCTTTATAAATTACCTAATCTTGGGTATGTCTTTATTAGCAGCACGAGAAGAGAGTAATACACCATCATACAGCCTCCAATGGATTAATGGATTAGACACTAAGCATCAACAGCCGCTAACTTTGTAAAAAGAAGCAGCACCAGACATCAGGTGCCTCATGGGGAAAGAACCCACCGATTATCTGATGTCTTACTGTGGGGTTCATACCTGAGTCTGATGACACTTGGGGATCCAGCTACTAATTTGCAGGAAATACAGAGGTCAGAGAGAACAGGTGAACAGCACCAGGACAGGGCATTCTGCAAAATCCAGACTGTAAGAAAGTCTCAAGGCTAAATGTCCTAGATTATTCAACAGATAAATCATTGGAGGAAAAACTAGGGGGTAAGGGGAAGCAACGCAATGAAAGGGAAACCTGTAGATTAGAAGAGTCTTAAAAGACTCAAATTTCCTTTAAATTGGCAAGATTAAACTTGAGATGTACACCTGGATAATAATATTATAAAGAAATGCAAACAAGTGTCTACTTTGAGAAGCAGGGGAGTGGCTACTTTAAGGACAAAGAGGGGTGATGATTAGGATGTGGCACCTGGATGGGGCTGCTAGGGCAGGCAGAAAAATCCTAATTCTGGACCTAAGGTGAACCAGGTGTGTTCACCTTAGGATAACTCAGTAAGCTGTACATTTGTGTTGTGTTATTTTCTGTATTTGTCTAATTTTACAAAAAAAAAAAAAAAAGGTTTTTAAAAAAGGAGAATTTATCTCACTTTTATAACCTGTCATAAATAGAATGCAACACTTAAAATAATTACATGAAAATAATATTATTAACTAGCTGCGGTAGCCTGAGGACACTTCCAAGGCCTTTTCTATGTTAAAATGGAGAATAACAAGTGTAGTCAAGTGTTAAGGATATGCTAGCACTCAAGAGTCTTTCTTTTTAACTTAATGAAGTCTTGAAAGACACCTAAAAGGAAAGCGCTTTCTCACTATGTGATTCAGGGAGATCGGAGGCTTGCCTATCTACCACTCAAAATCATCTTCCCTACTGCTTAAATTTACTTCATAGGCCAGCTCACATCTTACTCTTTTGGAGACACTGAGTTACAAAAAAAAAAGGTCTGGTGCAGTGAATGAAGGTAAGTCAGGCCTTATGAGGAGGATGAAAAAAACAAAAACTTTGCTCTCCCTGATCATCAACAGATTTATGTTACTCGTTCAGCCCTTTCTAAATAAGCTTAAAAGGTTTGCTTTTCCATTATAAGCATTTAAGCAAGTGACTGACACTACAACCCAATGACAGCCGCTTGTCCTCATCCTAGTTACAAGCACACACACTTCACCGTGTACTCAACAGGCACCTTCAGAGCCTAGCAATGACCCACCTCTGTCTTCACACCTAATGTGTTCTCAAGTGACAAGAGGCCCTGTGTCTGAAAACCCAAATTACAAATATAAGCACAAACGCCCTCCCTCACTTGAACTCAGTATCTTAAAATGAGGTCCCCTGTCCCAAGTTGCTGGCTCATCAACACTAGCCTAAACTGACCTCAAAGTCCTTTAAAAAAAAAGGTGGGGTGGGGGGGTATCAGATTACATATTAGACTTATAAACTTGTAAGGAGCAAATAAAGCTGTGAATTCGAATGGAACTCAATCACATTTTTCAAACATTTATCTAAAACACATATTAAAAAGTGGCTCGATTCACCTATATACGATCTGAAAACAAGTCTTGTTTTATCTTACCGTTTCCCCCAAGTTTTTCTACATTAGTTTTAAGAGAAAGAAAACATAAGCCAGGACAGTTTAATTTTTCTTGCACTGTTGCTCACAAGAAAGCACAGAGTGAGGCCCACCCATAAAGATGAAGTGCAGACAGGAACTAAAAGGTAACTTGGATTAAAAAGGAAGATAAGGGTTGGATTTCTTTGTCTTCAATGCCTCTAGCTTCATCAGCTTCCCTTGAGTGGGCAGACCCCCGTTTCCTTCCCTCTCTCACCATCTCCTATCTCTTTTGTATTCTCTCCCCTCTTTGTTTTGTGAACACTCAACTTCCCAGCTTACCCTCACTCCATCCCTTGTTCTTATATTTTCAAGAGACATGTAAGCAAGCAAATACTCAAACATACAAAAACCTGCTAAAATGTCTGGAACAAGAATCCCAAGTTCCACTCATCACAAAGGTGCTTGTGGAAGTCTACTCCACTATTTCCATGATGTCTGAGAAAAACACACCTCATCTGCATCCCCTGGATCCTCCATATGAGAGGGTATACCCTGCATGTAAGAACCAGTTCACCACCTCCATTTTTTTATGAATATTCAGAACAAAAGGCTCCTTTCTTGAATGCTACTCTGATCCCATGAATTCAAAAATGTTTAAGGAAACTCTATCTCCACACCAGCACCTGAGGCGATGGAGACTTTAAGAATAGAATTTTAAAATGTTCTCATTGAGCCCTCCATTCTAGAAATGGCTATAAGTAAATGAAACTCAGAAGTGTCTGGAGCCTACTGAGCTCTACCTAGCAACACAGTGTGTTCCTTGGCACATGAGACAGAAGCTCAAGGCAGACCCAGCACTTCCTCAGATACCATCTTGTCCCATTTTCCTTAAGATAAAGCATCCTGGTCCATGGGTCTATTATTTAGGGTCAGGCCTCAGCAGGAGAATGGTTAGGTGTCAGGGGGAGAGGGGTTTGATATATGTGGTTTGGATTTTTCACCGAAACCCTTTTCAATGAGCCTTAGAGAAATACAGGAGTCTATTGAAACATTACTTACTGCCTGTTGAATATTGGTCTTCACTTGCTCACTCAACATGCCTTCAAAGACAAAGGAGTCGCCAAACTTCTCAGCCTATAAGGAAGGTAGGAAATAAAAATCCAGAAAAGGTTGTGGTAATGTGTTTCATGTGTGCCATTTTCTCTCCACACTATTAAAGTTATTCCTTTTGTCCGGTTGAACTTGGGTCTTTCTTATGACTTCCCAGGGGACTCAGAAATATCCTAAAAGTCTCTGGCTTCCTCTTAAAACAAGTTAATGTCACTTACAGAGACCATTTTCATTTAAGACTCACTTAGCTGATAAGAATGCAGACTGAACAAGATTAGTTTTTGAGAACATGACTGTTCCTGAAGGAAATACATTTCCCCAAGTATTACAAATGACTCTGGGAAATAGTATTCTGTACATGTGAGATTACATAATCAAGCTTTGTCCTTTGTCCTGAATCTAGCTAAATGAATAAAATGGCACTGTTTGCTCATATTCTGACACATTCTAGCTCCACTAAGGGGTCAAATGTGCTTACAAATCTCAACTGGCCAATTCAAGCACCAAATGGAAATCTGTATTTTAACGATTTTATTTAACATTAGTGTCTCAAGTCTTCATCCACCTGATTATTTTTGTTGTATGTAACCCTATTCTGAAAATTAGGTCATTTGTCCCTTGGTAACCATGACTCTCCTCCTACATTTCTGAGTGTTCTTATTCATCTCCTAAAATATGTGGGCTCTTGTTTCAGCCACTGAAACACTGTTGCTCCCCAGAGCTCTGCCCTTGGCTCTCTGCACTTCTACTACACCAGTGGCTCTCAGGCTTTGTACAATTGAGATTATGTAATCAGCTGGTTAAAACTATATACTGCTGTTCCCCAACCCCAGAGATTCTGATTCTGGGGCTCTAGGGTGAGGTCAAGGAGTCTGTATGTGTAAATAGCACACAGCTAGTCATTCTAATACAGGTAGCTCAAGAGATACACTTTGAGATACACTGATCGATGCTTGTTGACGGACAACTTCTTTCAATCTCATCAAATTAACTATAGCCAGTACTCCAAATGACTCTCAAATCTCTACCTCTAGTTCTGTCCTGTTCTTACTAGATGAAATTAACTGAGTACTGGATCTTATATTGCAGATCTTACAAGCACCTCCAACTCCTTTTCTGGAGGGGAGGCTACCATCTCTTTTTCACCCCAATCTTCTTCCTGCATTCCCTTGTGACACTGCCATGACTAACTACCTAAGCCATTTATTTATTCAACAAATGTGTATCAAACACCTACCATGTGCCTAGTTTGGGGCTAAATTAGGGAATATAAGGTCAATATCAGATAGCCATGGTCCCTATCCTTATTGTGCTTAAGTGTGGGAGCACAGAAAAAATCAAGAAACAAAGAATGGAAGAAAATAATTATAACTTTACTTCACTTTGTAAGGTAAAGAGTGTCATGAAAAACGTTCTTGAGAAAGTGACACTTAAGCTTAGACGACTCAAGAATGAGAAGGAGCCAGTCATGCATAAGGGGCATAAGCAAGAGAACTGTGAATTCCAAGCAGAGAGAAAATACAGACCAAGCTATTGAGGTGGGAAAGAATGTTGAGTTTTTAAGGAATAGAAACAAAACCAGCAGGGCTAGAACACGGTACACAAGAGGAGCATGATATAAAGTGAAGCTGGAGAGATGGGAAAAGAAGTCTATAGAGTGCCATTAAAAAAATAGAGCATTTGGTCCAAGGCAGTTCTTGGTCCTTTTTGAGCTCCTTGGCACTATGGTGAAGCTTAAGAACCCCCTTCTCAGAATAAAACATTTAAATGCATAAAATAAAATCAATGGTATTATGAAGAAAAGTCACTATATCAAAATATTAATAAACAAATTAGTGCTATAGTATTAAATATGCTCTTCATTAATATATTAAATAAGATCTAGTGGCAGGTCTCATAATTATCATATTTCAAAGTGGGGATAAATGTAGACAATATTTCAAGATCTCTGCAACAACAAAAATATGATTAAAAATGTCTGTGATTTCTACTAGTAACAAAGGCAGAGGTACTGCTACTACTGCTGTGGTTTGTTGTTTGCATCATAATTGAAGGAAATACTACATTTGGGCTCCAGGGTGGTAAATAACCAGATGTATTAGATTGGTGCAAAAGGAATCACGGTCTTTGCCATTAAAAGTAATGACAAAAACCGTAATTACTTTTGTACCAACTTATAACTTTTCCCCATCTATGTTTTTAGATGCCCTAAGTTCTGCTTATTCTATCCAATCTTCATGGAGAACCCTGGTTCTTTAGAAGTCTTCTAACTTAAGTAAACTAATGAGGAACCTGAGCTGAGAGTATCCTGTGAAACCAAAAGGAAAAGGACTTCTGCTTACTATAAATGTGTACAAAAAAGGTTTCTAACCACTTTGTATATATGAAGACATTCCAAAGAAATGTGACAATGCAAAACCAAATTTGAAAGTTGTTTTACTTTAAACATTCACTCTCAAGTTATTCATTTAATAATAATTTACAAAAAGACATTTGGGGCCATAAAGAAAAAAAAAAAGGAACAGGGACTCCACGAACTGAAGACAAGAGTAAAGTGTTTTTGTGAGAGAAAATTGGAAAGCAAATAAAATAAGTGTATTTCAGAAACTGACATAAACATTTATAGACTAGAAAGCCTTCCTCTTCCTATTCCTATTTAGGACAACATCCACTTTCAGAACCTTGCTTTGTGATTCAGTGACCACCAGATAATGTTTGGAACTGCCACAGCACAGTGTGTGTGAGTTGTCAAGGTGTTGAAATAAGGCCACAAAAATGAAAAACTGCACTTCTGCATTTATCACTTAAAAAATATGAGATGCTTCTGGAAAAACCAAACTGCGATTTACTGAGAAGAAAAGTGGTCTTACTTTGCATGCCATCTGTTATCTCAAAAAGCCTTAGTGGTCAGTGGTATTCTCTGACACATTAAGCGTTAACACAATATAGCATAATAGTTACAGCACAGGTTCTGAGGTCACACTGGCCAGGCTGGAATCCCAGCTCTACCACCAACTAGCTGTGTGATGTGGGGCAAATCACTTTTCTAATCCTCAGTATGTCACCTGAAAAATAACCTGCCTCATAGGGTTGTTGTGAGAAATTAAGATGAAATATATACAATAAAATGCTTCACACAGTTCTACCACAGAATGTGGTAAAAGTGGTCAGTCAATCTTAGCTGCTGTTAAAGCATTCTTAAAAGTTCTGGAAAAGAACAAGTTCTCCCTCCTTTCTCCAATCCCATTACCTCTGTCAAATAGCCAGTTGAGTTCACAAACTTCTCAAATTCAGCATTACTGACTTCATAGGCATCCATGTAAAAGGCATCAATAGTAACTCTCCTCGCAGGTGCCTCCCCATCCTGCTTTATCTGAGGATCATCTGTGCCCATGGTAAATACTCCGGCAGGGATGGGGACCATCTACAATGAAAGGTGAAACACAGGAAGTCATGTATCACAACCAAGGTGTACCTGTGTAGGGGTAAAGTTCCTAGCACCCAGTAAGCACTCAATAGTTAGTAAATCTTCACCACAGTAATAACTGTAAAATTAGGAAAAATCTCTCTATACTCCAAAGAAGGTGAATCACAAGTCTCTGAAAAAGAAGTGAAAATTCTTTAGGAAGGTAATCTCCTTAATCAAACCTCTACTGATACAAATCTATACCTGTACTGGAAACAGGTCTGGAATAACAGTCACCAAGCCACTAATGGCTGGAACGCAGAGGTAGGGAGAATATTCAACTTTCCTTTTCTTTTGAAACAGGTTCTCACTCTTTTGACCAGGCTAGGGTACAGTGGCATGATCAGGGCTAACTACAGCATTGACTATTGACTTCCCAGACTCAAGAGATCTCCCCACCTCAGTCTCTCAAATAGCTGGAGTACAGACATGTGCCACCATGACCAGCTAATTTTTTTTTTTTTTTTTTTTTTTTTTTTGAGATGGAGTCTTGCTCTGTCGCCCAGGCTGGAGTGCAGTGGCATGATCATGACTCACTGCAACCTCCACCTCCTGGGTCCAAGTGATTCTCCTGCCTCAGCCTCCTGAGTAGCTGGGATTACAGGCACCCACCATCATGCCCAGCTAATTTTTGTATTTTTAGTAGAGACAGGGTTTCACCAAGTTGGCCAGGCTGGTCTTGACCAAGCCTCAGGTGATCCACCTGCCTCGGCCTCCCAAAGTGCTACAATTACAGGTGTGAGCCACTGCGCCCGATCTAGCTAATTTTTTTTTAAGCCATGGGGTCTCACTATGTTGCCAAGGTTGGTCTCTAACTCCTGGGCTCAAGTGATCCTCCCACCTCGGCCTTCCAAACTGCTGGGATTATGAGCCATCATGCCCAGCCCCACTTTTTTCTTTATACATATTTTATTTGCATATGCTTTTGTTTCTTTTGAATTATTTTTAAAAGCACATGTAAAAATGCAATCTCTATCTTTAAATAACCACTGCATGAATTTTGGCCTTCAACAATCATGAAAAAGGCTTACCTCACTAAAATAGAAAGTTTTAAAGTTTACTAAGGGTAAAGTTTTAAAGTTTACTATGTGTTGTATAATTCCTTATAAAAAACCTAATTGCAATTACTTTGTTCCTATCTACCTTCCCACCTGAACTCTAAACTCCAAGAAGACAGCAACTGGGGCTGCCTTATTCACAGCTCTATTCCCAACACTGAGCACAGGGTCTGAGGATCACACTGAAAATGTTCAGTTAAAAAATGCAGGTCCATGCTCAACATCATGAGTCATTAAGGAAATGCAAATCAAAACTATAATGAGGTTCCACTTCATGATCACTAGCATGGCTATAACAAAAAAGACACAATAACAAGTGTTGATGAGGATGTGAAGAAATTGGAACCCTCATATATAGCTGGTAGGAATGTAAAATAGTTCAGCTGCTTTGGAAAACAGTCTGGCAGTTTCTCAAAAAGCTAAACAAAGAGTTATATGACCCTGCAGTTCTCCTAGGTATATACCCAAGAGAAATAAAAACATATGTCCATGCAAAAACTTGTACAAAAACATCATAGCAGCATTATTCATAATAGTCAAAAAGCAGAAACAATCCAAATGTCTATCAACTGATGAATAAGTAAACAAAATATGGTATATCTATAAAATGGAATAATTCAGACATAAAAAGAAATAAGTACTAGTTCATGCTACAATATGAGTGAACCTTGAAAATACTATACTAAGTGAAAGAATCCAATCACAAAGGGCCACATATTGTATGAATCTATTCATATGAAATGTCCAGAATAGACAAATCCAAAGAGACACAAAATAGATTAGTGGTTGCTAGAGGGAGGCAGGAATGGGGAATGATTGCTAATGGGCATAGGGTTTCTTCTTGAGATGATGAAGTCTTCTGGAATTAGGCAGTGATAGTTGTAACACCTCATAACTATACTAAAAACCTCATAACTATGCTAAAATTGTACATGTTAAAAGAGTGTATTGTATGCTATATGAATTCTATCTCAAGTTTTTTCAAAAACCACAGGCCTTCAACCATACTATCTGTCAGAAATACACTCTGAACAGACATAATGTCTTATTTTCAAATCATTTGAGTGAGTCAATTAATAGACTCCACAGCAGCCTAGGAACTGTCAAGTCCCTCATCTATAAACAAGGGTTCAATATTACAGAATAAAATGGATCATAAGAAACTACTTATAAACAATTATATATCTACAAATTTGATAACCTTGAAAAAAAAGGATAAATTCCTAGAAACATAAAGCCTATCAAGACCAAATCAAGAAAAAGTAGAAAATCTGAATAGACTGTTAACAAATAAGGAAACTGAATAAATAATTTTAAAAATTGGCCAAGTACAGTGGCTCACGCCTGTAATCCCAGGACTTTGGGAGGCTGAAGCAGGTGGATCACCTGAGGTCAAGAGTTTGAGGCCAGCCTGGCCAACATGGCGAAAGCCTGTCTCGACTAAAAATACAAAAAATTAGCCAGGTGTGGTGACACACGCCTGGAATCCCAGCTACTTGGGAGGCTGAGGCAGGAGAATCACTGGAACCCAGGAGGCGGAGGTTGCAGTGAGCCGAGATTGCACCACTGTACTCCAGCCTGGTGACAAAGTGAGACTCCATCTCAAGTAATAATAATAGTAATTTTCCATCAAGAAAAGCCCAGAACCAGATGGCTTCATGGCAGAATTCTAATTTAAAGAAGAACTAATACCAATCCTTCTCAAATTCTTCCAAAAAATTGAAGAAGAGGAAACACTTCCAAACTCATTTTATGATACCAGCATTACACTGATACCAAAGCCAGACAAGAATATATAGAAGAAAAAATATATATATATTTATTTTATTAAAAAAAAAATATATATATATATACACATTAGGGATATTGGCCTGTATATATATGTATATTTATATATATATAAATATATATATAAAATGTATATATATATTTATATATATATATACAGGCCAATATCCCTAATGAACATAGATGCAAACATTCTAACAAAATACTAGCAAAGTGAATTCAACAGCACTTTAAAGGGATCATACGCCAAAATTAAGTGGGGTTTATCCCTAGGATCAAAGGATGGTTCAACATATGCAAACCTAGGTGTCCCTTATCAGATAAATGGATAAAGAAAATGATATATATATATGCATATACATATATTTTATTTATACATTTTAGCCTTAAAAAGAAGAAAACTCGGCCAGGCACGGTAGCTCACGCCTGTAATCTCAGCACTTTGGGAGGCCAAGGCAGTTGGATCACGAGGTCAGGAGATCGAGACCATCCTGGCTAACACAGTGAAACCCCATCTCCACTAAAAATACAAAAAATTAGCGGGGCATGGTGGCGGGCACCTGTAATCCCAGCTACTCAGGAGGCTGAGGCAGGAGAATGGCGTGCACCCCACCCAGGAGGCAGAGCTTGCAGTGAGCAGAGATTGCGCCACTGCACTCCAGTCTGGGTAACAGAGCGAGACTCCCTCTCAAAAAAAAAAAAGAAGAAAATTCTGCCATTTATGACAGCATGGATGAACCTAGCGGACGGTATGCTATGTGAAATGCGCCAAGCACAAAATGACACATACCTTGATGATCTCACTCAAATGTGGAATCTAAAAAAGTTGAACTAATTGAAGTAGAGTGGTGGTTATCAGAGGCTAGGGGAGTGGGGAAGATGGGAAAAAGAAAGATGTTGATCAAACAGTACAAAATTTCAGTTAGACAGAAGAAATAAGCTTTAGTGATGTATTGCACAGAGTGGTGACTATAATAAATAATGCATTATATATTTCACAATTATTAAAAAATAGATTTTTTTTTTTTTTTTGAGACGGAGTCTCACTCTGTCGCCCAGGCTGGAGTGCAGTGGCCGGATCTCAGCTCACTGCAAGCTCCGCCTCCCGGGTTCACGCCATTCTCCTGCCTCAGCCTCCCGAGTAGCTGGGACTACAGGTGCCCGCCATCTCGCCCGGCTAGTTTTTTTTTTTTTTTTTTGTATTTTTAGTAGAGACGGGGTTTCACCGTGTTAGCCAGGATGGTCTCGATCTCCTGACCTCGTGATCCGCCCATCTCGGCCTCCCAAAGTGCTGGGATTACAGGCTTGAGCCACCACGCCCGGCCAAAAAATAGATTTTAAATGTTTTCACCACACACAAAATATATAAGTATGTGAGCTGATGGATTTGTTAATTAGCTTGACTCATTCCACAATGTAAACATATACCAAAACATCACAATGTACCCCACAAATTATTATATAATTATTTGTCAATTAAAAATAAAATTTTAAAAAACAAGGGCTCAAATTAGAAAAGGAAAAAAAGAAGTCAAGGAGAGACAACTAGTTGGAAAAAAAGAGTTGCTTAGCAATAAGGGCAGAAGCATTAGAAAAATAACATCAGAAGAAACAAATTAGGAATCCACAATCATTGATTCTACTTTCTATTTCTACTGACTTTCCTTGTTAGTGGTTGCTTTGATTCTATGCATGCATTTCCCAATAAAAATGGTGCTGTTTTCATCTATGATAAATTAGTAATAAATGTGTTTTTGTTTGTCCAATGTATTACAGCTATCCCAAGAAATCAACCTTGACTACTCGCATCCCCTACACCCGACATTACACAGGCCACCTAGTCTCACTCGATCTCCTAAATATGTATCTCTCTAATCTCTCCCTCTTTTCTATCCCCAGATAACTGCAGAAGTCTTGTAATTGATGTTCCTGTCTTCAGTCCCCTTTCACATCCCCACTTGCTTCTAAGTCATCTATTCTGTGTTTTCATCTTCCCTAGAACCTAGGTTCTTTGGGGACCAGAAATGAATCTTTCATTTCTATATCCCCAGTGCCTAGCATGGTACATGGTCCACAGTAGACACAAAAAATCTTTACTAATTGAATGAGATCATGACTGTAATCAGGAATTTATCATTTGAATTATGCATAATTATAAAAATGCTATTTAATTTTTAATAGTTCTAGACATGCATAACATGTCAACATCACAGTGAAACCTGTTTAACAGATGCAGGTCAAGGACTGAACTGTTTGTCCATTATTCTCACTATAAGTGCTGGGACACAAGATAGCGCAGTCCTAAGAGGAGAAATCAGCAGTTTAAGCAGCTCTACAAAGAAGTAGAAAAATTGAAGACATCAGACAAAAGTTTCAAGAGCAGTCTTAAAATGATTAAGAGGCTCTAATAAGAGATTTCATAAAAGACTTAAATAAAAAGCTTTCCTGTGGCAAAAACTTCCTGTTATGAGAACAGTTGTTCATCCCTCAGCTCAAAGGCCCACAGGAAGCTGTGCCCATTGTACCTAATGAACTTTTACAATTATCTAACTTTTCTCATCTTCTTCTCCCTCAAGGTGAGTACCAACAATGCTAATGCAATCACGACTTCCACTGTGGACTTCTGGCTGAATTTTTCTTTTTTTCCTTCTTTCATTAACCATCAGAGATAGCCAGTGCTGAATAAGCCAAGTTTCCATTCTGGAGACTATAGATAAAAATAGCCTGGATCACTCTGAGTGGATCATAATTTTTCATTTATACTCATGAAATAAAGTTTTCTGTCCTACAAATGTCAAATGTCATTCAAGTGAAAACCAGAGTATCAAGTGTCTCACTCTGTAGGATCCTAAGCCACATAAAAAGGACCATTTTAGTCAACTCTTCATTGAAGGTCCAAATTCAAAGAATCCATATCTCCTCCAATCTGAAGGTGAGATAAACCCCTCCCCGCCACACCACAGCTTCTGCCACTGCCACTCAAGCCAGAAGTGTAAGTGAAGTCAAGAATGACTCTATTATTCATTAGAATAACAGAACCATATGTGGGCTACACAGTTAGGCCACGTGCAGTGGGCACTGCTATTTTGGTCCATCCAGCACCCACTCCCTCTACTTCTTGTAAAATACTGAAGTTCCTTTCCAAAACCATTTCTTAAGCTTTCTAAGTGGCCCAGGGGTACTGGATAACTCTATCCTACTTCCCACCACCCACCAAGCCTGGCCAACCACAGCATTCTTTTGATCACAGAGATGTAATCAGGGATAGGCCCAAGACTCAATCAAAGTTCATCTTTGAACTTTTGCTGGAGCTACCAGGAAAGAACTTTTTCTCTTCTCGTTATCTTATCAGTAGTAGAAGGGACATTACCTGACAATGGAGCAGAAGAGCCAAGAGATAGCCAAAGAGAAAGGCCTTGGAGATGCTGCCTGAAACCCTGTATCTAGGTGTGTCTGGGGCCATATTTACTCTTGAACTTCCCAACTAGGAGAGCTATAAATGTTCCCTCCAGTTTTTTCCTGCTTAAGCCAGTCTTGTCTTTTTTTCACTTGCTAATAAGTGATTTTTGTCTTGTACACAAAGATGAAATAAGATCATACATAACTTTTTTGTGTAACTTCTCCTTTTCCTTCTTTCCTCTCCTCAGCCCTGACATTAAAAGCTAAAGGCTCTTGTTTTGAGTCCCTTCAAATAAAATAAAATAAAATAAATAAAATAAAATAAAATAAAACAAAATAAAATAAGCTAAAGGCTCATGAGAAAGCTGGGTGAATAAGAGAAGCATTCTCTCTGGATCTGTCCACAAACCTCTGCCTTATCTATCTATACAGGGCTTATCTATCTATACCATTCTGTCACCCTCCTGCCTCTACAGACAGACACTAATCATAGATGAAATGACATTCAAAGTTTCTTGCAGTTCTCAGCTATATGATTCTATTAAGCCGCAGTTGCCTCACTGTAAAGTGGGAGACGATCTCTCTCACAGGATTCTTAGGAGGATGAATAGGACAAAAGAATACTTTACAAATGTTTCTTGAAAAAGTATGTGACCTTCTTTATTCCCAAGGCAGTTTCTCAATATTGTATCCACCATAAAAGGAAAGAGGTCATTCAAGAAATTATTACAGAATGCCTAAAATGTACAAGGCACATGGAGGATATAGAGATTAAAATATCTAAAAATGCTTCCAATGTAGAATATCAGACAACTACAAAACTAGCACTACATTAGGGCCGGGCACAGTGGCTCACGCCTGTAATCCCAGCACTTCGGGAGGCCAAGGCAGGTGGATCACAAAGTCAAGAGATCGAGACCATCCTGGCCAACATGGTAAAACCCCATCTCAACTAAAAATTCAAAAATTTGCCGGGCGTGGTGGCGGATGCCTGTAGTCCCAGCTACTCAGGAGGCTGAGGCAGGAGAATCACTTGAACCCAGGAGGCAGAGGTTGCAATGAGCCGAGATTGTGCCACTGCACTCCAGCTTGGGCGACAGAGCAAGACTCCGTCTCAAAAACAAAACAAAACAAAACATAAAAAAAACACTAGCACTATATTAAAGAAAATATACAAGCTGTCAACAAACAACAACAAAATAAGCTATGGGAAGTGAGAGGATAGAAAAACTACTTCTTTGTAGGAGGTGGAAAGGTTTCATGGAAGAGATGGCATTCGATTGTGCCTGGATGCCCAGGGAAGCATTACCAGTCAGAAACCTCCTCAGACAGGAAATTAAGACTGACTTTATCCATATGTACAGACATGCCACCTACAATCTTAGCATCCGATGATCCTAAATGCCTTTCAAATAACTCTTCTAAAAGATAAAAGCAGACTAAAACATTTTGCTTCCTTGTTACACAATCATTAGCCATGCAGAAAACTGTTAAGATAATTTTCTCAATGAGAATTGTATTTATAAACCAGAGGGAATACACATCAAATTTTTAAATGTCTATATTGTTTCCCAGACAATTCTAATTGCCATAACTTTCCAGTGAAACTGAAAATTTCTTGAGGGCAAAGCCCAGTGTTATTTCTCTGTGTCCCTCACCTTGCCACACACTCATTGTATGAATACACAAAAACAAAAAGACTTACCGAAAAAGTGTTACATTAAAAAGTGTGAACATGGCCGGGCGCCGTGGCTCAAGCCTGTAATCCCAGCACTTTGGGAGGCCAAGACGGGCGGATCACGAGGTCAGGAGTTCGAGACCATCCTGGTTAACACGGTGAAACACCGTCTCTACTAAAAAATACAAAAAGCTAGCCGGGCGAGGTGGCTGGTGCCTGTAGTCCCAGCTACTCGGGAGGCTGAGGCAGCAGAATGGCGTAAACCCGGGAGGCGGAGCTTGCAGTAAGCTGAGATCCGGCCACTGCACTCCAGCCCGGGCAACAGAGCGAGACTCCGTCTCAGAAAAAAAAAAAAAAAAAAAAAAAAAAGTGTGAACATGTCACTCCCAGATCTTAAATCACTTATGTTTCCCAGCACACACCGTGCATTTCCACAATGTGCTATGTGTTGATACTATTCTCCTTCTTGGAATGTCCTTGAATCTGAAATTCCATTCCCAGCTCCTAAAAATATTTCCTCCAAGGCCTAGCTCAAATGTGACCTTTTCTTTGAGGCACTACTTGACTTGTCCATGAGGAATGAATTCTTTATTCCTCTCCAGGTACTCTGGACATATTCCTCCTATAGTATTCTCACTATAGAAAAATGATGTTTATGTGTGTGTGTGTGAGAGAGTGAGAGAGAGAGAGAGAGAGAAACACCTACCAGAGTGTAAATGCCATGTGGGTAGTGTATGGGTCTTTTTCTGTATGCACAGCACATAGGATGAATCTTATATAACAAGTGTTATACAGTAATGTACCAAATAAACATTTGTTGAATTAAACCAAATAAACAGAAAACAAAGAGGAAAAAAAAAAAGCAGAACCACCACTATGATCATTTACTTCTCCTGAAATATTGGAGTTCCTGAATTTGGAATAAATGGCAAAGTGTCAGAATTAGAGAAAAGTCATCTGCACACGAACTAAGGCATTTGAAACCAAGGAAAACAGAGAGATTAAGAACTGTCTCCTATGACATCATTGTCTTGACAACAAGACTACTTCAGGTTCAGTCATTAGGTTGTGCCCTTGAAGGCTTGAAGGTATATTCTCATCAACCACTAATTTGTTAATAAATTGAGATGCCCCTAAACAGTGTAGAAAGCAGACTATAAGAACTAGCCAAAGATGACTCATATAGCATCAATCAAGACACAAAACCACTCTATAGGGATGAAAAACGTACATCTTGTAAACATAATCCAAAAGATTCTAGCATCCACACCCATTCTGGAACCCATAGGAAAATAGAATGCTTAAAAATGAGAAATGTTCAGGGCTTGCCAGAGGAATCTAGACAAAATTATGAGACAGACCAATGCATATATGCAAATGAGATGGCTCCCTATTAAAAAACAGATAAACAGATGTAAGCATTTCTCCTTAGAAAGAGGGAGAGATTGGCCGGGCGCGGTGGGACACGTCTGTAATCCCAGCACTTTGGGAGGCCGATGCAGGCAGATCACGAGGTCAGGAGATTGAGACCATTCGGGCCAACATGGTGAAACCCCATCTCTATTAAAAATACAAAAATTAGCTGGGCATGGTTGCTTGTGCCTGTAATCCCAGCTACTTGGGAGGCTGAGGCAGGAAGGAGAATCGTTTGAACCCAGGAGGTGGAGGCTGCAGTGAGCGGAGATGGCGCCACTGCACTCCAGCCTGGCGACAGAGCGAGACTCCTTCTGAAAAAAAAAAAAAAAAAGAAAGAAAGAGGGAGAGGTTGATTATCAATTATCAGGCAAGTTAGAGAGGAATTAAAATCAAGTATGGCCAATACACACTAAAACAGTAATTAGGAGTCTTCAACACACAGAAGATAAACAATGCATGCTCCAAGGGGTAACAGAAAAAAAATTGAAGACCCAAAATTATACAGGATGGAAAAACAATGAGAAGCCCATGTATCAACCTCCTACACTCTACACCTGAGAGACTAAATCATGGTCCTGACCCTATCACCCTCACAGTCCAAGTGGAGAGAGACATCAGCAGAAAAACATCTTTAATAATTGTTATGTCAGAGTAAACACATACTACTGAGGCAGGATATGAAAATACTGAAGGAGAGAGAAAGAGAGGAGGTCAGGTAAAACCTGCTATGGATGTTACCTCTCACCGAAGTCCTAAATACTGGTCAGGATTAACCCAAAGAAAAGAAAAATGGAATGGGAAAAGGATAGGGTCCGCTAAGTAAACAAGAAGGAGCACTAGTTTAAGAGTCAGAACACCTGACTTCTAGTTCCATAAATTGTTTCGACAACACACCAACATGCAAAATACCGGGCAGACAGAATGAAGTAATAGTTTGTTGTTTGTTTGTTTGTTTTTTTCCGAGATGGAGTCTTGCTCTGTCTCCCAGGCTGGAGTGTAGTGGCACGACCTCGGCTCACTGCAACCTCTGCCTCCCAGGTTCAAGCAATTATCCTGCCTGCCTCAGCCTCCCGAGTAGCTGGGATTACAGGCGCCCGCCACCGCGTCCGGCTAATTTTTGTATTTTTAGTAGAGATGGGGTTTCACCATGTTGGCCAGGCTGGTCTCGAACCCCTGACCTCGTGATCCGCCCGCCTCGGCCTCCCAAAGTGCTGGGATTACAGGCATGTGAGCCACCGCGCCCGGTCAGTAAGTTATTTATATATCCCGGCACCTAACACATACAGGCGCTAAGCAAGACACAGATAAATAATAGTAATAAAACAACTACAGTTTGCTTAGTCCTTCCTATGTGCTAAAGTGCTAAGAATAGCAGGATAAACAATACAAGCCCTTGTCCTCAAGCAGAGTGTACTCGAGGAGACTACAGATAAGTATACAACCCTGTTGAAGATACTGAGACCCAGGATCCCAATTTATTGCGTTAATAAGAGAGGAAATGGTGATTTAAGCCATAATTTGATTGACTTAAAATTCTGAGACCCTCATCAAGAGAATAGGTTGCAGGGAGGAAGAAATAGGGGATAAAGAAGTAACAATAACCCTCAAACCAAACTCCCTAATGGTCAATTAAACGGAGTCTGCGGGTGAGGCACAGAGAAGGAACTCCTTATATGGGATCAGTAGGTGCTCGATTTGGGGTGTGGTTATAACCTTTACTTCCCTTCCTACTAGTCCCTTGCTTTGCCTACTCCAACCCGGTCCAGTAACCCAGCAGCCCCCACCCGTCTTGGAGGAATCGATGGAGCACCTTTGAGTGCGCTAGCGGCCGCTCTCCGGGTACGGGGCCCGGAGCGTTAGCCTCCCGCGAGTATCGGTGAGTGGCTCCCGAACTGCCATAGACGCCAGGCCGCTGGGGCGTGCCGCAGCCGCAAGAACCCGCAAGGGACCCCGCGCCCGCATTGGTCCCGGCCTCCTCGTTCCCTGCCGCTCCACACAGCAGCGAGAGCAGCAGCAGCAAGAGGACGCGACCCGGCTCAGTGTAGCGTCCACAAACCAGCCCTAGTGCGGGCGCAGCCATGTTGTCCCGCGAGCCATGTGACCCGGTGGGTCACGTGGCTGAGCCCTCCTTAAAGGGGCAGAATGTTAAGCTGACACAAAGTGGCCAGGAGAGTTGTTCTTCACTTTTAATTAGGTTCTTTTTTGGCGCTCCTGCTTGCCTGTGCTGACGTCAAAACGCAGCAAAACACAAAACTTAAGGCCTTCTACAGACCGTGCACCCCTTTATGATTTCTTGGTTGAAAAATGACAACCAAATTTGTTGGGCATTTGCTAAGTGACAGAGTACTATGCTAAGCACTTCACTTTTTAAAATCTCATTTCATCCTCACAAAGACCCTGTAATATTGTGTTCACAGAACAGTAAAGTGACTTGCCCAAGATCATGACAAATAAATATCAAAAGCAAGATTTAAATGCAGGGAATCTAACTTTAAACCCTGAGTTTTAACCATTATCTTGTACTGCAGACAATTAAATAAGTTCCTCCTAACAAGAAATAGAGAGGAAGATGAACGTGTGTAAGGATACTTTACCAAGGGATAAGGAAATCCAGACTGTGAGATATGCAAAACAATGGTTCTCAAAGTGTCCTTCCTGAGTACAGTATTGGCATCACCTGGGAAAGTGTTAGAAATGCAATATGGAGGTGGGGCATGGTGGCTCACACCTGCAATCCCAGCACTTTGGGAGGCCCAGGCGGGCAGATCATGAGGTCAGGAGATCAAGATCATCCTTGCTAACATGGTGAAATCCCCGTCTCTACTAAAAATACAAAAAATTAGCCAGGCATGTGGGGCACATGTGGGGCGCCCCTGTAGTCCTAGCTACTCGGGAGGCCAAGGCAGGAGAATGGCTTGAACCCGGGAGGCGGAGGTTGCAGTGAGCCAAGATCAGGCCACTGCACTACAGCCTGGGCAACAGAGCAAAACTCCATTTGAAAAAAGAAAGAGAAATGCAATACGGAATCAGAATCCCTGGGGACTGGACACAGCAATCCCGGGTTTCACCAGGTCTCCAAATGATTCTAATGCACACTTAAGTTTAAGAACCACTGTTCTACAGTTTTGTAAGCAAACAAAATGCAAAAACAAAACAAAAAGAAGATTAAGGAAAAACTTACAGATTAAAAAATAACATAGCAGCCCGGGCGTGGTGGCTCACGCCTGGAATCCCAGCACTTTGGGAGGCTGAGGCAGGCAGATCATGAGATCAGGAGATCAAGACCATCGTGGTTAACACGGTGTCTCAAGAAAACAAACAAAAGTAGCAGCCAACTGCAATATATGAACCTTATCTAAATACTAATTCACACCTACTGATTTCAAAAATTTTGAGATCATCAGGGACTTTTGACCACTAAGTCAAATTATGATATTTGATAAAATTAAGGAATTGCTGTAAATTTTGTTTTTATGCTTTTAGGAGTACTAATGGTATTTGTGGCTGTGTTTTTTAAGATAATCCCCTCATTGAGGTATATACATGGATAAAAATATAGGCAGTCAAAGATTTGCTTCCCAAAAAAATGGGTAATCAGGGTCTGGCTAAAGATGAAGCATGATTGGCCATGAGTTGATAACTGGTCATAGCTGGTTGATACGCGTCTGGGTGTTTATTGCACTATTCTAATGTAGTATATGTTTGAATTTTTTTAGCATTAAAAAAAGACCAGCCAGTCACCGTGGCTCATGCCTGTAATCCCAACAATTTAGGAGGCCGAGGCAGGAGAATCACTAGAGACCAGGAGCTTGAGATCAACCTGGGCAACATAGCAAGACCTTGTCTCTACAAAAAATTAAGAAAATTAGCTGGCCATGGTGACACACACCTTAGGTCCCAGCTACTTCGGAGGCTGAGGCAGGAGGATCACTTGAGCCTGGTAGGCGGAGGCTGCAGTTAGCCATAATTGTGCCACTGCACTCCAGCCTGGGTGACAAAATGAGACCTTGTCTCAAAAAGGAAAAGGAAAGAAAAGACCCTTTCTCCTTGTTGACTATTTTACAGTTTACCAAGGCCTTTCACACATTTTCTCATTTGAGATTACAACCACTTGGCAAGAAATGTATTATTACTATACCCATTTCAAAATTGATGAAGCTAAAAGGTCAATGTCTTAATGTTTGTATTTACTGTGCATAATATATAGTCAAGGTCTAGGTCAACAGTAATCTTTGTTCGCCTCCTTCAAATGTCAGTCTCAGCACATGCTGTGTCAGCTGCGCTTCAGACACCTGAACGTCTTTGATTCACGGTCCAGCTACACTATTAGGCAATAACCTCCATGAAGGTAAGACTCCTGCCTATTCATTTGCCACTGTATCAGCAAAATTAGGCCAAGCCTGGCACATGAACACTCAGTGTGAACATTTATTAAATTATGGATAAGTGAATGCATGAATGAAGTAATGATTAGCTCTTTCTCTTAAGGGGAAGCAAATTGTGGAGAAAATAATACAGGTCTTAGACTCAGAAAGAGCTGTGGTTAAAGCTGGCCACAACATGAAGTATGACCTAGGCAAATTATTTCACCTTTCTGAGCCTCTATTTCTTCATGTGTGGGAAAGGGAATTTCACAATGGGAATAATAATTCCTTTTTCTTAGAGATTTCATGGGGATTAAATAAGACAAAGTATGTAAAAGGCTTACCTTGGTGCCTGACATTTAGCATATCTCAAAAATAAGTTTGCTATTACTAATCATTATCAAAGATGGAACTTTGTTCGTTCTCCAAGAAGATCATTCTTTTGTCTCAGTCTAACTTTTTAGTCACTAATCAATGAGTATGTGAAAAATACTGTTGAGAGGTTTCTCTCATCAATACTTTCCACACTAATATTTTCCTCCTGTCAGTGAGGATGCTTGTTCTAAAAATTAAGAGTTAAAAAGTCCAACTCTGTCATTGGCTCTGTACAAATTAGTATAATTATATAAAATATCTCCCACCCTCCATCTCTCGTTTGAGCTCCTTCTGCATTTTGTAGCCTTTCTTGTTTCTTCTATCTCATGAAGCTGGATGAAAGACCCCAGTCCTGAAAGCACCTTGTCTGCTCACTGAACATCAAAGAGGTCAGCATGGCTACAGTGGAGTGAGCAAGCGGGAGAGAAAAAAAGAAAGGAGATCAGAAAGGTAACATTGGGCCAGGTTATAAAGGATCTGGTAAGCTTTTACTGTGAAAGTTGGTGCCATTGCAGTTTTGAGAAGACACCTGACACTCTTCCTGCTGAGCAGTATCAATTTTCCTTCCAGGTTAGAGGCTTCTCTTGCTTTCTGGTTCCTGAACACGGGGAATGCAAAGTGCCCTGATGGTAGCCATGGCTTGTAGTTCAATGGGATCCTTGTTGTATCCACAGAAAGAGAGCATCCCTTTGGGGATCAGGACCTCCAACTCTGCAGAGCTCAGAGTTGCAGGGATGGGAGAAAAAAAAATCCCAGTGGGTCAGTAGGAGTAATAGTAAGTGGGTCTACTTCTATTTACACCCCTTGGTTCCTGAACCTGTATGTTCTTCCTACGTGGGGACACGTCTGACATCTCTAATTGAGTGCATATACTGCATCCTTATAGATGGCCCCATCTTTGCAGGAAATTGCGTCCAAGCTGGCATTTCAGCTGTGCCTTCAGTAAGCCATTTTCACCCTTTATGAGGCCAGCTGCTTTGGGTTCACATTTGTATGAGATAATACCATTGGATTCCATGATCATGGCCTACCCCTGCACCTCCTTCACTGTGAAGTGGGTCCTCTGGTCAGATGCCATGTGGTGTAGGAATATATGCCTGTGCATAAGGCATTCTGAGAGCCCTCAGACAGTGATGCTGCCTGAGGCTCTTGGAGTAGGAAAGGCACAGGTCAAAATGTTATCTACTTCGCATGTGAAGGACAGTTGGCTCCACTTTTTGGGTGTGATGAATAATGTTGATATGAACATTCATTTACAAGTTTTTGTTTGCAAATGTTTTCATTTGTCTTCACATATACTAGAAGTGGGATTGCTGGGTCATATGGAAACTCTAACCTTTTGGGGTTTTTTGTTGCTGTTGTTGTTTTTTTAAAAAAATAAAAACAACAAATAAACAGGATCTTGCCCTGCAACCAGGCAGGAGTACAGTGACATGATCACAGCTCACTGCAGCCTCAACCTCCTGGGCTTGAGAAATCCTCCTACCTCAGCCTCCAGAGTAACTGGGATCATAGGCTGCTACCACGCCCAGGTCAGTTTATTATTTTTTTGTAAAGATGAGGTCTCACTATGTTGCCCAGGCTGGTCCTGAACTCCTGGCCTCAAGTGGTCCTCCTGACTTGGCCTTCCAAAGTGCTGGAATTATAGGTGTGAGCCACCACTCCTGGCCTTGTTTAACCTTCTGAGGAATTGCCAGACTTTTCCAAAGTGGCTGCACCATTTTACATTCCCACTAACAATGTAAGAGGCATCCAATTTCTCCATGACGTAGTTAATTCTTCCACCTCCTTTAGAGTAAAATCTCTTTTCCTTTATCAGGCCCAGCCTACCCTCAGCCAGGTTATACTGAAACTTGGCTCTGGTTATAACCCGGCAGCCACAAGAGGATGTGGAGTCACTTTCTTGGGGTTGGGAGGCTGTTGTTTTTTCAGCGAAAAAAAAAAAAAAAAAAAAAAAAAAAGCTCTGGTATATGCAGTATTTTCCCCATGTGGAAACTACTGGTTCTCGATGGGGAGGCTACCTCTGCAAGCTCCGTCTGGGGTCCCGAAGGAGTCTGCAGAGCCACATTTCACAGGGCCATCCATCTAGATGTCGCTGCCCCACTTTTCAGGGTCCAGGCCCCATATTTTTCCAACCAGATCCCTGACTTTAGCATAGGAGACTACTTTGGCTGAGCATCCAAACATCTGTAGAGCTCTGGGTTCTGACAGTTAGATCATCAGCCTGCCGCTCAGCTGGGCCTGCTCTTGCACAGCAGGAGAAGACTTCTTTGCAAGCTACCAAAGAGGCCCTCTGGCTCTCACACTTGGTTCTCAGCTGTTTATTAACTGCTCTCAGTTTCTCATTATCCCTTGTAGGAGGGTCAGTGCAGCTTGGTAATAACCAGCCAATTCCATTATCCTTTCATTCGTTGTTCCTGTACACTTTCCAAACTCCTGAGTCAGCATGCTGGCGCAGGCATTCCTTTTCACCTGGACATTTTCCTGGGTCACTGCCGGAAACATTTTTAGCAGTTGGGCCTTGTGCCTGAAAATAGTCATACCCTACTCAAGATGGGATCCTTATCACCAGGCAGGCAGTGGGTGACCCAGTCCCCAAACTCCACTTTACCACCTGCTTTCTCAGACCATTCCCACTACCAATTGTGTCATTGTGGTTCCTCTTAAAAAGAGATGCCAAGATGTCATTAAAATGCAAGAGAAAGCCAGGCATGGTGGTGCACCTGTAGTTGCACTTGAGCCCAGGAGTTCAAAGCCAACCTGGGTAACAGCAAGACCTCACCTGTAAAAAGAAAAAGAAAAGAAAAGAATTAAAAAGGAAAAAAATGAAAAAAAAGGAGAAAAAAAGGAAAAGAAAAAGAAAAAAGAGAATAAAAAAAGAAAAAGAAAAAGAAATGCAAGAAATTTTACTGGGGTTGGCGGCGGGGGCGTGGAAGTCACACCTATGAAACCCCAAGGAGAGAGGGAATAGGAAGCAGTCAGAAGGGAAAGCCTCCAAACTGAATGAATACAAGTCTGATACCTGTGGAAGGAGGGAGGCAGGAAGGAACATGGAGGAGGAAAAGCCTCTGAGTCTGCTACTGCACTGAGAAAGTCTAGTCCAGGTCAACCAGAAGTCCAGAGCAAAGGCTATTTATTAGAGGAGGTATGCGTTGAGCCAAAATAGTGAGCCCTATTCTTCCCACAAGGTTCAATCATTTGTTGGAGCTGCCCAGGAAAAGCGAGCGTGGCCTCAGTTGGAACACTGGTCAATCCCACAAGAGCTCTGCTGTGGGCTCTCCGTTGACTGTACACCTTGAGGCAGGGTCTGTCTTGGAGAGCAATCTCAGCCCATACTATAAGGCTGCCACACCGTGGCCAAGAAGGTCCTCCATGATCTAGCCCCTGCCTTCCTTTCTGATCTCTTCCATCAAACTGTCCTTTACTCACCATGCTCTGGCCATGGTATCCTTCTTACTGCTCCTGGAACACATCAAGCACAGCCCTATCTCAGGGTCTTTGCACTTGCTGTTCTTTCTACCTGCAATATCCTACTTTTTTCAGAGCTGGCTGTTTCTTGTCATGTAGGTCTCAGCACAAACCTTACTCCTCAGAGGAACCTTCCCTGATTGTCAAATGCAAAATAACCCTTTCCCATTCTGCTTTTACCTCACCTCTTTTATTGTCTTTATAGCACTTGTCACTACCTGAAATGACTTCGTTTATTCCTCTGTCTCCCCATGGGGGCAGCTATAGCATCTTCAGGATTCAATACTGTAACCTCAATGGCTAGAACAACACTTGGTATGTATAAGTGCTAAGTAAATATTTACTGAATGAATGAATATATCATCAAATGAATAAAAACCTTCATGGTCTTAGTCCAAGTAGAAACTTGCTGCCTGACAGTGTTATGCTCACATAGACATTTGAAATGTGATTTTCCATTTTTACGGTCAGGAGGGCCTGCAAGATGGATATAATAGTACCCAAGGATTGTATGAAGATTCTCATTAATTCATTTAACAAGTGTTTATTGAGTGTCAACTAGTAGCCAAGCACTATTCCAGGCACTGAGAATACATCAGTGAAAAAAAAAAAAACAAAACAGAAAAGAATTCTTGCCCTTGTGAAAATGACATTAAATAACTTAAACATGTGACATACTTATACATTGCTTGGTGCATAAGAAGAGCTCAAGAGTTTTTAGTTATGATTATTCCTATTATCAACCCATTTAATATCTAAACTGAGCATTTCAAAGTAGTTTTGTTTTTGTTTTTGTTTTTTTTGAAGGACACCTTCCTCTATACTTAGAGAGTAAAAGAGAGAAGTCCAAATAATTAGAGGTAGAAAAAAATTGTTCCATATGTTTCTTTCTTTAGACTCTCTTCGGAGCCCTTTATTGGTGAAATCATGATTGGAAAGCCTATTAATTTAGGCTTTTTAGTTTTACTAGTTCACGCTGTAGAGAAAGTTATGTACAGAGAATGTTTCATTTTCGTTTGTTCATTTCCTCTTTTCTTTTCTTTTCCTTTTTTTTTTTTTTTTTTTTTGAGATGGAGTCTTGCTCTGTCACCCAGGCTGGAGTGCAGTGGCGGTTCACGCCATTCTCCTGCCTCAGTCTCCTGAGTAGCTGGGACTACAGGTGCCTGCCACCGCGCCCGGCTAATTTTTTGTATTTTTAGTAGAGACGGGTTTCACCGTGTTAGACAGGATGGTCTTGATCTCCTGACCTCGTGATCCACCCGCCTCGGCCTCCCAAAGTGCTGGGATTACAGGCATGAGCCACCGCGCCTGGCCTTCTTTTCTTTTTCAAATGCTTCTCGTCTTACTTTCCCCACTCCTTGAAAGCACTGGGGTAGAGGGTGGAGGGCATGGGGAAAGCCTTCCTTAAAGAAAACGCAAAGAAAAGATACATTTTAAGAATACACAGGACAGAAGCTGCAGACAACAGAATGATTAGTTTCAGAAGGCACTGGCACACTGTGAAAAACAGAACCAGGCTTAGAGGCTGCAGCAGCTCTGGGACCTCAGCAGTGGACTTTCTTGAACTTCACTCTCCTGCTGTCCTGGTTCACTCCCCACCTCTCCAAGTTCTGCTTTTCCCTGCACACTTATTTCTTCTCTTCCAGTTGGCTTGCCTTCTTCACCCTCTCCTCGTTGTCTTTTTGTCATTGTTGTTTTTGGCTTCACAGCTTCTGCTTAGTCACAGTTCCTGTTCCCAGCATGCTCATGACCCTTCATGGCCTCAATGCTACCGCACAGCCTCATTCAGCATCACTGTTTCCCCATTCACCTGCTACAAAGGGGAAGCCTGGTTTGCCCGGCTCCTCTTTCTCTCGCCATAAGACACCATAGACCAATAGGAAGCCTATGGTTTAGCTGCATTTGAGTCAGGTAGCTATTTCTGGTCCAATCGGTTGCAATTGGGTCAGGCAAATCTGTAGCTTGCATCAGACTCACTTAGGGGCCTTCTTAAAGCAATGATTGCTGGGGATGCCACCATATTCAGCAGGTCTTGGGTGGGACCCAAGAATTCACATTTCTGACAAGCTCAAAATGATGCTAATCCATACATTTTGCAAACTACTGTGTTCACAAAATAAGCCACTAGTTCTACCCCTTACTACCTGTGCTGGGTGGGGCACTTTTCTCTTAGCAATGCTAGCAGCATTGCAGATATTGTGATGGACTACTCTAGTACAGCCTATAATTATTCTCCTCAAAACTTACCGTTTATCTTCCTGATGTTTCTGGAGAGTGGTGTTTGGAGAGAAGGGTGAGAAGTAGCCAGAATGGTACCAAAAGAAATTTAGAGCAAGTGAAAGATGCTTTATGTGCCTTCGGAAAGAGAGAGGAAGAAATACTACAAGAAATCATAGTCATGAGTCTCTTTTGGAGCCTAGCTATCACAATGTTTGAAGTCAAATAAAATGAGGAAGAAAAATGATTCCCAAATTTTTCACAAATGCGAGCTTAATTGTAGAGAGGAGATATATATGTGTTTGTGTGTGTATATATGTATTTTTTTCAGATGTTCATTCAATAGCAGTTTTACTTTAAGTGTTCATTTTTTTTAGAAAATGGAATGTCAAGATGCTGCTGTGAGGTCGTGCATTAGCAAAGGAAACTGCATATTAAATCACATCAGCGGCACCTGTATATATTTGAAGGTACAAATATACATCACCTTTTCAGACTTCAGCTAGTGCTTAACATATGAGTGAACTCTCGATCCTTGTAATTACTCTGTGGTTTCCCAGGGGTCTGTGACTAAAGCTTAGGGGATCAGTGAGGAAGTAACTTCTTTCCAGGAAGACTTACCTCTACTTGGAGCAGTCTTGCCTAGTATAATACAAAGAGTCCTGGAGTTAGAGTCAAAGATTGGACTTTGGGTCCTGGAATTTATTTAGGGGACGTTAGGTTTAGTCACAAAGCTTCTGTAAGCCTGAGTTTCCTCTTCTTGCCTACTTCATAACAGCGCTCCATTGAAATCAAGCAGGCAAGTACAAGAAGGAAAATAAACACTAGATGAGATTATTATCATATTACTTTGCTTATAAGACAAATTTCTGTCCCAGTTTATGGTTTCTGAAATCTAGATGTATTTTTTTGAGCTACAGATGCCTATAATGTGGTAATACTTCCTCTTCCCTAAAAAAAAAGTTTTTAAAGCAGAGATATATGTTTTAGCAAATGGTCTTGGAATAAAGGAAAAATGGCTTTATATATTCCTCTAATTGATAAATAATATATGAATTCATTTTCTCTTTTTTTTCCTATCTCACCTGTAAATATGCCACCTTACATGATAAAAAGGACTTTGCAGATATGATTCAGTTAAGGTCCTTGAGATGGGGAGAGAACCTGGATTATCCTGAAGGTCTCAATGTCATCACAAGGGTCCTTATAAGCAGGAGAACCCCTCCTGGCTATGGTCAGCAAGATGCAACAATGTGGTCAGAAAGCATGAAACAATGCTCAGAAACATGCAACATTGTCGGTTTTGCACATGGAGGAAGGAAGCCAAGAGCCAAGGAATTGGGCGGCTGTCACAAGCTGGGCAAGGCAAAGGATCATTTTCCTCTAGAGCCCCCAGAAAGGAACATAACCCTGGTAACACTTTGATTTTAGCGTAATGAGCCTCAGATCGGACTTCTGACCTATGAAACTGTAAGATAATAAATTTGTATTGTTTAAGCAACTAAGTTTGTGATCATTTGTAATGGCAGCAAGGGGAAACTAATCCAAATATTTCAGTTCCACCATCATCACTAGTTGCAGGCTGGAACTCAGAGGCAAAAGGGTCAACAGATGTGTGTCCTCCATCCTCCTGGCATCCTTTGGCGAGTAGATAATGTGCTTTGGCTATGACACAGCTGGACCACAGTGGGACTGTGACCAGAGGAGGGACTCTGCCCCTCAACCTCTCACCACTTTCCCTTTTTTGCCAGGAAAGTGGGAGAGTGGTCTTGCATGGGGTAGAGGTGGTAATAACCATTTGGGGCTCAGGCACAGACAGTCTGAGTTCAGATGTCAGCGTTAATGGGAATTTTGAAAAATACTAACTTCCCTGACTTGGAGATGCCAGAGGAGTCTCTGAAACACCATGGGGGTCTCAGCCCTCCCACTGAGAGATAGGAAACCTCGGGTCCCCGCAAGTTCCTGGCCAACAACCCAAAGTTTTTGGAGTCATTTCCCAGACAATCTTTGTAGTTCTCTGGTTACATGTGTGATGTCTTTGTGCATGTAAAGAAAGCATAGCAAGGTGCAATTAATTCTCTAACTTCAGCATCCATCAATCATGTGGAGGGCTGGTTGGAACATAGATTGCTGGTCCCCACCCTGGGAATTTCTAATTTAGTAGATTTGAGGTGCAGGTTTAGAATTTGCTTTTTTTTTTTTTTTTAGACAGAGTCTCACTTTGTCACAGAGGCTAAAGTAGAGTGGCACAACATAGCTCACTGTGCAGCCTTATGCACAACTAATTTTTAAAATTTTTTTTACAGAGATGGAGAGTCTCACTCTGTTGCCCAAGCTGGTCTTGAACTCCTGGCCTCAAGCAGTCCTCCTGCCTTGACCTCCCAAAGAGCTGGGATTACAGGTATGAGCCACTGCCCAGTCCAACAATTTGCATTTCTGTCCGTTTCCCAGGTAGTGCTGATGCTGCTGGTCTGAGGACCACCATTTGAGCACCATGGGAATAGTGGATAAGAGTTTAGGATTCAGGCCATCCTTGCTGCTTCCAGGTTGAATGATCTTGGATGGCTTACTTACATTTTGGAATTCTTAATTTTCTTAATCTACCAAATAGAGTAAATAAAACCCGCCTCGTAGGATTGTGATGAGGATTAAATATGATGATCTATGTGAAGGATTTAGCACATAGTAAGACCTTAATAGTTTCTATTATAATGTGTTGCCATTATTATAATTAATGGCAAGTTCCTAAGTAGCATACAAGGCACCAGAGGCACACCCATGGATAAGCCAATGGGGATGATAAATGTCCACTCACAAACCGCTCACCTCCCAACAGTGAGAGCTTTCTCCGAGTCTCCCGCCCATGGAATGTCATTTAACTTTGTAACTCAAAGGACTCCCAGAGGAAAGAGTCTGAATATAATGCTTTACCCACAGAACAGAATGAAGAGGAAGCAGACAATTTTCAAATATTTTGTGAACATTTGTCCAACAATAGAAAGAGGAAACTCATTTGGGTGTGATGCAATGGCTACAGAAATGAATAGACGTAAACTGGGCCAGGAGCAAACTAATTTGGAAATAATTTCAGAGAAGAAAAAGGAACTATGCCATGCTCTTTCCTCTGGGAAATCTGACAAGAAAGTAAGAACTTTGGTTTTTTCTCCTCCTTGTTCTGGGATAATTGGTATCATTATGTGAAAAAAGAAAAAGCTACCCATGGAAGGACCCCATTTTCCTTCCATTACGAAGAATTCATTCTCCTGGTCACAGCAGCAGCAGAACAGGATAGGTCACGGGGAAACTAGGACAGTCTTATGATTTCCCCCATGGAAAAGTATCTCTTTCCTGGTGACAGTTGGGCATATCAATGGACAATAACCCAGTGGAATAAAACTCTGCTGTAATAAACAATGTATTATAACATAATATGTATATAATACAGTAAGTAGCATTAGGACTTTAATCATGCCTTGGTTTAAAAAAAAATTTTAAATAAAGAACTAGGCTGGGCGCAGTGACTCCCACCTATAATCTCAGCACTTTGGGAGACCAAGGCAGGTGGATCACCTGAGGTCAGGAGTTTGTGACCAGCCTGGCCAACATGGTAAAAGCCCGTCTCTACTAAAAATATAAAATTTACAAAATACGAAAATTAGCCAGGTGTGGTGGCACGTGCCTGTAGTCCCAGCTACTCTGGAGGCTGAGGCATGAGAATCCTTGAACTCGGGAGGTGGAGGTTGCAGTGAGCCGAGATTGTGCCACTGCACTCCAGCCTGGGTGTGTCTCAAAAAATGAATGAATGAATGAATGAATGAATGAATGAATGAATGAATGAATGAATAACTGGTAAAGAGAATAGGGAGAAAAATTTGCTAAATTTATTTAGTAGTTGAAATCCCAGTAATCTGAGAGTCAACAGACTGAACTCAAGCCTGGGGTCAGGAAGCTCAGCCTCTCATCCCGGCATAGTCTGTTTGGTTGTATGATCTGGAAGGATCTTCAGGTGTCAGTTCCTTACCAGTACAAGAAGGGATTGAGTAGATCACTAACATTTCTAAAATTTTCATTATCAAGTATCCTTTTATAAAAATCAGTTTTCAACCAAAAGACTTCACATTGTGAATAACTTTGTATAACCAGCTATTTAATTAAGTATCTTTGCTTGCAAGGAGTAAAGACACATTAATAAAAATAGACTGTAGTATTAATTAATAATAGTTCTCATTTATTGGTACTTACTATGTGCTGAGCACTTAGATTTCATGTGATTCTTTCAACAATCCTGTGAAGGAAGTTCTATCATGATGCCAGGTGGACAGATGAGGGGAGTGAGGCTCAGAGAGTTTAAATGACTTGCCCAAGTCAGAAGGCTAGTAGGTGGTGTGGTAAACTGAGGTTTGAATGTGGGTCTTGAACCTCTGCAGTCTGGTGGTGGCACCTCACACAATGGTGGTGGCATATTGCAACGCTCCAAATGGCTTGGGGTTGGATCTGTAAATTACCAGGAATTCAGACAATTTTCGGGACTGTCCACCCAGACATCACTCACAGAATTTCTCCTTCTCCATCGTGTCTGTGTTCTCCTCTCACTACCTACCTATCTTTCACAGTTCATGGTTACTTCTGCTCCCTCATCACGACAATTTGCCTGTTGCTCACCCAACCCCTATGACTGAAAATTCAGGCCTCACAGTCATTTGCCCTAGTCTCTGTTTCACCACTTAAATCTAAAGAGCAGGAATTTGATTGACCCAGGGCACATTTTACATAAGGCAGTGCTGCAGGTTGTCAGGCATGGGACCTGAGATGCATCCTGAATGGTACAAAATAAAGCAGGGTGGTCTGTGAATGGACCAGTGTCCTTTAACAATTAATTAATAATAGACTGATGAGTCCAGGAGTTCTAGACCAGCCTGGCCAATATAGTGAGACCTCATCTATACAAAAATAATTTAAATTAGCTGAGTGTGGTGGCATGCACCTGTAGTCCCAGCTACTCAGAAGGCTGAGGCAAGAGGATCACTTGAGTTCAGGAGACAGAGGCTGCAGTGAGCCAAGATTGTGCCAGTGTACTCCAGCCTTGGCAATACAGCCAGACTCTGTCAATAATAATAATAATAATAATAATAATAATAATAATAATAATAGCTATTACTTATTTTTGCTTTTTAAGTTAGATGCTTTTTACCAGGATTTTCTCTTTATAGCAACAATCCAGTGAGGTAGAAACTAAATTGGTCCCTTTTCACATAAGTAATTTACCTAAACTAGTAAATGGCAAATCCCAGGATTCAGATTCAGCTTTTTTGTTTTTTTGTAACTACTTCATTGATAAATAACTGGGCTGAGTGTGGTGGCTTATGCCTGTGATTACAGCACTTTGGGAGGCTGTGGCAGGAGAATGGCTTAATTCCGGAAGTTCCAGATGAGCCTGGGCTACAATTAAAATACCAGCCAGGAGTGGTGGTATACACCTGTAGTCCCAGCTACTGAGTTGGGGGCTGAGACTGGATGATCACATGGGCCGGGGAGGTTGAGGCTACAGTGAATTGTGATCATGCCACCTTACTCCAGCCTGGGGGAATGAGTGAGACCCTGTCTGAAAAGAGAAAAATTAACATGCTATACAATTTGCCCATTTAAAGTATACAATTCAATGATTTTTTTGATAATTACAGAGTTTACAATCATCATCACAATCCATTTCAGAACAATTTCATCACCTCAACAAGAAATCCCATCCCCTTTAGCAATTTGCCTCATTTCCTCCCAGTATGCCCTCCACCAACCAGCCCTAGGCAACCACTGATCTGCTTTGTCTCTATATGTCTATTCTGGACATTTCATATAAATGGAATCATAGAATAAATGACCTTTTGTGACTGACTTCTTTCACTTAGCATAATATTTTCTTTCTTTCTTTTTTTTTTGAGATGAAATCTCCTTCTTGTGCCCCAGGCTGGAATGCAATGGTGTAATCTCGGCTCACTGCAACCTCCGTCTCCCGGGTTCAAGCAATTCTCCTGCCTCAGTCTCCCAAGTAGCTGGGACTGCAGGCGCCTGCCACCACACCCAGCTACTTTTTGTATTTTTAGTAGAGATAGGGTTTCACCATGTTGGCCAGGCTGGTCTCGAACTCCTGAGCTCAGGTGATCCACCCGCCTCAGCCTCCCAAAGTGCTGGGATTACAGGAGTGAGCCACCGTGCCTGACCCCCACTTATCATAATATTTTCAAAGTTCATTCATGTTATATAGCATATATCTGTAATTCACTTTTTATAGTTGAATAATATACCATTGTATGGATAGTCCATGTTTTGTTTATTAGTTGATGGACATTTCTTTCCACTTTTTAACTATTACAAATAATGCTACTATGAACATTTGTGTACAAGCTTTTGTGCGGATGTATGTTTTCATTTCTCTTGGGTAGACAGATAACTAGGAGTGGGAAAATCTAGGCACTTTGAGTCTACTGTACTTATGGGCATGGTAAGCTTCTTGAAGTCTGGCCTGTCTAGGATACAGATAGCTTACTAGTTAGTATTGGCTATATCTTTTTTTTTTTTTTTTTGAGACAGGGTCTCGCTCTGTCACCCAGACTGGAGTGCAGTTGTGCAATCATGGCTCACTGCAGCCTTGACCTTCCAGGTTCAAGCCATCCTCCCACCTCAGCCTCCCCAGTAGCTGGGACTATAGGCATGTGCCACTGTGCCTGGCTAAGTTTTGCATTTTTTGTAGAGATGGTATTTCACCATGTTATCCAGGCTGGTCTTGAACTCCTAGGCTCAAGCGGTCTGCCTCAGACTCCCAAAGTGCTGGGATTACAGGCATGAGCCACTGCACCCAACTGGCTGTATCTTAACTTAATTAAAATTTCTAAGTGAATGAATTTTGCTTAGTATATATAATTGAATATTAAATAACCAGGGTCACCTAGTTTGTTTATAATATTTTAAGGATCTTCATTATCACTTTAGAGACCCATAAATATGTTGACTACACATACCTATACAATAAATACATATATAAAATATCCACTATGTGCCAGGCATTGTGGTAGAAACCCAAGAACCAACAAAATAAAAAGGCATAGTGTTGGAAATTATCCTGAAATCCACATGTGCATTCTAAATTCTATCCAAATCTCTTTATTATTGTATGCTTTATGTTTGCTAAATATACTTACATACAATATATTGTATGTTTTATATTTGCTAAATATACTTCTCTAGAAGAGTATACCATCCTACAGCAAAAAGTCTTCTACACTTCCTGAATAGGCTTCTTCCTTATGGAGTAATGATAGAGGTCCATGATTTCTTTCACCCAAAATAGACCTTTAAGACAAACTCAACTGTTTCCTTACTTCACCAAGAATTTTTCTGTTTCTATTGCTTTTTTTTTTTTTTTTTTTTTTTTTTGAGACAGGGTCGTGCTCTTCTCCTAGGCTAAAGTGCAGTGGCGTGATCTCAGCTCACTGCAACCTCAGCCTCCCAGGTTCAAGCAATTCTCCTGCCTCAGTCTCCTGAGTAGCTGGGATTACAGCCACCCACCACCACGACTGGCTAATTTTTTGTGTTTTCAGTAGAGACAAGGTTTCATGTTGGCCATTCTGGTCTCGAACTCCTGGCCTCAAGTGATCCACTCGCCTCAGCCTCCCAAACTGCTGGGATTACAGGCTTGAGCCACCTCACCCAGCCTCTATTGCATTTTAAGTGAGACAGTGACACAAAATACGACTCATAATTTAATACCACAATTAATCAGTTTACTTATTAAGAGTTATTACATGAAACACATGAGAAGTGTTTTTCCTCTTCTTTTACCTTGTGGTATGGATTAATATGTTACCAAGTGCCACTCTTTTGCTTCAAAACATCATTCTAAAATAGGTTAACTTTGTAAGAAGTCTTTTTTTCCCTTTCCTTTTTAACATTGGTGCCTCTTCCCTTGTGATATGCTCTGAAAATAATTTAAGTGGAAGAGAAATAAAGACTAATTTAATCTGAGAACCTAGTTTCTAATACTGATTTGGGGTCAGAATTGTACACATTCTTCCTTTAAGAAAAAAAAAAAAGTAAGGACAACAAACATGATACAAAGATTTTCTATTTTTTTAGGTTGGTGAAAAAGTAATTGTGTTTCTCCCATTGAAAGTAAAATCTGCAATTATTTTTGTACCAACCTAATAATAGCAACTTCTCACCCTACTTCTCTAACCAAGTGAAAATTTCCAAAACCAGATGGACTTAAACTTTTTTTTTTTTTTTTTGAGATGGACTCTCACTCTGTCACCCAGGCTGGAATACAGTGGCCCTATCTTGGCTCACTACAACCTCTGCTTCCCAGTCTCAAGTGATTCTCACCTCAGCCTCCCGAATGGCTGGGATTATAGGCACCCGCCACTACGCCTGGCTAATTTTTGTATTTTCAGTAGAGACGAGGTTTCACCATGTTGGCCAGGCTAGTCTCAAACTCCTGACCTCAAGTGGTTGGCCCACTTTGGCTTCCCAAAGTGCTGGGATTACAGGCATGAGCAACTGTACCAGGACCATTTTGCTTTTTCTGAAGGCCAAATGAGTGTTCAATAATACACAAGTTAAAAATGATTAACAAATCCCACCCCCTTTGTTTTTTTGAAACAAAATCTTATTCTTCTGACCAGGCTAGTGCAGTGGCATTATCATGGCTCACTGCAGCCTCAACCTCCCAAGTAGATGGTTCTACAGGTTTGTACCACCACACTGGGCTAATGTTTTTATTTTTTATTTTGTAGAGAGAGTCTCATTATGTTGCCTAGGTTGGTCTTGAATTCCTGGGCTCAACCTCATCTTGGTCTCCCAAAGCGCTGGGACTGAATCCTTTTTTGGAAAGACCAAATCTATTTACATATTACCACATGGAAATTTTTTCATTGCGCCTTATAACAACGTTTCCTCATTCAGGTACAAAAGAGTATATTCAGAAACTTAGAAAGAAAAGTCTTGATTGGCCTATGAGTGAGATTCTTTTGGAAACAACAATCTTTTTCTTTTAAATATATTTATTTATTTATCGAGATGGAGTCTTGCTCTGTCGCCCAGGCTGGAATGCAATGGTGTGATCTTGGCTCACTGCAACCTCCGCCTCCTGGGTCTAAGTGATTCTTCTGTCTCCGCTTCCTGAGTAGCTGTGATTACAGGTGCCTGCTACCTCCCGGCTAATTTTTTGTATTTTTAGTAGAGAAGGGGTTTTGGCATGTTTGCCAGGCTGGTCTTACACTTCTGACTTCAGGTGATCTGCACACCTCGGCCTCCCAAAGTGCCGGGATTACAGGTGTGAGCCACCATCCTTATTTATTTTTGATTATAAGAGTACTATTTGCTGTTTATTTTTTTTCTAATAAACACTGATCTTTACAGAATGGTTAATTTGCTTTAAGATAGACAATCCCTCTCCTCTCCTCCCTTCCCCTCCCCTTTCCTTTTATTTGGATAGACTCTAACTCTGTTGCCCAGGCTGGAGTGCAGTGGCATGATCTCGGCTCACTGCAACTTCTGCCTCCTAAGTTCAAGTGAATTCTCCTGCTTCAGCCTCCTGGGTGTGTGCCACCACACCCAGCTAAATTTTTTTCATGTATTTTTAGTAGAGATGGGGTTTCGCCATGTTGGCCAGGTTGGTCTCGAATTCCTGACCTCAAGTGATCTGCCCACCTCGGCCTCCCAAAGTGGGATTACAGGTATGAGCCATGGCCGCCTTCTGTTTCTTAAGATATTTCAGGTATTGAGTAAGACTACTTTTAAATTAAATTGATGCACTTTCTGTTTCCTCCTCGTCCTCCTCCCCTTCTTCCTTCTAAGCTGTAACACAGTTAAAAATTGAAATAAAAGGGCTTGTTTGGAGGAGAGTTGAGCAAAGAAACTACTCAGAAGAAGCTATTTCCCTCATTCACTCGCTATATTATATTCAACATAAATGTTTCAGTGACAAAAAATCATCTTGATAATATGACCTATACTGGAGAAATATTCCAGTGTGAATAGACAGGTGCCTGGGTGGTGGTGAAGAAACCAAGGAAGATCAGAGGACCACAGCACCTAGCTGTTTCCTAGGTCACATCTACTAGGTCTGCAAACTATTACTTGAAAGAAGAAACAAGGAGGGAAATGGCATGAAAGACCAACTGATGACAATAACCTCTGATAAAAAAGCAGCCAGTCTTATATGTCATCCTCTAAGCACCATGTATGAAATTCATGTGTAGGAAAGGTAGTAATCAAGAAAAAGGCAGAGAGCAAAAGTACTTTGCATTCTGTTCAGTCTTTTTAGTGCCTAGTGTAGCATCCGGTAGGGTAGGTAGGTACCCATTAAATGTCAGTTTAATAATGACAGACATGCAACCAACAAAATGTTCTTAATAGCTCCCTCTACCCTATTCCTCACCACTCCAATCCCACTTCCCTGGGCTGACCCTACCTAAATGATCTGTTTCATAAAGGATTGACACAAATTCTCTCTCTGAGTTGAACTCATCACACAGGTTACCTATATCCTAAAGCTAAAGTTAGAGGGGGAATATTACTTAAAAATCTCAAAATAAAATTAAGTGGAAGCAAAAGAAAGCAGTTAATTTGCATGAATCTACACTGATAGAGCATGGGAAGTGAAAAAAGCTGTAAGTTCACTTCACTGGTAACTGAATTACATAGAATTCACTGCCCAGTTTAGTAACGAAGTCTATTGATCATTAAAAAACTTTCACAGGAGAAGGGAAAGATGAAGCCTGTAATACTCAAGTTTTCCACTTCCGTTTTGGAGATGGAGTCTCACTCTTGTTGCCCAGGCTGGAGTGCAGTGGTGCAATCTCGGCTCACTGCAACTTTTGCCTCCCGGGTTCCAAGATTCTCCTGCCTCAGTCTGCTAAGTAGCTGAGACTACAGGCATGTGCCACCTCACCTAGCTAATTTTTGTATTTTTAGTAGAGATGGGGTTTTGCCATGTTGCCCAGGCTGGTCTTGAACTCCCGACTTCAAATGATCCTCCTGCCTTGGCCTCCCAAAGTGCTGGCATTACAGGAATGAGCCACCGTGCCTGGCCTTCCATTTCCCTTTTCTTATGCATAATTCTTTTTGCTTTTCTGGTTGATTTGAAAAGACCCTAAGAAGGAAATACTGCAACAAATACAATTACTCCTAACTTGGAGACTGACACAAAAGTTGCTTAGTTATGGTAAGGAGCTTGTTCTGCATTTTACCCAAAAAGCTAAGAGTAGATTTTTCAATCATTTGTTGAAACACGGCTATCACCTTCAAAAGTAAAAAATAATTATTTCTCCAGCATAACTGTAAAACTATCACAAAAATGGGCACCAACATTTCTATGAATGTGGCGAGATTTTAGATAATTTTTTGAATAAGATAGGTAAGTGTAAACATAAAAATATATACTTTTTAGATTAAATGGGCATGCATTTTATTTATTTATTTATTTTGAGACAGAGTCTTGCTCTGTCACCCAGGCTGGAGTGCAGTGGCATGATCTCGGCTCACTGCAACCTCTGCCTCCTAGGTTCAAGGGATTCTTGTGCCTTAGTCTCCAGAGTAGCTGGGACTACAGGTGCATGCCACCACACATTTTTTGGAGAGTGAGTTTCAGATACCATGAGATTTTACTTCAAAATGCTTTAGTATACATCTCTTGAGGACAAGGACATTTTCATACATAACTACAATGCTATCATCACACCTAACAAAATTATTTACAATTTTTAAAATATTCAAATTGTTACAGTTGCTGAAAAAGTCTTCTATAGATTCATTTTAATGTTTCTTTTAATCCAAAATTCAAAGGTCACATGTTGCATTTAGTTGTAAAGTTTGTTTCAGTCTCTATTTTAAATTTAATTTGTAATTTGTAATTGGCACATAATCATCCATATTTATGGGGTAAAATGTGATGTTTCAATGCATGTATACATAGCATAAAGATCCAATCAGAGTAATTACCAAATGCATCACTTTAAACATTTGCATCTAGATAATCCTCCTGCCATATTTTTTTAAATGACACTGATTTATTTGAAGAATACAGGCCAATGGTCTTGTGGAATGTCCTGTGTTCTGTGTTTGTTTCAATGCTTCCTCACGAATATTTCTGGCAAGAACATTTCATATGTGATGTTGTGTACTTCTTATAGAATCATATACGTATGTAAATAGTGTCTAGTTATCCCAGTATTGCTGGTAATAAATTTGATCACATGGCTACGTGGGTGAATCATGTGGGTGATTGCCATTATCTCTTTACTGTAAAGGTCCATTTTTCACTTCATAATTCATGTGTGATGTATGGAGTGAATTTTAGGACCACATGACTATCTTATTCCTCATCAACATTTTCCCCATGTTTGGCATCTATTGATAATCTGCCTAATTTATTTACTTATTTATTTTTTGAGACAGGGTCTGTCTCTGTTGCCCAGGCTGGAGTGCAGGGGCACAATCACAGCTCGCTGCAGCCTCTATATCCCTGGGTTCAGGTGATCCTCCCACATCTGCCTCCCAAGTAGCTGAGACTACAAGTGCATGCCACCATGCCCACCTAAGTTTTGTATTTTTTGTAGAGACAGAGTTTTGCCACGTTACGCAGGCTGGTCTTGAATTCCTGGGCTCAAGTCATCTGCCCACCTCGGCCTCTCAAAGTGATAGGATTATAAGCTTGAGGCACTGTGCCTGGCCTATGTAAATAAATCATTTTACTGGAAGCTGCAAAATGGTGATTTTCTAATGTTATTATTTCTCCTACATATATTAGCTGAATTATTCTGTAAGGAAGAGCTTTGTATTTTTCCTTTGATACGCAGATTTCATTTCAGTTTAAACACTAAGATAAGACAAAAAAGCCTTTCCCAAGATTTCTTCAAGTCTCCAGATCTAGCTTGTCTACTAGAGCAATTTAGGATGACAGTCTTCCAGGTGGGAGGCAGGAGATGGGATAGTTAATAATAGACCCCTGGCTCTGCATGTTTTACAGGAAAATAATGAATAAGAAAGTAATAGTTCTCTTTACATGCTTACATGATTCTAGACAATACTGGCAGCAATCATCAGAGATGGTATAGCAGCTACTTCCATATTGCATAGAGTACTAGGAACTCCTTAATTTTTGCATTATTTTGTAGTTATCATGCTGCTTTCCAGATTTTAAATTATTGACATTTTGTCCATGTTCCCTCCACTCACAAGGTGACTGACCAGCAGTTTCTTCCACACTTCAGAGATAGGATAACAAAAATAGGCCCTCTTGCTGTGTCTTCTGTCATTCTCACAGGACATCTAGAGCCTGGATTCAGAAAACATCTTACTTTCTATAGCTCCATACCAAATTGTCCTCTCTCCTCTCTCCTGCCCTTGTTCGAACAGCAACTCCACTTTTTCCATGTCAAGTAGGGTAGATTAAGTGTCTGCAGGTCATTTCTTCTGGTCATCTTTGTAAGTTCTAATTAGCCAGTTAAGTGCTGAATGCTTACTCTGTATCCAGAACAGAACTAGATGCCACAAAGGGTCCTATATCTAAAGGACTTAGTCCCTATCTTCAAAGAGGTTATCTGAATGGTGAGATAAAAATCACCGAAAAATGGAGCTGAAAGATAATCTAAGCTTGTGGGGGTATCTATGATTGGTTTTCAGAGGATTGGTACAAGAAACTTAAAGAACTGGTGCAGAAATTTGCAGTATCTGTGTTGTGCTGGGGCAAGTATCCATGGATTTTATGAGTTTCAATGAGGGCTGTGACCCTATCCCTCCACCATAAAACATTAACAATGACCAAGAGAGACAAGTTGGACTAGCTATACAGTAGCTATTTCTCTTTGCTGATGTTTTCCATGGTCAATGGTAGTCCACCTCACTAGATAACAGTGTCAGCGCCAAAATATAGATTGAATTCTATGATTGGGTGTTGGACATTCTTTCTTGCCATTTAAACGTGACTTAGCGTTATTAATTAAAGCACTCAAGGCTCATTGTGACATTCATAGGTGATTCTGTTCTTTTTTATTTAATTTTTTACTGGTACATAGTAGGTGTATATATTTTGGGGTACATATTTTGTTACAGGCATGCAATGTGAAATAAGCACATCATGGAGAACGGGGTATCCATCCCCCTCAAGCATTTATTATTTGAGTTACAATCCAATTACACTCCATAGGCAATTAAAATCTTATGCCTGAGAGAAAATTGGGAATAGTGCTGCCCCAATAATCTGAAGTTTGGTTTGGAACTGAGTACTGTATCAGGACACATTAACATTATCTCCATTCTTGTTGATAATGTTCTCTTTCTTTAGTATAGCTAGGGTGAGTTTGCAAAGCCCTTTCATGTCCTATGACCCACTGACCCAGTGAGATTGACAAGGCAAGGATTGTTAATATCACTTTATCAAACAAAACAAAACAGGATATAAATGGTACAGCTGGGTGTCAAAACGATTTTCTCCAATCCCTCCTTTCTCCAGCTTATCTTGCTCTCTTAACCAGGGCAGCATTTGAGGTGGGCTTCTAGGCAGATGAATTCAGTTATAGTTTTCAGCTGTGTACTGCTGCCCAAACCTGCTTCTATTTGTAGGTCTTCCGTGGAGGTAGGCTTGAGCGCTAGTTTTGGACTTTCTTCAGACTTTTGCTCAGTCTATGATACTATATTGACCTTGCAAAGCCCTTCTAGTTCCCTGCATGAACATTTCAAGGGCAAAGTCATAAATGGCCATTTTAATGGGCTGGTCATCATCTCGAATTGTGATCCTGGGAATCAGATTCCTGGTTTTCTACATCAGTCCTGCATAATATGATATGATATGATATGATATGAGCTACGTAAGTAATTTTTAATTTCCTAGTAGCTATATTAAAAAAGGAAAAAGTAGGCCGGGCGCGGTGGCTCAAGCCTGTAATCCCAGCACTTTGGGAGGCCGAGACGGGTGGATCACGAGGTCAGGAGATTGAGACCATCCTGGCTAACACGGTGAAACCCCGTCTCTACTAAAAAATACAAAAAAAAACAACTAGCTGGGCGTGGTGGTGGGCGCCTGTAGTCCCAGCTGCTCGGGAGGCTGAGGCAGGAGAATGGCGTGAATCTGGGAGGCGGAGCTTGCAGTGAGCCAAGATCCGGCCACTGCACTCCAGCCTGGGCGACAGAGCGAGTCTCCGTCTCAAAAAAAAAAAAAAAAAAAAAAAAAAAAAAAGGAAAAAGCAGGTAAAATCAATTCTAATAATCTATTTTATTTAACACAAATATCCAAAATGTTACCACTTCAACATGTAATCACTATACAAATTAAGATATTTTGCTTGTTTTTGTACTAAGTCTTTGAAATTCAATGTGTGTTTAACATCTATTTCACATCTCAGAACTAGCCACATCTTACGTGCCTAAATGGCTAGCAGTCACTGTACTGGAAAACACAGGGATAGAAAATTCTTCTAGAAAAAAATACAGTGAGGAGAAAGCAGCTCCTTTCCCTCTACTGATAATGGAGAATGAGTTAGGCAGTGACCCTTTTATTCTGACATTAATCATCATAATTTATCAGTCATACATCATCATAGAGAACCTCTTCACATCATAGCAAAATTAACAAAATTACTTTCCAGTGACCTAGTGAAAATGGAAGAGGTTTTCATGGGGGAAGAGATGAGAGGGGGTGAATGAGAAACATTTCCTTTATATGGCAGATGCGGGAGTTTCTTGATGATGGGGAGAGCTTCTAGACCTTACAAAATGTTGAATAGGATGAGAAAACAGGTTATGATAGAGATGGGCTACAAGGTGTGCATGCTCCAAAAATATGGTCATGTATCCTGCCATATGCCTGACACACCTTCCATTAAAACATCTTTTTAACAATTTTTTTTTTTTTTTTTTTTTTTACACATCTACTAAAATGTGCAGAAAGAAGAGTAAGTCCTTCTGGGTTAGGGGAAGTAGAGAGCACAAGCATGAATAAGACATATATGCTGCCTTCAGTGAAATTTTTGGTCTCCGAGGGCAGACAGTGGGTAAGACAGGTAGAGATAAATGTCCATTATATGATGAAGATGAAGATTGTCCAACTGGATCTTCGGAAAACCCCTGTTAATATTCCATTGTTTCTGAGTTAGAAGCACATTAAATAATTACCCTTCACTATTTACCAGTTACATAGGCATACACTGATTTGTTGAATTTGCTTGAAAAGTAGAGCCGAAGATCCTTTGAAAATGGAAAAGGTTTTCATGGGGGAAGAGATGAGAGGGGGTGAATGAGAAACATTTCCTTTATATGGCAGATGAGGGAGTTTCTTGATGATGGGGAGAGGCAGCTTAAGGTATTAGGCACTAGACTCTAGCGCCCAGTGACCAGGGGATAATGCTGAAAGAGAAGGGAGGGCAGGAGCGAATATCGTGAACACAAACTTTGTCTATTTCAAGAGCTTTGCCCCTTCCTGGACTGGTACTAAATGCATATTTGAGCAGGTAAATGCAGTGCACGTGTTTACATTGGGGAGGTAGCAGAGAGTAGTAATTTAGGTCTACGGTTCAAGAGTCAGCTATTTGTGTGACTTTGGAGGAAGTAATTTAACCGCTTTGTACCCCCCCACCCCCAGTTTTCTAATAAGTAAAAAAAAGTCTTAATAGGATTTAATTAGGTGCTATACAGAAAGAGTTTAGACCAATGCCTGACATATGGCATTCACCCAATAAATGTCAATAATTGTGATTCGTTTTGGCATTATGTCAGTAATAACTATTAGATATGATGCTCCTCTAATTTGTTCCTAAAGTTTCATAAGACTCTACTCTATATTAAGGAATCCTGCTAAAAAGTAGACATATTCTAATGAGAATCTCCTTAAGATGGCAAAACTGGGGCAAAGAGATGAAAATGACTTGCCCAAGGGCTCAGAGGCTGCTCCTAAAATGGGGAGAAAGGCTATTTAAGGCAATGGTGATGGATTTCCCTAAAGACAAGGGTTTCAGACACGTAGAGTATGGAACCGGAATCCAGGCTGTACCACTTAACTAGAGGCGTCATTTGGGAAGTTACCTGATTTCTCTGAGCCCTGGATTGTTCACCTGCCAAATAGGTATAATAAATATACCTACAGTTGGTGACACTCAATAGCATGAAGTATGAAAACTGCGTGTGGTCTGGGCCCAATAAAATCAGCCTCTCCATTGATTATTATCATTATTATTACTATTGTTATAACAGATCTTTAGGCGGCGTCGGGAAGTGCCTGTCTGGGATGCTATAATGCGTTTGGCTCACCACTATGCCCCAGCTCCTGGCACCCAGTAAACACTCAGGAAACGTTTGAGGAATGAATATACGTCATTTGAGGCAAGAGAGGGCAGTCGGCTTGCCCCCGGGCTTAGCTCTCCCCTCCTCGCAAAAGCCGGAGCCCGAAGCAGCCTGTAACCCGGGAGCCCAGGCACTACTTGGCAGCGGGTGAAACCCACCTCGCCCCAGTCGGAGCTGTCGGAGAGCGCCCCGCCTGGATGCGCATCTCTGTGTGAGCGGCTCTCTCCCAAGCCCTTATTTTTCTGGTTTGCGGTTTATTTACTTAAGCATTTACAGCTCCCAGGAGCAGAGGGACTGCTAGAGGTAGGGTCAGGACTGAGGTCGCAGTATGTATTTTCTGCCTCCCAATCTCAGAGCCGGCAAGTCACAACACGACTCCTTTATTTGTGCACCGGAGAGGTCTGCGTTTCTTTACCTCCTGAGGGGCGACAAAAGACACGCAACTCGGGCTCAGAAAAGTGCTCTCACGCGACTTGCCTGTGTCTCCGCTTGCGTGGACGGTCGCTCCCAGGCTTGGTTTTTCGTGCAAACCCGAGCAGGGCGGAGCAGATTAAATAAAGACAACCTCGCGCCTTTAATCCTTGACCGCAAACACTGGCGTTTTTGTGCCCCGGATTTCTGAAATTCTTGGCTCGGGGACCCAAGGCAGGGGGAGGGTGGGCTTGTAAAAACTTCCCAAAGCAGAAATCCGAGCTCCTAGCCCCTCCCCGGCCCCAGTGACACCTGGATTCCAGGGAAGGGGGGCAGCCGGAGGAGACGCGTCCCCAAGGGTTGCGGACGCTTCCCAGGGGTGGTTTTGGATGGCAGGCTCCAAGCCCTACCCACCCCAGCCAAGGTACGGGATAAGCAGCCTGAAAGCCTCGCAGGACGCCCCTCCCCTGTTCCCGCGCGCGTCTATTTAGGGCTCAGCCCGGGCGCCCAGGGGGTTCTGGGACTTGTAGTCCCTCCCTGCTGCCTCAGGCGGCGCCACCACCCGGTACTCGGACTACATTGCCCAGGGAGCTTCCCGGCCTATATAAGCCGCCCGGAGCCGCTTCAAAGTGCAGTAACCATGTGGATGTGCTGCTGAAGCGTTTCCTCAAGCTCGCTGGGGTGGGAGGAGAGGAGGAGGAGGAGGAGGTGGTGGTGGAGGAGGAGGCAGGGGGTGGAGAGAGAGAAAGCGCACGCCGAGAGGAGGTGTGGGTGTTCCGCTTCCATCCTAACGGAACGAGCTCCCTCTTCGCGGACATGGGATTACCCAGCGGCTGCTAACCCCTCTCCTCGCCCTGCTCCCCCAAACCGGCGTGGCTCCCCGGGCACCAAGGTAGCGGCTGGGGCCGGGCAGAGGGCGCGGAGAGTTGGCACTGGCTCCCTCGGCGCAGAAGTTTTTGCCCCGGTCTCGGGGAGATATCGATGCATGTGCATGCACTTGGCATGCATTTGGGGGTTCCTTTACTGCGGGCAGTGTTTTGGGGGGAGCTCATTTGAGGCTTAAAAAACAAATATCCTCGACTCTAGTGTGTGGCTTTGGGGGCTCCCTGTTCTGGACTGGTGTGGCATTCCCCCAAGTTGGAAACTGTTGCTGCAGCTGCAGGAAATAGTTTTTTTTTTTTTTTTTTTTTCGGAGAGAGGTTGTGGGGGTGTCATATGTGAGCCTGCTCAAGGAAATAATCTTTCTAAAAATGTAGCACTCTCTTGCGCTCCATGGTGGGGAGAATAATGCATGTGTGGGGGGCCCCCGTGGGGAGGGTTTTTAAAAACGGAAGAAAACCGGGGAAGCGGTGAGGGATGAAGTGTGGACGAAGCTCATGTCCAGTGAAGATGCGGGCTTCGGATACTTGGCCTCCTCACCGGGAAACAAGTGCTTTGGGATCTGCCAAACACTTCCCTTAGTTCCAGCCTCCCGCACGTTCGAAGTTTGTGCGTGCCTAGTCTGACTTGTCAGTTACATACTGGAACTAAGAGTAGTTACCTGTAATCGTCGCCCAAGTGATCCCACCAACCTGCCTGCCAAGTTTAGAGGGTGGGGTGGGGAGGGGCTCCCCAGGGAAGGAGGCTAAAGAAGCTGGAAACTTGTAATTTGGAGCATTTCTGTTAAGAGACTCATTTTCCGCGGTCTGGTACTCAGTCTTCTTTCTTTCTAAATATTTAGGAGCTGACTACAGAGGAGCAGGATTTGCACCCCTCCCTGGGCTTGTTTTGGCAACAGAGTGCCTGACCTGGGTCAGGTGAGTGTGGAAGCCTGAGTGCTGTAGTCAATAATGAGTGTTTGTCCTAAGCCTGTTTTAAGTTCTATCTAAATCGCCAATGAGGTGGGGGGTAAGAAAGAAAAAGAAACTCCGTGGCTCAGTCTTCAAAATTTGCCTCTGCCTTTGGTGAGGGCTTTTGGGAGCAGAAGTCCAGTGGACTGTCCGTTTCTTGGATGTAGTTCAGAACTGAAGGAGCCTGAAGGTTTATGAGCGAGGAGGGGAAAGGCCATTAAATGGAGCAATAAAACGGCGGCCCATTGCCGGTCTGAAAAGCGTGCTGATTATTTAAATTCTGAAGGACGCAGTGTATTTCATATGCCAAGATGTGTAAGCAATATTAACTGCCTCTCTCCTTCAAGAAATAGTCACTCTTTTCTAATTTTGAACGTGTGCTTAATCAGAGTAGGTTGGATTGCAAGAAATGAAAGTGGTTGCTGCAAGTTGAAAGAATTAGAACTTTAAAAAGGGAAGTGACTTACTGGAACTTAAGATAGTAGCATCCAGCTAGTTGGCTTGACTCAAGCCACCTGAAAGTCAAGGAATTTGGCAGATCCCTGTTGTTTTGGGGCCTGTGGTGGAATATGAGCTGAGAGCAGCATTTATCTGTAAACACAACAGTTCCTATTTTTTCCCCAAAATGGTCAGACTGCATTTGAAGAGTGGGAGGTTTCAGCGGGTGCACGTACATCACTATTGCTGCAGATTTGGCCATCAAAAGTTTTTTCTCCTAAAATGCTTAGAACATGGTAAATAACAGGGTAACAGAGGTGGGTAGGGGTGGGTGGCTGGGTCTTTGTAACTTTTTTAACATTCTAAATATTTAGCTGTTCCCTGGGCTACAATCTTTGGGCTTTTCTAATGAGAAAATAAAAGTCAGACACTTCATTATAGTGGTATAGTGCTTTTGTTTCCTGTTGATAAGATCCTTAGGAGTACTGGCAGAGTGAGAAGCATTTGGATGTGAGAACTCTATTTTCTTCTTGAAGTTCTTTTATTGACTCACATGGCTGTGTGGGTGCTCCTAAAGCCAAAGATTAGGTCCAGTTCCCCTCTTCAGAATTAGCTGTACAACAAGGAGAAACTGGTCCACAGACTGTTTTCTAACTGGTTGCTAAAAATAATAAGATGGACACATTAAGTACTTGTAAGCCGGGTCCACAGCCATGTATCTCAGAAACCCTGTGCGACAGATGCAGGTGAAGAAACTGAGGTGCAGAGAGTGAAATCACTTGTCCAGTAGCTAGTACAAAGTAGGAGCAAGGTATAACCTCAGGCGGTGAGGCTGTACTGCATCCCACAAATGGACCTAAGTTGATTTGGGGATGGTGGTGGTGAGAGGGAAGCAAGGAAAAGTGGTAAACTTCCTGCTATTGATGAAATAACTTGCTTACAGGCCACCAATGACGAAATAGTACTTAACATTGATATAAGAAGGAAAGGATATAGCCACAAACATAGGGATAAAAGAGTGCAGATATTTGAGGAGGTATTAGATGTTGTAATGAGTTCATTTTGGAAAACCTGAATGGGAAGAGTAAAAAGAAACAAAACAAAACCACAAGGAACATTATGTAAGTTAAGCATTTGGCTCACTTGCTGGCTGAAATACCTCTTGATTATTTACATCAAAGCATCTGAGTAGGTAAAAAGGATCAGGCATTTCTCCATCTGAATAATTCAAAAGTTTAAACTGCAGTTAGTCTGCAATGTGAAACGTTGATACCTTTTCATATACCTTCCAGTTTGCTTTGCAGCCAGTTGTGCAGCTGGTTTTGTTCTCTATTTTTTCTTTCAAGTTCGTGTGTGTGTGTATGTGCACATGTACATTGAAAGTACAATCTGCTCTTTGAATAATTCAAATCAGAACAGAAAATCCTTTCAAGATATCGTTCTTATCAGGCAGGGAAAGTTCTTCATGTTCTAAATGAATTACTCTGGCTCTTGCATTGAGACCCGTGAAAGTCATTTGGGGTTGACAATGGTATCGCTTTAAACAAAGCGATTGTCTTTTGGAGGGAATTGGTGTCTTTTCTTTAGGAATGAGAAGTGGAATGGTTGCTTAGAAAAAAAAAGAGATAGATGAACTCCACAGAAAGATCAACACAGTCTTTTCTTCAAAATATTTTCAAGTGAGGAAGATCAGAGTGTTGGTATTACAGGGAGGAAGGAGAGTGGGCAGAGAGAAAGATAAAAAAGAAACCTTTAATCCAATGGTGTGCAACCAACTGACTTCCAGAGGTGGGGGAATATTACATGGCTTTTCAACTTATTTATAAAGATATCATGGAAACTCTGATTTCTTCACAAGCAGCTCTTAGAAAACAAACCAAAATAAAACAAGCACCAAATACGAACAACAGAAAAAACAGCCAAAATAAAAGTAGGCCTGAAGTTAGGTTTCTAGGTCAAGCTGTCTTTGGCTACATCTCATTAAGGAGTCTCTGCAAGGCCAGTGTCTATCTTGTTTACTATTGGTTTGATTTTTAAAAACAAAACACATTGCATTTACAGGTTGTCAACCAGAAGTGTGTGCAGTTTTTTTTTTTTCATTTTTGCTGTTTTAAGTTTGTGCATAGCTCAATTGATGAATGCAATTAAGGCTTAAAGTCAGTGATGTGAATGACATAACTCCTGTGCTTCCTTACAATTGTCTTGGTGTCTGTGGTTCTGAGATGATTGCTAATGAGGATAAGCCAAATACACCACTGAAACCGTCGCCCATTCAACTTTGAGATTTCTAAATTGGATGTAGTTTAAGGCACATGGTGTGGTAAATCTATTTAACAGACTCTAAGGCCTGTTCAAGTTGTTGTGTGTGATTCAAGTGTTTTATTCTTTATTCAACAAATTCCTTGAGCACCTGCTATGTACTAAGGTGTATTCCAGGTGCTCAGGATATAGCAATGAACAAATCACCCTGTTCCCAAGAGGCTTACATCCTACTTAGTGGGAGGCAGCCAATATAAATAAATAAGTATTACAGTATTAGAGGTAGTAAAGGCTACGGAGAAAAAGAAAACTGTTTAAGCGGGGAACTGAAAATAACAAGTGGAGAAGTTAGATCCCTTGTGCATTGCTGTTGGGAATGTAAAATGGTGAAGCTGCTGTGGAAAACAGCATGGCAGTTACTAAAAAAAATTAAACATAAAACTACTTTATGTCCCCACAATTCCACTTGAAGGTATATACTTTAAAAAATTGAAATTAAGGACGTGAGTAGATATTAGTACACCTGTGTCAGTAGAAGCATTATCACAGTAGCCAAAAGGTAGAAACAACCCAAGTCTATTGATGAATGAATAGATAAACAAAATGTGAAATAGACATACAATGGAATATTATTCAGCCTTAAAAAGGGAATTCTGACACATGCTACAATGTGAATGAACCTTGAAAACACGCTAAATGAAATAAGCCAGAAACAAAAGGATGCATAATTTTATGATTTTTCTTACAGAGGCATCTAGAGTAGTCAGATCCCTGCAGACAGAAAGTAGAATGGTGATTGCTAGGGGAGAGAGAAGACAGGAAGGGGGAGTTAGTGTTTATTGAGGATAGAATTTCAGTTTGGGAAGATGAAAAAGTTCTGGAAATGGATGGTGGTGATGTCGCACAACAGTGTGAACGTACTTAGTGCCACTGAGTTATGATATTTCAAAGTGGTATATTTTATGTTATGTATATTTTATGGTGGTTTAAAACAACAAAACATGATGAGGGGTATTAAGGGAGTACTCAGGTGGGGATTAGATCTTTACTACATGACATCTCAGCACAGATCTGAAGGAGGCAAACGAGTTGGCCCTATAGATATCAGGGAAAAAGTGTATTTCAAATGTCAGAGCAGCAAGTACAGAGGCCCTGAGATAGGAGTGGGTGTGACATGTTGGAGGAAGGAGAAGAAGGCCAGGGGAGAGTGCTCCGAGTTCAGGAGGGAGAGGGAGTCAAGGTCCAGACCTGTAGGGACCAGATTTTGCAGGTCAACAGTGATTTATCTGAGGACTTGTAAACTCTCACAGAATTCTCAGTGTGGTTTTCAACATCACAAAACTACATTGTCCTTTCTGAAGAGGCTCTGGTAAGGTTGGCAGGATCACATACCAGATGGGAACTCGATAGGGGGTAAAACCCGGATTTCTGGACTGTCTGGTTAATGACAGGACTTACCTGGGATTGTAACTCATTTCAGTAGAAAAGGAAAGTTTGACAAATAGGTGCACATACAGTTGACTTGGAGAACAAATTCTAAGAACTCAATGATAATCATGGAGTTTCAGCACAAACCTTCTATGTCCTACCGCCACCCTGCGGTGTATCCAGTGTCATTTTAAGAGATATTTACAAGGAGGACTAATATTCTGCTCTCCAGCATCCTTGGGGAATTAGAAGCTTCACATCAGTGATTCTCCCTAATAAGTGAAGTGGGCCCCTGTGTATGTGCAAACTTAAAGCAAACCTCAAATTTTATTACTTAATACATAAGATATACATATTCATGTAGCACACACCCTGGACTCAGCTACTCAGGAGACTGAGGCAGGAGAATTTCTTGAGCCCAGGGGTTTGAGGCTGTAGTGCACTATGATTGCATCTGTGATAGCTACTGTACTCCAGCCTGGGCAACATAGCAAGACCCCATCTCTATTTAAAAAATTTTTTTAAGGAGAAAAAGATAGCATATTCATTGTAGTGCAACATTAGGAAATACAGATGAGCAATGAAACAAAACAAAGCAATTCCAACTATTTGAGATTAGGGTTTCAGGCTTTTCCTCTAAGCATGCATGTGTAAAATGTATGTATATATTTAAATTTCATAAAAAGGGACTTATATAGTACCACTCATTTGGTAAATTACCTTTTATACATCTCGAACATCTTTTCTAAATGTGTCTACCCCTTTGATGGCCTTTCATTTTTATTGAGTCTATGTTTATACTTCCTTGATATATATACATATGTACATAGATATTTGTAAAAAATACATATAATAATTTTACACATAAACATATTTAACAGTTTGAATTAGGATCCAAATAAGGAAAATACGTTACAAATGGTTGATATCCACTAATCTCTATTTCTTCTACAAATCTTTTTTCCATGCATTTTTTTGTTGCTGTTATTGAAGAAACTGGGTGATACACATCTCCACAGTTTAGACTTTGCTGACTACATCAGTGCAATGTGGTTTAACATGTTTCTCTATCCCCTTGGTCTACTATAATTTGGTAGTTAGATGTAGAGGCTTGGTCAGAGTTAGGTTCTTTTCTTTTTTAAATTGAGAAGGGGTCTCACTACGTTGCCTAGGCTGGCCTTGGACTCCTGGTCTCAAGCAGTCTTCCTGCCCTAGCCTTCCCAGTAGCTGGGACTCCAGTAAGTCTACTCTGTAAACTTTGCTTAGGTGGGTGTGAGATGTTGGATGTCTACTCTTGTTATATTAGCACCCCTTGATGCTCACTACCCGAATCCATTAGTTCTTTAGTCAGTGAGAAATGGGCTGGTAAAGTTCCTGAGATTTTGATACAGCCCTTGTAGTCTTTGCTAGCTTTTTTGATTTCTACATAACAAAATGTTCTAGGCTCATCTTCTCTATTTCTTGTCCCAGACCAAGAATCAGCCTTTTCTTCAAGGAGCCTTTGCTCTTTTAAGAGGGAAATTTTTTTTATTTTGTTTTTTCAAGACAGGGTCTTACTCTGCTGCCCAGGCTGGAGTGCAGTGGCACGATTTCAGCTCACTGAAACTTCTGCCTCTTGGGCTCAAGCTATCCTCCCACCTCAGCCTCCTGAGTAGCTGGGACTACAGGCATTCACCACCACACTTGGCTAATCTTTTGTGTTTTTTGTAGAGATGGGGTCTTGCCATGTTGTCCAGGCTGCTCTCAAACACCTAGACTCAGGCAGTCTTCCCACTTTAACCTCCCAAAGTGTTGGGATTACAGGCACGAGACATCACGCCTGGCCAAAATGGTATTTGGAGATCTCCACTTAGGGCCAAGATCATCCTTATCTTACAGATGAGAAAACAAATTAAAATGAAGAAAACTTAAAACTTGAATTTCCTAGATGAAAGTGTTTCCAAAATGCTATTGACCTATCCTTGCCTTTTTGCAAAGAATTCTGAACATAATCTAAGCTTTTTTAAAAAATTGGTTTTGGATTTAGCCTTAGTGTCCTGAGGCTAAGACATCGTTGTTCTCCCCAGATGAGCAGGATTGTTACTCTTGTTCCGTATACATGTTTTTCAAACTCTGTGACAACCCACGAAGAGGTTGTTAAATTAATTTAGTGGGCCTTGATGAACTTTTTATTTTTAGTTTTAGAGACAGGGTCTTGCTCTGTTGCCAAGGCTAGAGTACAGTGGCATGATCCTGGCTCACTGCAGCCTCAACCTCCCAGGCACAAGCAATCCTCTCACCTTGGCCTCCTGAGTAATTGGGACCACCAGTGTGCCCCACCACTCCTGGCTAATTAAATTTTTTTTTTTTTTGGTAGAGATTGGGTCTCCTTATATTGCCCAGGTTGGCCTTGAACTTCTGGGCTCAAACGATCCTCTTGCCTTGGCCTCCCAAAGTACTAGGACTGGAGGTGTGAGTCACCAGGCCCGGCCAAACTTTTTTTTTAATGACATAACCTAGAATAGAAAACATGGAAGTGTATTGCATGGATACTTAAGAAGAACTATGTACATCACAACAAAATTCTTTGTCTCACATATACAATGAACATGGGTTTGTAAGCTCAATATTTTCCTTACTCTGAGCTGCAGTCAAAAGTTTGAGAAACACTGTACTACATCTTTGCCACTCCAAATGTGGTCCCCAGACTAGCGTTACTGACATTAACTGGGAACTTGCTAGCAATTGCAGGCTCTCAGACCCTACCCCACATTCAATGAATGAGAACCTACATTTTTGCAAGATCCTCAAGTGATTCACACACACGTGAAAATACGAGAAAATCTGCATTGGAGGATGCCTATCCCTGTGCTTTTTCAGTCCTTGTCATTTAGTGGTTCCTTTGCTTTTTCATGGACTTGTTGAAGCTGAAGCTGACCTTTGTACTTTTCCCCTGCAGCCTTATTTTCAGTGAATTGGAAAGGTAGGCTGATCACCAACCTGAGGTGAGAGTAAGTAGCTCTCGCACGATTCCCTCTCCGACAAACATGGAAACTTTCATGCTTATGTTTGGGGGATGCTTTTATTGCTCTTCAGATGAAGACAGAGACCAGAAGGTACATGTACACCTACTTAGAGTTGTGCAGTCACTGCTGTTCACCTGCTGTCATGGGACACTGAGGAATTTATGTTTCATCATACTTTTTGACCTGTCCCATCAGCATAACTTCTGGACTGCTTGATATAATGCAGCTCATCAGAAGGTGAACATAAGAAGAATATCACTAGCCTCCAAGTTTCTTGCTGTTCATTTTCATTTCAGAAGGAGCTTTATCTGGGAAATGATTTTCTTTTGCAAGAACAGCTTAAAAGCATCCCAGGCACATATTTCTGAACAGAAAAAGCTGATATGACACCCAGACGATGGACGTTCATTTGTTTGCCTTGTTGTGTGTGTGTATGTTCTGCCTTACGTGTCCCTCCCCACCCTCCTCTGTCCACCTCGCCAAATCCTTCTATTCCTTAGGGCCCAGCCCAAATGCTTCTCCTCTGGGAAGCTTTTTCTGATACTTGAAAATCTGTCATTCGAAACTCCAGGGCCCTGAAACCTATTTTCCTTATGGGCCTTTTGTTTTTTTAACTCATAAGAATACCTGGCACACAGGAAGTGCTTACACAATTAAGTAATTTGTATATACGTTTTTTTTCTCCCTTTGAAGGCTGCTTGGAAAAACCAATTTTTTGTATCCCTCTCCTTTTTTTTTTTTTTTTTCTTTGAGAAGAAGTCTCACTCTGTCACCAGGCTGGAGTGCAGTGGCATGATCTCGGCTCACTGCAACCTCCGCCTGCCGGGTTCAAGTGATTCTCCTGCCTCAGCCTCCTGAGTAGCTGGGACTACAGGCACGTGCCACCATGCCCAGCTAATTTTTGTATTTTTAGTAGAGATGGGATTTCACCATGTTGGCCAGGATGGTCTTGATCTCTTGACCTCGTGACCTGCCCACCTTAGCCTCCCAAAATCCTGGGATTACAGGCGTGATCCACTGCGCCTGGCCCCTGTACCCCTCTCCTGATTAAATATTTCTTAAACTGGCATCTTTCTTTGAAAAGCCTTACAGCCAGGCATCATGGCTCACGCCTGTAATCCTAGCACTTTGGGATGCCAAGGTGGGTGAATGACCTCAGGTCAGGAGTTTGAGACCAGCCTGGCCAACATGGTGAAACTCCATCTCTACTAAAAATACAAAAAAAATTAGCTGGGCATGATGGCGGACACCTGTTGTCCCAGCTAGTTGGGAGGCTGAGGCAGGAGAACTGCTTGAACTCAGGAGGTAGAGGTTGCAGTGAGCTGAGATGGCACCACTGCACTTCAGCCTGGGTGGCAGAGTGAGACTCCATCTCAATAAAAAAAAAAAAAAAAAGAAAAGAAAAGCCCTTTATTGCAGAGGGTGATGTGAGGACTGTGAAGAGATATATTAAGCATTTCCTTTTGATAGCTTTTGAGGTGTTGTTTAGTACAACTCTAGAGGACATTCGTCTTGGGAAACTGTTGAGTATTCATAAAAGGTAGTGGAAAAATCAGGTAGTGAAACCAAGCTGCTCTCAGGTCATAATGGTGTTGCCCTGGTGAGCCACAGGATAGGGACTCCGCAGTACCGAGTGTTGACTGCTTCTTGGGTAAGGGGCAAAACATGGAACATCTGTGCATCTGTTTCCTCTTCTGTAGAATAGGTGTAAAAATAAAAATACCTGCTTCGGGTCATTGCTGCCGAGTTGTCTAAAAACAAATGTTTGCAGAAGGCCTTACAGATAAAAAACAAAGCAAAACCTATCTATGTCCTAGAGCAGTGGTTCTCAATGGGGACAGGGAGGGTGATTTTGTCCTCCAGGGGACATTTGGTATCATCTGGAGACGTTTTTGGTTGTTCTGTCTGGCAGGCAGGGGTGGGGTGCTACTGGCATTTTGTGAACAGAGGCCAGGGATGCTGCTCCACAGTGCACCGGACAGCCCCCCCACCCCAACACACACACACACACACACACACAAAACGGAGAACTCTCTGCCCCAGAATGTCAGTAGTGAACAGGTTGAGAAACCCTGTCCTTGAGTGAATTTTTCAGGCTTGGTGAGACTTTTATCTCTCTCTGAGGATATTGACCCAACTTGATTTGCTGTTTTTTTGAGGTTTGGGCTGTGTGGGCAGAGGGGTGTGTTTTCAGGCTGGGACTGACTTCAACTTTTTAACAAAATAAGAACACTCCCCCTCTCGCCCCCTCCCAAAAACCCAAAAACCAAAAAAACACTGGCCTTGGTATCTGGAGCCCTGTGGTCTAGCTTTGGCCACTCGTCGGGTGTGTGACCTCCAGGAAATCACTGGGCCTCAGTTTTGTTTTTTCTACCCATAAAATAAGGAGTTTTAGCTAAATGCTCTCCACTCACCAAATCTGCAGCTTTCTGCCTTGGAAATGTTGAGCTTTTGGTTGGCTTTTCTTACTTTGGCCTTAAAGAGTAGAAGCCATGAGACCGAATGTCAGAGCGGGCATCTTTTTTGAGAAATAACTGTAGATACTATACCTGGTTGGGGAAAAGGTTATTTAGCAGACATGTCTGAAAAAGCGAGTAGGTTAATTTTTGTGTGTGTATGTGTGTGTGGCAGGGGGAATGGAGAATGAGCAACGTTGTATTATACTAGAGAATCATCCCTCCAAACTTCAGATTTACAGCTGCTATTTCTGGGATGTCATGAAGGGCCTTGCTTAAAGTTGAAACTTCTGAGTTGGTGACTTCCTTTGGGACTGCCTGAAAACGAAAGCAGAATACGATTTTCTATGCTCCCAGAGAAGTGCTTTTTGCAAGAGAATAAATTATCTGATGATGGGGACACGCTGCATTTCTGAGGACGATCTGATTAGCAGCTAGTGGGACAAGAAGGCAAGGAGGGGGAGCTGTGTGAAAACGTGTGGGGAGGAGGGTGGCATTGTGTCCAAGTCAAAAATGTGCTGTTCATCCTCATTTCACAATAAAGATGATATCGCCAAGCATCTTTGCTCAAAGGAAGTCCAAAATTAACCCTGAGAGTGCCCAGGAACAGAAGCAGAGACGGTTGTAAAGGGAGCCTTTTTCTACCTCTTGAACAAGTCATCCGTAAATGTGTTAGGTTTTCTCTACCCCATATTTACAGCCATATTACCATATATGTACCTGGGTGAGGACATCGCAGGGAGACTTGTGCTCACTCTGGAGGGAGTTTCCTTGGCCTCTTGCCAGGAGATTGATCAAATGCCAGCAGCTCTTCCTTCTCCTGGGCATACTCCTTTTTTTCCTGTGAAAGACCTCATGGTTTGCCGGGCCCAGCCCATCGTTAACCTGCCCTGCTGGGTACTGCTTGACCTAAAAAGTGAAACGGTACCTTTTTGTCTTCATCCTTATCTACGGTTCTGAGGGGCCAACCGCCTTAAGGCCTTTTGGCTCGCCAGGTGCTTTGAGCAAAAGCCCTGTGTGTAAGCCCCTCTCTTTGCGCCTAACTTTAAAGGAAGCTTTTTTTTTGTCTTTTTTTTTGAGAAGGAGTTTTCCTCTGTTGCCCAGGCTGGGGTGTAGTGGCATGATCTCAGCGCACTGCAATCTCCACCTCCCAGGTTTAAGCAGTTCTCCTGCCTTGGCCTCCCAAGTAGCTGGGACTACAGGCACAAGCCACCATGCCTGGCTAATTTTTGTATATTTAGTAAAGATGGGGTTTCGCTATGTTGGCCAGGCTGGTCTCGAACTCCTGACCTCAAGTGATCCACCCACCTCAGCCTCCCAAAGTGTTGGGGTGACAGGTGTGAGTCACTGTGCCCGGCCTTGAGGAAGCTCTTTGATTTTTATTATTTTTAAAGCAAGCAGCAAGAAAACCAGCACCAAAGGACTTTGGCAAGGGGCTTTTGTCTTTTAGGAGGTGGAAGTAGTGTGGATATGCCAAGAAAGAACGGGGAAGGCTGATGGATTTGTTGTTGGCTACATTTTTTAGCAGAAGAATGACTGTCCAAATACAGGTGCTTTGGGGCCAGGTGGCAAAGCTTGGCGACTGGAGATAGACGCAAAGGGTGCTGTGTGAGTGAGATGCTGGCATTCACTCCTCACCTGGCTGTGCTTTGCTGGTTCTGGTTTTATTAGGAATAGTGGGGAAAACATTCTGTTGGAGTTAGCATTGACATGTCCAGGTCAGCACATCTCATGTGTCCCTTTTGTATATTCACTTGTCATTTGAACTTTGCTGTTTTGGCAGAGCTGATCCTCTGCTGATTATAAGCCTAAGAAGTTTAGAAAGAGTAGTTTATGAGAATAGAAAATAGAACAGATTAGAAAGTAGAATTATGACAGCGAATAGGAATGCTTCCTGTGTCCCCCTTTCTATTTTCTTTTTCACAGTTAATTGTCATCATAACTATGAGATAAGCGCTCATTATCCCCATTCTGCAGATGAATAAATTGAGGGCCAGATAAGGGAAGTAACTTGATCGAGGTTACAAACTTCCCATTACATTTAGAATAGAAGGCCAACTTTTTACCCTGGCTTGTGAAGTCCTGATGGCTCTGTCTTCTCTACCCTGCCTTTAACCTGTACTTTCTTCCTTTCCCCATTAATGCTGCAGACATTGGGCTGGCTTTCTGTTTCTGGAATTTCCTAAGCTCTTTTCTGCTTTACAGCCTTTGTACTAGCTGTTTGCTCTACCTAAAATGCTCTTCCGCTTGATTTTTTTTTTTTTTTTTGCATGACTGCCTCTGTCTTGACTTTCAGGTCTTCACTTAAACGTCTCATCTCGTTGTTTCTGACCAGCCAAAATTGCATTGTCACTTAATCGTATCTCCCAGTTTTAATTGTTTGCATGTGCTCGTCACTCTCTGATTTGTCTTGCTTGTTTCGTCTGTTTCCTGTCTGCCTGCCCTCACTAGAACGTAGGTATCATGGCAGCAGGGACCTTGCGTGTCTTGCTTTGATCTGTATCCCCAGTACCTAGTGTAGTGGTGGCGTATAGTAGGTATCAATACATATGTTCTATAAGAAGGAAGATTTAAGTTTCAAATCGAGCAGTTCACTTTCTAGAGCCCTGGCTGTTCAGTTGTATATTTTACATTTTCGTCCTGTTAATATATAAAGTTTCCAAACTTATACAGTGAGAGTCCTAAGCATACAGTCGATGCCAGGGCAACTCTTAAAGAAAAGTTTATGGCAGCAGTTTTCAAACTTCTGGCTCTCAGGAGCTCTTTACATGCCTAAAAACAATTCAGGACCCTAAAGAACTTCTATTGATGTGAGTTACATCTGTCTGTATTTACCATGTTAGAAATTAACACTGAGAAAATGAACACTGAAAAAATATTTTTAAAAACCCATTACACATTAACCTATTGACATATTTTTAATGAACAATAAGAATATTTTCCCAAACAAAAATTTTGTGAGAAGAGTAGCTTTTTTTTTTTTTTTTTTTTTTGCAAATCACTTTGAGATCTGGCTTCAAAGAACATAGTTGGATTCACAGATCTTGTATCTGTTTCTGTCTTCAGTCTGTTGTTACATCACGTGCCTTGCAGCCTCTGGAAAACTTCACTGTACATGTGTGAGAGACTGAGTGAAAATAAAAATAATGCCTCGATGTTATTGTGAAAATAGTTTTGACCTTGAAGTTTCCCTGACCCTTGGGCCACCATTGAGGGCCACCAGCTCCTAGAGTACATAGGTAATTTGAAATGTGGGGTTGTAGCATGGAACATTAGAGAGAGGGAGAAATTGAAGGCTTAAGTGACAGAGTGCAACTGACCATCTCTAAGTCTGGGTATTGTATCAGATCTTCCTGTTCGGAAATAAATGCACGGGGATACTTTTCAGTTGTTTTTGTAACAAAGCAAAATAGTTGTTTTGCTTCCTAGTTAAAGCTCCTTCTGAAATGCAAAGGAAAGCTGAGAATGTGGAAGCTAGTGGTACTTGTCTTATGTTCATCTTTTTCTTAGGAGCAAGATTATACCAAGCAGTCCAGAAGCTCTGCAGTGGGATGGGTCATTAAAAAATTATAAAGCATAGGTTCCTCTCTGTGTCTGAGAATAGCAGCTTCAAGTGTAACTTCCTTTATAACTGTTAGTCTCCAACCCTTACTTGGTTCTTTTTGTAGCTTTTGGCCTCAGATGAAGTTGTGTCCTACAATAGAAATTAGATTGATGCCTATTGCTCTTAGGTTCTGTCATAACTGGTGTTTAAGGAACCAGGGTAGAAGCTTTTAATAATAGATAAGCTATATTCTGTGCTAGCCAGCTTCACTGTTTAAGGAGGTTAAATGATTACAAATTCAGGTCTCTGGGGGAGTATTTTGCATGTGTCTTGGGTCAGTGATATTTAAGATTTTCACTGTTAAGGTAATTGTGTGGTAAAATACAGAGGAGCTTGGTCATCAGGAAATTAAAGGTGCACTGTGGGGAGGAGGTGAGGGGGTGCAGGCATGGCAGGGGATCCGAAGTACCTGATTCTCATGCTTAGAAGGGTCTCATTTAAGGTCAGACTGTCACCGGGACTGCCCTGCCTCCCTATTACTGAAAGTCAGACTGTTCCGCCCCAGTAGCCAGGCGACTTCATCTTAATTAAACATAGGAGGCTTGCCTTTGTGTCTTGGTAAAAACCGGCAGGTCTGTGGTTTTGGTGTCCCTTAACTAGTATAGAGTCAGTTTCTCATTTCCTCTCAAGCCTGTCCACCCTTGAGGATTAAGTGATCCCTTAGGTAACTTCTGGTTAATGAAGTGTTCTACTTTAGCCTCAGTTTCGGGAGTTGTTAACTTTTAAATTCGGAATTCTGTGTAGGCGAAAATCGAGTTTTTTTTTTTTTTTTTTTTTTTTAAATGAATGTAATGCAATTAGTTAAGTGTGTGCAGGAGAAATAATAGATGGAAAAATTTCAATAAATGAGTTTTCTGCCACAGTCAAATGAGTGAGTTTTCTATCACACTAAAAGCTTTTAGAAAAAAAAAAAAAATTCCAAACCTATCTTGAGCTGCTGCTTAAAATTAAATGAACATATTTCTTTTTTAGTGAGGCTGTGCTTTGGCCTGTTTTAACACCAAAGTGGAAGAGGTTCTAAATATTGAATTACTATCCCTTTGAAGAGGTTTCTACCACCCCCACTGCCAGCAGGGGACCTAGATTGATGTTAGAAGGCGGGGGAGTTGAGTTGAGGTTTGGCCAGCTTGGGTATTGTGAGTTTGGGTACTGAAAAACAACAGTACTTTGGAGATGCTGTCCAAGTATCAGCCACCTCGTGGGCTTACAGAGGATTAAAACATTTCTGGGATCCTTGTTTCTCCAGATGTATTTCCTACAGTAATGACCAGATAAGCAACATTCATCAAGTAGAAGACTCATACGACAGAGGTGAATGAAGACTATGAAGGAACAAAAACGAATATTTTCATTTCAGACTCATTCAGACATACAGAAAATGAGCATAAAGGGCCAAGTATTGTGTTGACCACTTTATGTGAATTATTTGGTTTACTCCTTACAATGACCCTGAAAAATATGAAAGGTTGCCCCCTTTTTTACAGATAAGAGAGCTGAGGTTCAGAGAAGTTATGGAAGTTGCCTAGGGACACACAGCTGGTAATTTATGAGGTTAGAATTCAGACTCACATGTTCTGAGTCTGTTTCCAAATGTACACTCTTGTCAGTACTCCAAGCCATTTTGGACATGTGGAGGGGATGGTCAATGGGGATAAAAGTTACAGTATCTTTCCAGGGATAAAAGTTAGATATTTTGTTTCTTGCTTCCAAATTTCTCATAGAAATCTATTGAAAAGGGCCAGGTAGGCTTCTGTTCTTCTTGATCCAACACTGTAAATTTGGCTTTAATTTGTTTTGGAAAACAGTCACCTAAAAAACAAACCAGGTGTGGTGGCTCATGCCTGTAATTTCAGCACTTTGAGAGGCGGAAGCAGGAGGATTACTTGAGGCCAGAGTTTAAGACCAGCCTGGGCACCACAGTGAGACCTTGTCTCTACAAAAATAAGAATGAAAAACTTAGCCAGACGTGGTGGTATGCACCGGTAGTCCTAGCTACTCAGGAGGCTGACGTGGGAGGATCACCTGAGCCTGGGAGGTCAAGGCTACAGTGAGCTATGATTGCACCACTACATTCCAGCCTGGGTGACAGAGTGATACCATGACTGTAAAACAAAACCAGTGTAAACTCTTCTAGGCAGCAGATAAGATGGCACTAAAATGACACTGAACCCATATTTGACTGCTTGCTGTATTCCAGGTACTACCAGGTACTAGGATGCAACAGGGAAGAAGACAACTAAGGTTCTTGCCCTCATGAGTTTGCAGTCTAGTGGAGAAGACAAACAAGTGAATAAGCAATGTTAGGACAGTGGTAGTAGACCCAGGTTGCTATATAGAAGAGTATATTGGAAACATATAACCCAGATTTGGGAGGTCAGAGAGGGTTTCCCAGAGGTGGAGACATCAAACTGGCACTGTGAAGGTGAGTGGCAGTTAGCCACAAGTGGTGGTGGGGGAGGGAGGGAGATACCTCAGGCTGCAGAGACGGCATGTGCAAAGGCCCGGGGAACAGAGCATGATGGGGGGCCTGGAAAAAAATCATTATGTCTGGAGTATGGAGAGCAGGGGGAAAGGTAGGCAGGGCTAGATCATGAAGAGCTCCAAAGAGATGTTGGAAGGTTTTAGGCGGGGAAATGATATGGTCTGATTTATGTTTCTAAAATATCATGCTGGATGTTATATGCAGAATAGATTGAGAAGGAAAGACAGATTCAGAGAAATGAGTAGGAAGGCCTTAGGGAGTCCAGTTGAGAAATGATACTGGCTGAGACTCAGGTTAGCAGGGGCAGGGGAGCTAGAAGATTCAAGAGAGACAGTAAAGCTTAAAGTCAGCAAAAATTGATGCTGGATTAGACTTTTTCATTCATTTATTCAACAGATATTTACTGAATACCTACTATGTGCTAGGCATTGGTGTTTGGAATACAGTTGTATATAAAACACATCACACACAGACCTCTAGAATACAACTTGTGCCTTGTAGGGTGTCAGACAGGAATTGCACAAATAAATGGGAACTTGTAACTGAGATGAAGGCTGGGAAGGAGAGATCCATGGTGCAGAGTTTATAAGAGTAGAATTTAACTTCATCTGAGGGGATGGGGAAGATTTTCTGGTGGAAATGGTAGTTGAATTTAGAGCTGGAGGGTGACTTGGCTATAATTAGAGCAAGGGGTGGGGTAGGGATGAGAGTGTTGTGGGCTTGAGAAAACAACACAGGCAAAGGCCCTGTGGCAGGGAACATGAGAGAGGGAAGACTGGAGGAGCCACCAGGCTTTGCTGGTGGTCACTGAGAAATGGCTATGAAGGAGGAACAGATTGGGCAGGCAGGTAAATTGTTTTTGGTACATTGAGATGCTGTGAGCCACCAGGAGCAAAACTCTAGTAGCTGTGGGTCATGAAAGACAGATTTGGGAATCCTCGTCATGTAACAGTGACTGGAGCCAGCAGAGTGGACGAGAAGACCAGGAAAGGTATAGAGAAGGCAGAGAGCAATACAGATTCTGAAGAGCAGCTCTGGCTTCTCTTCCCCAAAGAGATCTCTCTGTATTTGTTTTTTTCTTTATTTGCACCTTTCTTGGGAATAGAACCAAATCCTCCCTGTCCCCCCCTTTTTTATGCACAGCTCTGGGAGCAGTTTCAATACAGGACAAAGGGAAACTCAGCCAGAGGGTGGGGTGAGGCTCAACAAAGCTGCCACAGCCCCTCTGCAAGAGTATCTCCCAGAGGCAGTGATCTACCTTTCTTTGCCTTGGCCAAAGCCGCCTTGGAAGAACCCTGGTTTCACAGGTGCTTCCACCCATCAGAATGGTGGCGGGTGGCGGTGGTGGTCTAATAGGAATAGCATATATTGATGGCACACCTACTTCATGCCCAATGCTTTGCTGAGTGTTTTGTAAACACCATCTTGCTGAACCTCATGTCAGCTTGCTGAGGTAGGTGCTCTTATTTTCCCCATTTTACAGCTGGGAAAAGCGAGGCTTAGGGAAGTTCTGGAACTTGCCTGAAGTTCAGTGAGTAAGTGGCAGAGCTGGGGTTTGAACCTGGGCACTTTGACTCTGGAGCCTCAGTTCCTGCCTGCTATGGGCTGAGAGGTGCTCTTCACGTCATGCTGCATCAGGAATTGCGGGGAGGATGGTGATGCTTTGTGAAAAGAAGCAAAGCCTTAAGGAGAAAAAATCTAGATAGCATTCACATATGCAGAGGTCTTAGATGCGTCAGAGGACAGATGAATAGCTAAAGTTCTGGCAGGCAGCTGTCCTTTGTGGGGCTAAGGGAGGGGACAGGAGTAATTGTTTTATTGTTTTCACAGGCAGGGTCTTGTTCTGTTGCCCAGGCTGGAGTGCAGTGGTACGATCACAGCTCACTGCAGCCTGGAGCTCCTGGGCCCGAGTGATCCTCCCAAGTAGTTGGGATTACAGATGTGTGCCACCATGCCCTGCTAATGTATTTTTATTTTTATTTTTTGTAGAGATGGGGTCTGGCTGGTCTCAAACTCCTTGCTTCAAGCCATCCTCCCGCCTTGGCTGTTTAAAATGTGATGACAGGCATGAGCCACTGTGCCTAGTTTAGGAGTACTCGTTTGAACAAGGCTGTTTGAACATAGGGTAGGCTCTATTGCCCAGTGAGACCATCCACAGGCAACATGATGGGGAGATTCCATTATTGGGCAGGAGGTGGAATGACATGCTTTACAGGGTTCCTTCCAACTTTTATTCCATGATTCTGTGTTTTTTGAAAGGCTAGAATGCTCTGTGGCTGGGAGTTGAGTGTAATTCGCTATTGTTCACCTTTTTTTCATCAGGAGAATTAGGAAGGATAAATTATCTTCCCTGAAGTAAAATCTGTCATCATGGTTCATATAGGAGTTCATTTGTTACGATACACATATGGCTTTTTAAACAGGGGATCCTTTACTGAGTTTAAATTTTGATGCCCTGGAATCTTTCAGAATTCCACTTTGTCTTTCATGGAAGAAAAATAAAAATAACGAGCATAGAGCAATTTCAAGTATGTCAGCCACTGCACCAGGTGCTTGTCAAGCATTATTTCATCCATTCCTCACCACAGCCTCTTGAAGTGAGTATTATCCCTATTTAACAGAGGAGGAAATGAAAGCAGAGAGGTGGCTATGGGCTCCTAATAATAAGCTACATAATAATAATAATAAGAAGAAGAACTGAGGGACAGAGAGCCAGGGTGGAGCGCAGGAGCTGAGTGCCTAAGCCTGCCCTTGTGTATGTCAGGCATGGCTTGTCAGCAGAATCCCGGGTGTCCCTAAGCATTTGAAGTTCCGCAGCTCCGTGGCAGGTTGGCGCCAGCTCTGTTTTCTCTGAGGTGGTCCTTGTCATGGTGTGAGTGACACAGGAGCCCTGAGTGCAGCTGCTAGAAGTTCACAGGCACAAATCGTCCATGATCAGATAAAAAGGCAGGCTCTCCCACCCAGCTCTGAACAACAGGAAGTCTTCCAGAAGATTGCTCCTAGGCCCATGGCTTCTGGGGCTGACTTTCCACCTCCACCCCTCCAGGCCACAGAGGCCTATTCTGTTGACTTTCCCAACCTTTGTTTTTCCTTCCAGGACATCGCTGATAATTGCACTAAAACCTATCCTCCTCCCCTCACCTCCTTCCTCCACTTCACTAAGGGGAGGCCAGAGGAGATGTCCAGAGGTTTCTAGCTAGACCAGCAAGCTTTCTGCCCAGTCCTTTGTGAGGGGAATTATCACATGAGACCCCTGGGGAAGGATCTGTCCTCCCCCACTTTTTGGTTGTTTTTAATTAGTACCCCTGGCGGATTGCCCAGAGGATCATTAGCTGTGGTGGGTGGACTGGCCTGTGATTTCAGGGGGAGATGTAAAATGTAGCTAAAGGTTACTTGTTCAGTTATCTTGGCCACTTAATAAGTATCTTGGTTAGAAGATGCTTATTTTTTTTTTTTTTTTTCTGACTTCTGAAAGTGTTACAGAGCCATGGTAGAAAAATTAGAAAACAGAATTGTGATAAGAAGAAACTTGGTTCTCTGTAATCATCTGGAGTATAAGAACATTTAACATTTTAACCTGTGTTCCCAGGATCACTGTTGACAAACATCTCCACTGAGGAGTCAGATAGACCTAGGTCGGGTACGGTGGCTCATGGCTGTCATCCCAGCACTTTGGGAGGCTGAGGTGGGCAGATCACTTGAAGCCAGGAGTTCAAGACCAACCTGGCCAACATGGCAAAACCCCATCACTATAAAAAATACAAAAATTTAGCCAGGCTTTGTGGTGGGTGCCTGTAATCCCAGCTACTCAGGAGGCTGAGGCAGGAGAATTGCTTGAACCTGGGAGGTAGAGGTTGCAGTGAGCTGAGATCGCACCACTGCACTCCAGTGCGACACAGCAAGACTCCATCTAAAAAGAAAATGTCAGATAGACCTGGGTTATAAAAACCCTGGTCCTCCTGCTTGCTAATTATATGTGACGTGGGCATCTTACCTCTCTGTATTACACCTCAGTGTCTTCAACAACAAAATGGCAATAATGGTAGGTGCCTACCTCCTGCTGTGGTCATGAGGATTCACTAAGAAAACATTTGTAAAACACTCAGCACTATGGTGGGCATGAGAAATCCTTGATAAATGCCAGCTATTATTATCAGAAAAGAAAATAATGCAGAACTGTGCTGTAGGAATTCAATGTCCAGACATCTATTGCAATGATCAGCTGCAAGCAACATGGGATACATCATGCTTTGTCACTCAAGGACACTGAATTGTCTGCTTCTTCCCATTAAGGGCCTGGAATCTTTCGGCAAGGTATCCAGGTGGTGGTGATAGTTCACAAGACAGCAGGCATTTTCTGGCCTAGTCTCTACTGGGGCTGAATGCTTATCTGAAGGGTGATCCTGAAAGGAGAGCCTTAGTCACACTGGACAAGGCCCTAGCCCTCTTGCCGGAGCACATACCTGTTCTCCTGCATTTGGAAATTCCCTGGTGTCCTTTCGGGAGGCCAGGGTGTACAGACACAAATTTGGTCTGGCTCAAAATTCAAACAAATTGTCTTCTAATAATTGGTCTTAGAAGTATGCTGACTTCCTGATCCTTTAAGATAAAGTTTTACAATATAAGCACAGAGGGAAATATTAATCTCCCTTGATGTTTTCCATTTGTGCCACCTTTCTGGATGCTGTTTAAAACATTGGTTTGCCTTTAGGTATAAAATATGTAGTTATGAAGAGTTAAACAGTGACTGACATGATTCCAGAGAGTGGTACTTGGCAAACTGTCCTTCTGCACGTTATTTGTGTGTCTTCCCTCAAGGTCTAGAGATACTGGCTCTTTCGTTTGAGAGTTTATTCTGTGTTCTCAGTTGCTGTCTCCCTCTGTAAATAAGTTCATGTTTAATGAAATGCTCTTTATCTCCCCTGCAATGTCTGGGTTGTTGGAGGGGAGGGAAGGGGATGACAAATTAGCTTTTCCCTGCAGCTTCTCACAAGCAGTGAACTGAGGTTCTTTAACATGAGTTTGCTTTCAATAGCTGACATTGCTGCTAAGGTAGGAGGTTGCTTCCTGAAGTGTCATGCTGATCATTGCTGCATAATTCTTCCCGAAAGAAAACTTGGCACCCAGAAAGCAATTGAAGGAGACATAATACTGTTCCACAGCATTACAACTCTTGTGACTGTGTGGGGTAAATGGCTTCTGGAAGGGGAAGTTGAGTAAATTGATGGGTAAAGGGGTCTGGGTTTGGAGGAGGGGTTTTGGGAAAACCTGGGTTGCCCTGGGCATCTCCACACCAGGTGCCTGAGGAAACACGGGGTGATTAGCTGCAGTCCACACCAGCACCCAATCTTCCCACATAACTGAGTTTATTTTTTAAATGTCAATTTAGCTTTTTACAATTGGTTCCCACTCCTCAATATTTATGGCCCTGATGAAAGCTGTTTCTAGGAGTCACATCAATATTTTTGTTGATATTTATATGTGTTTGTGTGTTTAATGGTTTCTGGGCTATGTAGAGATTCCTGAGACTTAAGAGCTTTTTGTAAGACTGCCTCTAAATAGCTGTGTGTTCCTGGGCAGGGAACCTTATTATTTTTACCCAAATACTGAAGGATCTGGGCCAGGTTCTGTCTAAAGGGTTTTCGTCCTCTGGAAGTGTTTCCTGTTGAAGGATGAGAAGGAAAGACATTTAAGTAGCATTTGGGTGAAGTGCATACAGTTGTGGAATTCTTAAAAGGCCTAAAAGGCTGCTGGAAATTGGTGGTATTTATTACCAGGTTTCCTTTTATTAGTGTCATTTTGTTGCTTTGGTACCTTAGCCCAGGCACTGTGGCCTTGCCAGAAGCAAGTTTTTATACCAGGTGTTTCCTTCTGACTTAACATTCCCTGAGGCAAATTGGATATGTTAATGTTTCATAAGTCAGACTTTCCAAGTAACTCCCTAATCACTGCAAGGTTCTTGGCTGAGTTCCCTGCAGGCTTTCTACTCACTGCAGTTTTTATTATCAAGGGTCCTCAACTTGTAGAATCTGATTCAGGCATGGTTTTGTTAGAAACAAATGTTACTGTGGTTGGAATATCCTGAAATTAAATAATATACGGGGAAAAAATGTTGTTGCATATGTCCTTACTTGGCTCATTGAATTGCCTGCCTGTCAAACTCTTATTTAAATTTGGCTTTTAAGTAAGGCGCTTTGGAAAATTGAGCTAAGCCAACTCTTAGTGACTTTTTTCCCCCTCTGAGCATTTCTTTTATTCTAACAATGTTGCATATTTTACTTTGTCTAGGATTTTCAAGAAAGACATGTCTGACAAAATGTCTAGCTTCCTGCATATTGGAGACATTTGTTCTCTGTACGCGGAGGGATCGACAAATGGATTTATTAGCACCTTGGGGTAAGAGCATGCAATTTCTTGTGTGGCAGGATTTGTTTAAGACATCATAACATCAGCTTAAAACTGATTTTTCTATCATACGAACATTACCATTTTACTTGGCTTTCTAAGTGCGGTTGAAATCACAAACACCAAATCCCATATTAGCCAAGTTTAACCTCTTATGCAAAAACACAATTTTCTGTATATTTCTGAACGAGTAAAACCTCATTATTTAGGACACTATTCTGAGTTTATTAAAATTTGCTCTTCCTTTCTATATAAAAGGGAGTGCCTTTATTCCACTATGGAGTACAGTTTAAATGAAATAAAGTGTAAGGATGAATATTTACAGAGCCCAAAGAAGTGCTTTTTAGTTTTGTAAAGGCTCTTCTTTTTCAAATAGTGACTCCTTTATAATATAAGCAAAGACCAAACCTCCTGGGCTGCCTATCTTTTTTCTTTGAAGCAGACATTTCCTACTTTACGTTGCTGTATGCATTTGAAAATTATAAATTGCATAAAGTTCTATAAATCAGATTTTTGCTCTTTTGTGCTTTTTTCCCAATCTTTATACAACTTTTAAGGGTATAAATATATTTCATAATGTACTCATTTGATTATCTTCTCCCTTCTCCTCCTACGCCTATTGTCTAGAAGAGGAAATGAGAGGTGAAATAGTCCCAAAGGCAGACAGAAGCAGAATGGAGAATCAAGATGGTTAACTCCAAAATAGTTACGAATGGTCTATATTGTCTTTGTGTAGAAAGGAGTAGTGAGGCCCCCGGGTGGCATTGTTGTATTTGGCAAGAGCTGGTCTCAAATAAATTGGGGGAAGGAAGACCAGCAGCTTCTCCAAGAACCTCATTTTTACAGCAGCCAGACCTTCCTTTTAATTATAGCTATTATTTAAAGCATGCTTGTTTTCTGGCATTTGTGCAGAATGAGTATTCCTAGGCTGCCATGCAGGTTACTCCACACTCAGGGAGCAAATTATTATAGATACAGAATTATAGCTCAATTAGACTTGTGCTCCCACTGTAGAGAGATTTTGTTTCAAATGTCATCTAGTGAAAAGAAGTCATCCATGACTGCCTGATCACCAGATCCAGTGACTTTCTACATTTGACCTCTCTCCATTGTGGACCTACCCTTAACAATTTATCTTCTGTGGCTTTTGGCAAAGAGGCCTCCTTCTGCCCTGCTCCCTCCTTTCTTCATGGTTGGCTCCTTCCTCTTTTCATCATCTGTGGTTGACTCTTTTACCCTCTTCTTATTTTCAGCAATGACAGCAACAGTAATAAATGAAAAGCACTAAATGAGCCCAGTGGGTATTTGCTGTGTGCTAAGCATTATGCTAAATACTGTGCCTACATCTTCCTTAATTCTCACACAACTGTCTGTGGTGAACACTCTCATCATTACCATTTGTGGAGGCAAAAGTTTTGAGCTTCAGAGAGGCCAAGTCACTTGCCCAAGATTTCACAGCTCAGAAAATTCCAGACTGCAAGGCTAGGGCTGCCAACAGTTGCTCTCTGCAGGCCAGCTTCTCTCTTTCCTGCTTCCTTGTCTGCCCACAGCTCTCCTTCCTCCTTGACTGTGCACAGCCTCTATCTGGATGCCGGGTTAAACCTCAACCCACTCTATGCCCATGTTTCCCCTGGGGGTCTTGATCTCCCAGTCACCCAGGTACCTCCTGAGCCCCTGAGATCTTAGTACCTTCTTTCTCTTCCAGGGCATCCCTTCTTGAAAGTCATATAAATTGCTTTTTAAGTGTTTTCCTCAAACATTGCAAACAAATTAATGATGAGTCCCTCCTGCCCTTTTAAAGTGAGGAGGGCTTCTTTTTGAACTTTGGGCTGCTAATACTTCATTGAGATGAATACTTTATTTTCTCAGTTGCTTGCACATATTTGAGGATAGCAGTGTAAAAATGGGATTGGAAAGAAAGTTTGACAACCCCTTCCTGTTTTTAATATTTTTAGCATTTATGGAGGACCTGTTGTGGACTACAATGAGCGACTGCCAGTCGTTATGGGACTCACTGTGTAGCACTCCAGCCCCATCCCATTTATATAGATGGTGATTACCTCCAAATGACTTCATCTACTGATTGAACTTTAGAACTCCAATAGGATCTTGGAGGGCAAGTGTGTATGTGTGCACACTACTCAGTGGCATGCTTCTGAATTGCCTTTTTAGCTTGTTAAAAATAAAGGTTCAGTTTGGTGCAATAGCTAACACCTGTAATCCCAGCTTCTTGGGAGGCTGAAATGGGAGGATCGTTTGAGGCCAGGAGTTCAAGACCAGCTTTTAAGACCAGCCTGGGCATCATAGCAAGAACCTTGTCTCTTTAAAAAAACAAGGTGGGGGGATTCTTGGGCCTCATCCTATAGCACAGCTTTAGTAAGCTGGGTTGACAGAGTCCTGGTGTCAGTATATTTGGAAACAGTAAGTCTGATGAACATCCCTCTCATTAAGAATCCCTGAGACCAACTTTCATTTTACAGATGAAAAAACTGAGATCAGTAGGGGTAAAATGCCATAGTCATGATCATGCCGCTAGTAGGTGGCAGAGTGCCATCTACAATTCATTTGTCTTCTGAGCTCGACTGGGGCTCCTCTTACCACTTCCTCCCCATTTGAGAACCTGATGATTTATTTATTTATTTTTTTCTTGAGACGGAGTCTTGCTCTGTCACCAGGCTGGAGTGCAGTGGCGTGATCTTGGCTCACTGCACCCCCTGCCTCCTGGGTTCAAGCGATTCTCCTGCCTCAGCCTCCCATGGAGCTGGAACTACAGGTGCACACCACCATGCCCAGCTAATTTTTGAATTTCTAGTAGAGACAGGGTTTTGCCATGTTGGCCAGAATGGTCTTGATCTCTTGACCTCATGATCCGCCCGTCTGAGCCTCCCAAAGTGTTGGGATTATAGGCGTGAGCCACCACACCTGGCCATGAGAACTTCATGATTTTTTTAACCTAGCCCTACTTTGGATTCTGAGCCCACGCTGTCAAGCATTATGTTAGCTCTGGGGGCATTACTGTACTTACACTTACAGGAGCTCAGGGTGGGGGTTTTATATATGTATATTCTGCTCTTGATTTTTACATGAGAACTCAGGCCATTGGCTACACTGTGCCTCTTGTTGATACAGTGAGGTCTTGTGTCGTGAAGCTGAAGGAGGCAAACTGCTGGTGGGGTACCATGGACGCTTTGATTTACCTACCAAATAAATACTGAGCTGCCAGCCTTGGGCATCTTGTGGCCTTCATGGAGCTGGTAGCCTGGTGTACCTTTGGAGTCTCTGTCAGTGAGGCTGGGAGGACGGAGAAGGAGAGGCAGAGAGTGTCTGGAGCAGGAAAGGCTTGGGGGGCTTTGTGGAGAAGGTGGGGCTCTTAATCTGAGTCCTGAAAGACAGGCAGGACTTTAGGAGATAAAAGGGAATGTTGGAGAATAGAACAGTAAGGGTAAAGGCTGAATATTTAATGGTACCTCGCATTTGGGATAAGAGGAGGCAGCACAGATGAATGGAGGAACCCTGGAAAACCATAGCATGTTAGCTGGGAACAAGTGCAAGTTCTGTGGTCACTTGGAAGATTAGCCAGTTCTATGAGTACCGGTTTTAGGAGCTTGGACAAGTTGTGTAACTTCTCAGAGTCTCAGTTCCCTCATCTGTTCAAAAATATATTTTTAAGTGGTTCTTCTAAAAGAATTGTGCAAGTTAGACTTAGCAGTCAGGACTTTAAATACGGAGTCTTTATGTAATGTGGGCTTATTTATTTGTAATTTTTTTGTACTTTCCCCACTAGTTGCTTTTGATGCTCCAGAGTCCTTTCATGTCTTCATGAGTGTGCACTCATGGTTCTCTCCACCTGGAAACGCTCCTCTCTAGCCTCCCACATCTATTTTGACTCTTCCATAGTTCCATTAGAACTTCCTCTGTCTGCAGCTTCTCAGATGACCTCAGGCACAGTTCGCTTCTGGCTGTTATTTTTTTTCTTCCTTCTCTTACAGCCCTTAGATTGTATTCTCCTTGTCAGTTTGTTCTTAGGGCTCCTGCACTAGCCTTGAGCTCCCAAAGGGCAAGGGCCTGGCTCATCTTCACCAGGCACAAAGTCAGCTCCTCAGCTACACTTAGTTGAATGCAACGGCCCCTTGCTTTGTCTCGCGACTTCAGCCACCTTGCATGCTATACTCAAGTCTCCCATGGACGTGGTTATGGGAAAGGAGCCACAGAAAACAGTAGCTTAATGTGTCCTTCACAGAACAGAACCCTGGGCTTTTGGATTAGGTTTAGATCCATGCATAGGAAGCCTCTAGTGTAAAGAGTTCCTGGCAGGAGAATATGGCAGTCTAAATGTTACACAGGAAAAGCCCTGGGATATCTGATTTTTGCATGGTGCTAAGAGTTTCATTTTAACTTGACAGAGCATTTATCTGTCTTCTTTACAGCCTGGTTGATGATCGTTGTGTTGTACAGCCAGAAACCGGGGACCTTAACAATCCACCTAAGAAATTCAGAGGTAAGGTGGTAGCTTTCCTGGAGTGGTCACCTTGACTCACTTGAAAATTCATGAAGTGTGTTGGGGTGTGTGTGTGTGTGTGTGTGTTTATAAGCAAGATAGGCTTATTTACTTACGTTTTTTTTTCAGAGTATGATTTCAGTTCTAAGCTTTACAACTTCTTGAAAAATGCATACATAAATTTACTATCAAGATTGTGATGTCTTTTACTGGGTCCTTAATTTGTCTATTGAATATGTGTTGACAAGTGCTAATTCAGTTTAAAGTCTTACATTTGTATGGATATTTCTTCAAACAAATAGGATTTATGGATCTAGTCGCAGGGAATAGTCATTATTTTAGCGGATCTCACTGTCCCTTTGGGGATGCTGATATTCTTAGATTTTATTTTAAGGTATTTATATTCATAAAAAATTTTATTTTTTATGAATATAAATACCTTCTTTAAGAGGTGTCTAATGATACCTCACTGAACGTCTCACTGGAATGAAACGTTCTTAATTATTACGCTTGTTTTTTGAGTTAAAAGACGTAGGCAGGCTGAGCGCAGTGGCTCACGCCTGTAATCCCAGCGCTTTGGGAGGCTGGGGTGGGCAGATTGCTTGAGACTGGGAATTCGAGACCAGCCTGGACAACATGGTGAAACCCTGTCTCTACTAAAGATACAGAAATTAGCTGGGTGTGGTAGCATGCACCTGTAGTTCCAGCTACTCAAGGGGCTGAGGTTGGGAGGATCACCTGAGCCTGGGAGTTCCAGGCTGTGGTGAACTGAGATCTCACCACTGTACTCCAGCCTGGGTGACAGAGTGAGACCCTGTCTCAAACACAAAAACAAAGAAAAGGCATAGGCAGGGCAGCATTTCTACCCAAATTAGTTTTTTCTTTAGGCCTCCTGAATTTGGTATCTTTCTCCAAAGGTAACTGAGTTTACTGTAGGAGGTCTTTGAAGTACACTTGGTGTCTTAGATGATAAACATTTGTTTTTCTTTTCTGTTCTTGTGGTTGGTGGTCCTCAGCTCTAGCCACATATCAGGATTATCTGAGGGAGCTTTTAAATTAAATAGACGCTTGGGGTTCCACTGTAGAGCTTAGGACTTAGGGATCCACTGGAGAGCCCTAAGCATCTATTTAATAATTAATTTATTTATCAGTTAAGCTCAACTCTGGAATTAGGGCTGATTCTTTACAGCCAGGGTGGAAAACCACTGGGTTAGGTATTTGACTGATGGCCTCAGTCCCAAAGGGCTCAAATCTTGCCATTTGCAGATTATATAATTCGAGTTCTAAGTTCTTATTGTTTAGTGGTTTAGAAACTGACTTTTTTGGATAAAAGCTAAATAAATTAGAATAAAATAGAACGCAGACGTTTAGATGGAGAAAACCCATTTGGAAGACATTTGGTGTTGAGTTGCATCCAGTTGGCGTGAGGCTATCAGGAGAATGTTTTCACCTGCGGATGGGTGGGGGTTGGGGAAAGCTGTTAAAAAAAACAGAAAGAAAAAGAGTTGTTGATAAAAGCTGTAAGAGGAACCCAAGGCGGCTATTGCCTCCACCGCCTTTTTCTTCTCAGTGCTTCTTTCATGTTTCCTTCCAAGACAAGACAAAATCTTGAGCGCTGCAGAAATGAAATATTTCGTCCAATGATCATAATTCAGTCACTTATAGAATTACTTCCCCACCGTGAATATTAAAAGGGACAAGATCAATTGACTGTGCCAGGCCCTGTGCTAAGCACTCTGCCTGCATCAGCTCAGGGAGCCATCCCTCCTTCCTAGGAAGAGATTGATACACTCGGAACTTAAGAACCTTGTCTGAAGTCACATGGCTGGTGACAGACGGAGTGGGAGCCATGGTTCTCAACTTTAGCTGCACAGGGAAATCACCTGGAGATCTCTCAGAAACACTGATATCTGAATCCAGATCAGGGATTTTGAGTTAACTGGACATTGGGATTTTTGAAAGCTTCTCAGGTATTTCTCTTGTGCCACCAAGATGAAGAACCATGGCTAATGAAATCTAGGCTAATAAAACCTGGACTTAGTTATTCAAGGAAGAGCTGGTCTAGATTTGGCTTTTGCAGCTGAAACCAAGGGGAGGGGTATGCATCAGGAAGGCATTGCTTGGGTCTGGTGTGACCGCTTATCTTGTTCTATACAAAGGCCTGGGGAGCTGGGAGATGATCTTGGGAGAGATTCTAATGTACTATATGAAGTTAACTAATGACTCTTTGTTTTTTACAAATATATGCACATAATTTAAAATTTTATTTTTTAAATCAACATATATTTATGGTGTACAACATGATGTTTTAAAATATGTATATATAGTGGAATGGTGAAATTGAGTTAATTCACATATACATTACCTCACATGCTTATTATTATTTTTGGTGAGAACATTTAAAAACTACTCTTAGTGAGTTTCAAGTATACTGTGTATTGTTATTTGCTGTAGTCACTATGTTGTACAGTAGATCTCTGGAACTTATTCCTCCTAACTGAAATTTGTATCCCTTGGCCAACATCTCAATCCTCCACCCCAGTCCCTGGTGTCCACCATTCTACTCTCTGTTTCTAGGAGTTCAATCTTTGTAGATTCCACATACAAGCAAGATAATGTGGTATTTGTCTTTCTGTGCCCGGCTTATTTCACTTAGCGTAATGTCCTCCAGGTTCATCCATGTTGTCACAAATGAACCAGGGGCTGTTTGAATACAGGGTTAGAATGTTAAAAATAAATAGGACTATAGCAAGGGAAGTCGGAGGAGATATGTTTTTCTGGCATGACTGTAAGGGTGCCTGGTGCTTGGATGTGTATGTGGTGGCTGATTTGAAGCGACTGTTTTGAGATAACAGTAATAGTCTGACAGAAGCTATTTGGAAGGAAGCAAACTCCTTTTATATCCTGGCCTGGTTCTACAGGTGGTCACATGACAGTGACTTGATTTGTTGACTGCCTTTCTCCCTAAATTAAAAATAAAGGTTTCTGGGTTGTGAGCTGCTTTGTCCTTGTGGGAAAATCTGGTTCAAAACAAGCTCCACTGCAGGCTTTGGGAATGTAGGTCAGGACTTCCTTAATTCCACGTGCTAAACCAGAGGTCCCCTGCACCCAGGTGAGGGGCCCAGGCAGCTCTGCCTTTGCAGGCTGCCTCAGTGCTAGAACGATCTGCTCCTCCACCGTGGAACTTGGGCAGTGAGTTTTAAAAAAATTTTCCAATGCATTCCTTCAACTGCGGTGCAGCATTCTTTGACATTTTTTTTTCTAAAATGAAGAAAAAGATCTCTCTTTTGGAAGCAATTGCTGCCTTTCCAAATATAAGTGTGTTTTGGAGCTGAAGTCATTTTGATGTTTAGAAATTGTGCATGGGGCAGTTGGGCAATTTGGAGGCATTTCTAGTCCATTTCCTCACGGACCCGTTGCACTCTAGAGTTTAACAAACACATATGGAAAAGCGAGATGCTGGCAAGCAGCCGAATGGGATGATGGAGTCTTTATCTGAGCAATCAGCAGAGCTGCATGTAGTCATTTGGGTTTGCTCTTGCTTCCATTGTTTCCTTGCCAAGTTATTTCCTATATTGAGAACCATCATAACCTGTTCTTAAATAAATGGAAATCCAAGGCCTGTTTATGCAGTATTCCCCATGGCTTCTGACTTTGCGTCTTTAATTTTGTGAGCTCCTGAGATCTGCAGCCCTAATGGTTAATAAAAGAGGCTGTTGGATCAGGCTTCCTGGTTCGTATCCAAGTTCCATGAATTCTTTGCTGTGTGACCCTGAACATATTACTTCACCTTTGCGAACCTTGGTTTTCTTACCTGTAAAATGGGAGAGGATAATAGGTTCTATCTCATAAGGTCATTGAGAAGATTAATTGTGTGTTAAGAATTTAGTACTGGGGGAGCCTGACCCTTAGTTAAGAGTTTGGTAAGACTTACTCTTTTCTTTGTGTTCCCTGTACTTAGTACAGAGCCTGGTACTTGTAAATCTCATATTTAATTATATGAGAATAATTATATATTGCTATTCTTTTTGTCTTCAAATTGTTTGTGGGTGGGGACATGCACATGAACCCTGGGCTTGGATTTGAACCCCATTGCCCCTGTGTACAAGCTAAGTAACCTTGATAGATTACATAATATTTCTCAGCTTGTTTCCTCACCTGTGAAATAGGGTCAAACAATTCCATCCTTATAAAAATAATATGCATAAAGAGCCGAATAGAGTGCTTAGTACACAGTAGTTGTTCAGTGAGTGGTTGCTGTTAATTTTCACAGTAGATGTGGAAGAGTTCAACATTGAACACACTTGCTTTTTTTTCTCTGATGGTTGAAAGTACATTTCCAAAATGAATTGCTTTTTTGTGTGTGATTTCCTTGAATATATCTCTTGCCTCTAACTTTCTCTGTAGAAAGAAAAGGTTGGCTGCACGTGTGTTTCACATAAGCCACATCTTTTTCATCTGAATGAATTTTGAACAATATCATTGTCCTCATAAGTGATGAGAAGAGCTGAGACTTAGAATAATGCAGCAACTTTAGTTCCTTTATCAATGTGGTACCATTTTAAAGCCCCATTGTCCATGGAAGGTAAGGCAGAACCTCTTCTACTCCCTGATTTGTGTTGTCTTTGCCCATAACCTTGAAAAAACAGAGAAGGCAAACATCAGATTAAAACAGGGAATAGAAACTTGGTGGTTAGTGAATTCCTTTCTCTGTATTATCTTTTCCTCCTCCCACTTTTACCAGTCCCTCCCCCTGCTCCCTGGTGCTAAATGTAAAGGCATCTTCTACAAAGAAAAGGTGGAAACTAACAGCCAGTCTTCATTTTGCTTCCAGAATCTCTGCTCTTTTTTAAATATAAATCACCTCCAGGGTTGTTGGGAACTGTACCTTTGGGCAATTAGATAGGCTTTAGTGTTGATCATGCCATTATTGCATAAGATTGGGGCAGTAGTCAGGCTCTTGCTTTCTTTTTTTTTTTTGAGACGGAGTCTCGCTCTGTCACCCAGGCTGGAGTGCAGTGACCAGATCTCAGTTCACTGCAAGCTCCGCCTCCCGGGTTCACGCCATTCTCCTGCCTCAGCCTCCCCGAGTAGCTGGGACTATAGGCGCCGCCACCTCGCCCGGCTAGTTTTTTTTTTTGTATTTTTTAGTAGAGACGGGGTTTCACCGTGTTAGCCAGGATGGTCTCGATCTCCTGACCTCGTGATCCGCCCGTCTCGGCCTCCCAAAGTGCTGGGATTACAGGCTTGAGCCACCGCGCCCGGCCGCTCTTGCTTTCAAAACCTGATCTTCTCTGTTCATATCAAGAGGCCAGTCATGGCTCCAAGTTCTTGACGTTGGACAGATGTTACCGTATCAATAATATCAAAGCGTGTGGCTTTTAACCTTACAGGGAGCCCCTTAGTTTCAGAATAAAAGCTGCTCGAAGGGGAATTTACAGTTCAAAATGAGAAGTTGGGGCAGGAAAAAATGATACATAATATATATAAACAGTTGCAGGGAAGACAACAAATTACATCAATATGTAGTGAAAATCTTTAAGGAACTTGTTTAATGTAATTTGTTGTCTTCACTGCAACTGTTTATATATAAATGGAAGCAAAGCAGGTGAAATTTCTTCCTACCTAGTATAAAACCTGGCCTACTGGGGAAAAGTAGATGAGGATGCTTCTCATGTCCTAATCTTTCACTGTGCAGCACCCCCTGAGACCAGAGCACATCTATTTGGTACCTGATGCCATTTGAGATGACAAGAGTTACGAGCTGGCCCAGTGCCATGTGACTTATGAGTGTCGTAGCCAGAGCCCTCTTTCAAAGGCTGGGCCCAGTGCTTTTCTTCCTTTGTAGTTTTATAGAGACAAGGTCTCACTCTGTTGTCCAGGCTGGAGTGCAATTGTGTGGTCATGGCTCACTCCTTTTGACCTCCTGGGTTCAAACAATCCTCCTTCCTCAGTCTCCCGAGTAGCTGGGATTACAGACATACCCTTCATGCCTGACTTCTTTTCAAATTTTTGTAGAGACGGGGGTCTTGCTATGGTGCAAGTCTTGCAGGCTGGTCTTGAACTCATGGCCCAAGCCATCCATCACCTTGGCCTCTCAAATTGCTGGGATTACATAGTATTTCTCAGCTTGTTTCCTCACCTGTGAAATAGGGTCAAACAATTCCATCCTTATAAAAATAATATGCATAAACAGCCGAATAGAGTGCTTAGTACACAGTAGTTGTGTACTAAGTAGTTGTGTTCTGGTGTGAGCCACTGTATCCTGCCACACTTAATACACTTTTAGCCATTGCCCCGACCAGCTGTGGGGTGCGCAGTATGTTACTTACAGTAGAATGAATCCTGTTTGTAGTACAAATGAGGGTCTGGCCTGGGGCAGTATAATCCAGTTTCTGGGCATTTCCAGAGTAAAATGTTGGTGGAAGACCCCTGGTTCCTCAACATATGCCCTGCTAGAAATAATGACAGGTGAGTATTGTGCGGTCACCATGATACTGGCATGGAGAAGAGTATGTTGCTTCGCTATAACGAGCCATTCTTGGACTTAAAGCATGGCCATGAACTTGAGGATCAGACTCGTGGCCTTTTTATTTTTATTGGAGCCTTCTTTCCCCAGTCCCAGAGTGCTGGCACTGTGTTAGCCCCTTCTAGTAGGGGGCTGGTGGATTTAGTAGGATTATTTTATTGAGAGAGAGAAGGGTTTCACATCTCATTCAAGCTCATTGTAATTGACTTTGAAACCTCCCAGCAGCTTAGGAAGGGTCCTCAAATAAGAATGGCATTTTTCATGGTTGAGCTATAAGAAACACTTGAGTGTCAGTAGCCTGCTTCTCTGATCTTGGTCTTGCCTGCAATTTAGGTTAACTGTAGGGGAAAGAGCAACCTCTGGATGCCAGAGCTAGCATCCAGCCCAGAATCTGTCATGAACAGCTCCAATATCTTTTTTTTTTTTTTTTTGAGACGGAGTCTTACTCTGTCGTCCAGGCTGGAGTGCAGTGGCCGGATCTCAGCTCACTGCAAGCTCCGCCTCCCGGGTTTATGCCATTCTCCTGCCTCAGCCTCCCGAGTAGCTGGGACTACAGGCGCCCGCCACCTCGCCCGGCTAGTTTTTTGTATTTTTTTTTTTAGTAGAGACGGGGTTTCACCGTGTTAGCCAGGGTGGTCTCGATCTCCTGACCTCGTGATCCGCCCTTCTCGGCCTCCCAAAATGCTGGGATTACAGGCTTGAGCCACCGCGCCTGGCCAGCTCCAATATCTTAGAGAAGTCATTTCATCTCTCTCAACTTCAGTTTCCCCACCTGTTAAATGGGGTTTTCCCAAGATTTCATGCAGCTTGAAACTTTGCTATTAGTGGCGGAAACAGGCAGGTTAATGTTAGAAGCCTTGTGCTGTCCAGAAGTAGGTTCTTATTTCTTTGGGATTACAGGTCTCTTTGTCAAGATAGTTGAGTGCCAGTAATAGCCAGGCCTTAACCTTACCCTTAGGCCAGATGAGGACACAGGCAGGGTCTTGGGTCACAAAGTTCATCTGGGGTGGCTGTAACAAACTCACCGGCTTAGCTTTCTTTCAGACCACTCTCCTTTGCTGCACATTGTTTTAGTTGTTGCTAAGCAACAGTATTCTTTCACTTTTTTCTTTTGGCAAGGCATTGAAGGAATGAATCCATATCTTAGTTTTAAATACCCTCCTGCAAAGGGGAGGGCCTAACTTAAATTTTGTTTGTGCTTTTGATTCTAATCCATGACAGGCCTTTCGCAGTAGGGATTTAGGACTTACTTTCTGCCTGTCTTGTTAAATAAGGCAGAAAAATCAGTCTATTTAAGGTGCTTGTCAAGTATATGCCTCAAGGCATATTGAAGATTTCAAGAGTATGTGCAGCTGCCTTGTAGGAGAGTCTCCTGCAACTTGTTCTGTATTCACAAAATCAATTCAAATTTAATAAAAAGATTAATAGTTTTTTATAATCTTCATTTCAGACTTACTAGTTTATCTCAATCTTGGACCAACAGACTCCATTTAAAGGGAACAAAACTGTAATTCAAGTCAACTCCCTGGGCAACATAGAATGCTCACTGTGTGTTACACAATCACTGGGGATGGTGCCTGCTGCCTGATTATGCTGGAGTCCCACACACTGCAGCGTATCCCTCACTGGATTTCTGCCTGCTTGCTTCAGGCTGTGAGATGCATGTCTGAAGGCTCTTGGTACCCTGAAAATGAGCATAAGGGAATTTGTGTTTACTTTGATGCCCTGGATCTATTCTTTTTTGCATACCTGAGTCACCCTGGAAAGCAGACCTCAGACCCCTCTTTTATAGTCATTTACCCTTATAATTTAGTTGCTAATGGAGAACCATTTTCAGCTCTATGTGCATAAAATGCTTCTAGTGCAATAAATAAGTTTACCTTGTCCTCTAATTGAATCACAGTATTGCTTTTGGGACTTCCTCCATTGAGGGTGAAATTGATTTGGAAGTCTCAGCAAGCGTAATGGGGTCATATTGTCATATTGTTACATGGTTCTCCTGAAAGCGGTATACTGTGGTTGATTAAGGACTTTTTCTTTTGGCAAAGGGTTTTATAATCCTGTCTTCAGAGCATTGATGAAGATGTGTGGTGAATCACTTGAGCTTATGATAACTCTTTTCCTTTCCTGTTTGACAAGTGAGAACATTAGAGAGATTTAGAAAGTCTCCTGGGGTCAAAGAGCAATCCTGTGCCAAAACTGAGGTTGGGACACAACCCCAGTTTCTACTCACACTGTCTTTTAGGCTACTGTGTTTGAGCCATGAATGAAAAAATTTTTTTGATTCCATCACCCTGTGTAATTAATGATAACCTAATTTTTATAAATGCAAATAATAGTGAATACCTTGTTTAGTGCTAACAGATATTAGTGAATATAATCTATTTAATATACTTTACATACACTCATTTATTTAATCCTCATAACAACCCCATAAGTAAGACAGGTACTTTTCTACAGATGAGGAAACTGACATATAAGATGTTTAGTGTCAGGTCCAAGATCACATAGCTAGAAGTGGCAGAGCTGCGATTTGAACCCAGTCAATCTAATAACCAGAAATCCTCCTCTTAACATCTACCCTAAACTGCCTTTAGAAGTGGACTGGCCTTGAAATATTCTTTGACAAAAATTACCCGATTTCTTAACTTCCTCCTCTGCAACCCCAAAATATGTCATTGTGAGCTGCATTGACACAGGAGCAAATGTCCGTAGACCAGAGGGGCATGCTAACTGCCTACTTAACAATCTTGAGTATAATGTTTATCACAGTCTGATAAATACACAGCTACTGTTTTCTCCTCGCCAGATTTTGGAGCACTCAAAGGGACCAAATCTTGCCCTGCACTCCTGGCTCAGCACCTGGCATAATGTTGGTCCTTCTTTAAATACTGGTTGACAAGGAATTGGTATTTTTTTCTGATATGATTTTGACTGCTCTCAGTTCTAACATTGTTTTCGCTGACATTTTAAGTTGAATGGCTGCTGATCTTTTTCCGCTGATTCCTTAACGCTGCCCTGTAATCTTGCTCCAAACTACCTGAGCCTGTTACTCTTGAAAGGCTTTCCTGTAGGGTGGGCATGGTGGCTCATGCCTGCAATCCCAACACTTTGAGAGGCCAAGGCGGAAGGATGGCTTGAACCTAGGAGTTTGAGACCTGCCTGGGCAACAAAGTGAGATCCTGTCTCTACAAAAAATGAAATTAGCCAAGTGTGGTGGTGGTCACGTGTGGTCCCTGCTACACGGGAGGCTGAGGCAGGAGGGTTGCTTGAGCCCAGTAGGTTGAGGCTGCAGTGAGCCATGTTTGCACCATGTCTGGGCAACAGAGCAAGACCCTGTTTCAAACAACAACAACAACAACAACCCCTAAAACTTTCTCGTAGTTGACTTGTCTTCTCCCTGGAAAGTGGATCTTATTGGTCTCATTCTGTGAGACTTCTTGACTCTTTAATGTTTGATCTTTTTCTCTCTTTCATGGCTATAGTTTTGAGATTCCTTGGCTGCATTCAGTACATGAGCATGAAAAACAAATAATTGTTAAGTACCTTCCTCCTTTGTGCTTGGCTTTCTGACAGGGTCATGCGTGCTTTTGTTGTTGACCATTGGAGCACAGTGTGACATGGGTACTGTTATTGTCCCCATTTTACGGTTGGGCACCCTGAACCCACAGAGGGTTTGGAATCAAGGTGGACCTGGGATTTGAACCCATGTCTAGAGGATCGCAGAGTGTCTGCCACTTAAGTGAAATCATAGAGTCGTGCTGCTCAGAAGACACTTGAGGCTTCTGATGTCCTAGGTTCCACTTTTAAAAGGCATATTGCTCGGTGGGAATAAAGCTTAATAATGCAGGGGTAACTTGGCGGCCAGGTCTCCATTCGGTATTGAATGATGACATTTTAGATTAGCTCCAGCAACAACATTTCCCACCAAAGTTGCTGCACAGACTCCTCACCTGTTTCTGTAATTCCACCTTTGCTTTCTTTGTGTCTGAGTGTGGACACCTCCTCCAGTCCACCATTTACTGCAGCTAGGGGAATCAGCACAGATCTGAAGATGTCACTCAGCGGCTTGGAACCTCTTAGTGGTTCCCCAGTTGTGCTCAGGATAAAGACACATTTTCAGGGTTCCCAGCAGTCTGCATGAGTTACCACTGCTTACCTCTCAGCCTCATCTGCAGTAACCCCTCTAGGTTCTGTGTTCCAGCCAGATGGATTGACTTACTTCTGGCAGTCAGCATACTTGCTCTATACTCTGTCCTTTTTCTTCCGTCTGAAATATCTCCCTGTCTCTGTTGTTCCTTCCTGGACCCCCTAATCTTTCTAATGCCCACTCAACCTTCAAATCTCAGGCATCTCCTCTGGGGCACTTTTACTGAACCTTCGTGTGCAGACAAGCAGCTGCTCCTTTTGCACAGACTCTGACGCCAGACCCTGTGGGTTTGACTCTCAGCCCTGCTTTTTACTGGTCATGTCATCTCAGATGTATTACTTAACCTCGCAGTGCCTCCATTTCCTCATCTGGAAAAATGGAGAAATTATTTTATGTGCCTCATGGGGTTTTTATGAGGATTAAATGAGTTAATCTGTGTAAAGCACTTAATAGACTTAATGGACTACCTGGCCCATATTAAATACCATAACACTGCTAATTTTTGGTTTTGACTTTTAACTTGCTGGTTTTGACTTAGCCCTTCCCCCCTACTGCATTAACTGTGAGGACAGAAACCATGCCTGTCTCCTTAAGGCTTTGCACAGGTTCTGGACTATATTAGACACTAAAATGTTTGTGGAGTGAATGAGAAGAGACCTCTAAGGCATTGCTTCTGAGACCTGACTGCGTACAGGAACCACCTGGAATCTTGTTCAAATGTAGATTCTAATTAGGTAGGTCTGGAGTGAGACCTGAGATTCTGCATTTCTTTTTTATTTATGTTTATTTTTATTTTTTGAGATAGGGTCTTGCTGCGTAGCTCAGGCTGGAGAGCAGTGGCGTAATCAAGGCCCACTGCAGACTTGACTTCCCAGGCTTAAGTGATCTTCTCCCCTCAGCCTCCTAATCCTGAGTAGCTGGGATTACAGGCGTGTGTCGCCACTCCCAGCTAATTTTTGTATTTTTTTGTAGAGACAGGGTTTCGCCGTGTTACCAAGGCCGGTCTCAAACTCCTGGGCTCAACTGATCCTCCCGCTTTGTCCTCCAAAAGTGTCGGGATTACAGGCGTGAGCCACGGCACCCTGCCGAGATTCTACATTTCTAACAGGTTGTCATGCTCCTGCAAGGCTCTCATGAGCCACTGACTGTTGTCTTCCTTTATTTTAGGGCTGTCGTTATAGAAGACAGATGTTCTGAGCCCAGAGCAATAGAGAATGAGGGCTCGTGGATCAGAGTGCCCAGAGGTAGAATTTGAGGCTTAAGGAACTTAATTCTGACTGTTAGTGCTGAGCAGTTACTCAAAGAAGAGGCCTGCTTCAAATTACTGAGTTTCCCCCGATTCAAACGGGGCTGACCATCTGTCAGGGATTTTGCAGAAGGAATTTCTGCTCTGGGACAGAGGTTAGATGAATGATTCCATTTGACTGTGTGTGTTTTCCCACCGAAGGACCCAGCTGTTCTTTCTGTTTTTGCTTCCTGTGGAAGCCCTATGGTTGGGAGCATTGGGTCAATAAGCAGCTGGGGAGAGCACAGATACACTGGAGACAAAACGCTCTCTGGAAACTGAATGGGTTCAATCCAATTGGTAGGGAACATTAGTGGAAAGGTGGCATTATTGAATATTTGAAAACATGAACAAACAGAAAAAAACAATAGCTTTCTAAGTCAAGGTCCTGCCGAATCTGGTAATGAGTGGGTAGGATGTCCTGGGAAGACACTAGAGCATGGTAGTTAGGAGCACAGGCTCTGGAGTTAGACATGGGTTCAAGTCCCTGCCCTGCTCTTGCTAGTTATGTGACCATGGGCAAGCCATTTAACCTGTCTATGCCTGAGTTTCCCCACCTGGCTGCCATGATGAATAACACTGTGGAGCTGATAGGCTTGTGTGAGGATGAGTCGGTGCGTGTGTAACACAGCAGATACCTGCAATACAGCCTCAGCACTCACTGAAGAGTGGCTGTTGTGACTGAATTTGCAATTAGCAGCTTTCGGGACATCTCTTGGGAAGATCAGAAACGGCCTTTGCCATCTTGTAAAACATCGTTAAGTCTGTTTTAAAAACTCAGTCCGTGGAGTATACAAAGGAATCCATAGCCAGGCAGACTTTAGCCTTCCTGAATTTTTTATATTTTATTGAGTGGGCCTGGTAACCAGCTATGACAGAGCTTGGGGCTATTAGAAAAGAAGCCATCAGGTCTTTTCTCTCCTCACACAAACCTTGATCAGAGCCTCAGTTACTGACGGGTCATTTGCTCGAGATGGTAATCCTGCCTTCTGTATAGAATTACAAGCCTAGCCAGAGAGGAAGTTGTGTTTATCTTACCCCAAACAGCAGGCATTCCAGTGACTTGACAGACAGGGGGAAGATATGGCCAATCTGCTCTTTCCCAAAAGCTGCCCTTCCCTGCCCCCCACACGCTCCTTGCATGTTGAGAGAGGTTTCTGCCAGCCAGCCTGCCAAGTGGCATTCTCTCCCGGGCTTTGAGGGCAGTTGCATTTGCAGAAAGGATGTCCAGAGGCTACTTCTTCTCTTTTAACAGATTTAGGGGATACAAGTGCAGTTTTGTTACTTGGATGTATTGTGTAGTGGTGAACTTTGGTCTTTCAGTGTACCCATGGCCCTGGTAGTGAACATTGTACCCAATGGGTAATTTTTCAACCCGTACCACCCCTACACCTTTTGGAATCACCAGTGTCTATTATTCCCCTCTATATGTCCATGTGTACCCATTGTTTAGCTCCCCCAGCAGCAGCTACTTCCATATTATGGACCAAGGTGGAGGCCTCTCTCCCCAAGGTGAGAGGTCAGCCTGGCTCTTATAGAAGGCAAAAATTGTGCTTATTCTCATTGGCACTGGCTTGGGAGAGATAAGTGGAGAGGGGCAATAGATGTGCAGGAAAGAATACATCTCTTCAAAGAATCCACCTGTTTTCCTTTCCAAAACAATAACTGGAGGTCAGTGTAGAAAAACTCCAACTTGAGCAGTTGCAGTAATTGAGAAAATAAGTTGGGCAATTATTCTTCTAACTAAGATTTAAAAGTTCCTTTCTTCGTCTGGTATTTTTCCGGGTACATTTGAGTTCCAATTTGGGTGCTTCTGAAATGTCTGGATGTTTTGTGCTGCTAAAATTATATGTGTCTAAAAATGTTATCAGTGATGACACTTATATATAAGCTCGCTTGGACTTATGCTAGCAAATTTCTGTGACTAAGGTCCTCTCCTCCCCCCATAACCATTCCCAGAAACGTGGCATTTGAGGTAAAGGTAGGAAATAGAATAACCCAACTTAGGTTTAGCAATCAAGTGGAGGACTATCACTTGAGAACTTTGCTTCGCTCTTGTCGACAAAGAATACTGGGGTTTTGTTGCCATAGTTTCAGTGAAAAATTTGACCTTAGCTACAATAACATACAGTTAGAAAGAACCAGCTAATCGGTTTTCTAAAATTAGTGTTCTCTAGTACATAAACCAGTAGGAACAGAGTATTTAATTAAATATTATACAAGGATATAAAAGCCCAAGGGAATGCGGTCCCTTGATCTGGGCCTGGGGGAGGGAGGAAACCCACAGTGCTCCTTTACTGGTCTCTTGCAAGCTACGAGAACTTTACTTCTTTTAAAAATGTTAGTATTGATTTTATTTTCAGATCTGTCAGGAATGAATTTATACAGCTTGCTGAGAGAGCAAAATAAAACATTCAGCATTATTTCTAGTTGTCCTCTACAGGGTGCAAACTAACAAGGCAAGATGTGAAAATGATGTTGGGCCAGGATTCTGATAAGGACACTTGTTGGTGATTTTCTAGATGGCTTGATGTGAAGGAAAGTTATTTTATTTATTTATTTATTTAATTAATTAATTTATTTATTTATTCGTTCATTCATTCATTTATTTATTTTGAGATGGAGTCTCGCTCTGTTGCCCAGGCTGGAGTGCAGTGGCGCTATCTCGGCTCACTGCAAACTCCGCCTCCCAGGTTCACGCCATTCCCCTGCCTCATCCTCCCAAGTAGCTGGGACTACAGGCGCCCACCACCAAGCCCGGCTAATTATATTTTTTGGATTTTTAGTAGAGATGGGGTTTCACTGTGTTAGCCAGGATGGTCTCGATCTCCTGACCTTGTGATCTGCCTGCCTCGGCCTCCCAAAGTGCTGGGATTACAGGCGTGAGCCACTGCGCCCAGCCAGGAAAGTTATTTTCTCTCCAAAATTTGGGCATTTTAAAGCAACTAATTTCTAGACTCTTGTTCCTTTGAATGCCTAATGTGGGATTAAGTGGGGCCAGCATCTCCCTGTTCTGAGTACAGCTATATCTGCCTCCCCCAACTCCACAGGCCATAAGCAATAATCTGTGTGAAGATTATGTAAAATCTGACATCTCTTTTCATCTGCTTATTAAGAGCCCCAGCAGCAGCAACTCTTTCTGACAGTGGCTGGAAATGTCATCAATATTGTGTGAACTTAGAAAGCTGTGGTACCACTTGTGGAATGAAGTGGCTTCCAGATTTTGTAATTTCAGGACCAAGAGGTTTCTGGTCCTTCGATGACACTCTTCTCTGATTTTATCATCACCTGCCCTGGAGGGTGTAGAGGTGCAATTGAGTTGAATTGTTTGCCAGGTTTATCACCAATTGGCAACATTGCTCTGGGTTTTCTTGAACTTCTATTGTTGTATCTCCTTGTCAATTACATATTGATACAGTTTCTTAATTTCAGTTTTATGATTTCAGCTTTTTAATTGGGCTTTAAGATAACTATTTAATAGCATTGGAAGGGTGAGGTATATTTAAGGGAGTATAAATGTTTTTGTTTGACGTTTTTACAATTTTGCATGTTTCTGTAGTGGCATCTCAACTGTTGCAATGGAAAATATGTTCTTGGCAAGACTTTTAGAAACACAGCCCCAAAGGTCATTGGATTGTGCAAGCTTCTTGACTATTTACAAGGTCACCTACCTGAACGGATAGAAATGCTCCCTGCCCTTAAGGAATTTGCAATTTTATGAGGAGAGATGAGTGAGAACTACTTTGTGGATTATTCTTGGAGAATGTTGAATCCCAGACAAGCTTCTAGTCCCCTGGTGTTCATTGTTTTTATCTATGCCTCAGATCACTGTGGCCAAATAATTTGAATTCATGTTAATAATAGCTTACGAAAAATGCAGTACGAGAGCTTGCTGGAAAAGTGACAGCATGCATTTTAAATTACTTCTAGTTGACCTGGCTTTCATTACCCAAATGTCCACAGGCCCTTCCATGAATATGGATAATTGAGTTGATATTTAGCAAATACCATTAAAGAGGTTAGATGTGTCAGGTTGGTTGTTGGAATGGTGAACTAGTCAGGACTCTTGATTTTGGTTGATAGCTTAAACTAACCTAAACAAAACGGGGATTTTTTGGGAGGTCAGACAATCCCAGATGAACAGCTGAATTGCATGAAGGACAGGAGTGCAGCAGGAGCTCAGGAAAACACAGATTCAGGCATTTGAGTGCTGTCGGCAGCCTACATCCATATCTTGTGTCTTCTTTCTGTGCATCTTTTACTTTGGTTTCTTGTCCTTCCTCTTCTGGTTTTGGTATCAAGGTTATACCACACTGAAAACGAGTTGTGGAGTGTTTCCTTTTTTTATTCCCTAGGGGAGTTTGTGTAATATTGGAATTATCTGTTCCTTGACAGTTTGGTAGAACACGTGAGTAAAGTCATCCCAGCCATCTGTTTTCTTTATGTCAAAATTAACTACTGATTCACATTCCTTATGTCTTTTAAGGGCTATTTCTTCCTGGGTAAATATTGTAAGGTCTGTTCTTCTAGAAATTTACCCATGTCATCTAAGTTTTCAAATCTGTAGTCTCCTTTTTACTATTTTGTTCCTGGATCGACTGGTTTTGTCCTTGTGGTAGGCTAAAGAATGGCCCCTGAATGTCTTCATTCTAGTATATGTTACCTGCGAATATGTTACCTCATATGGTATAGGGACTTCACAGATGTGATTAAGGCTCTTGAGATGGGGAGAGTGTCCTGGATTTCCAGGTGTGCCTGATCACAAGGGTCCTTATAGAAGAGAAGCAGGAGGATTCAAGTTAATAGGAGATGCGAGGATAGAAACAAGAGATTGGAGTGATGCAGCCATGAGCCAAGGAATACATGAAACTGGAAAAGTCAAGAAAATGGATTATCTCCTGAAGTCTCCGGAGGAATGCAGCCCTGCTGATACCTTGATTTTAGACTTCTTACCTCCATGACTTTGAGAGAGTAGATTTGTGTTGCTTTAAGCCACTACGTTTTTGGTTATTTGTTATAGCATCGGTAATAATACAGTAATAATTGTCCTAATATTGTTTATTTGTGCATTCTTTTTTTCTTGAATGAGCACTGATCCATGTTTTTTCTGTCTTACTGCTCTTCAAAGAAACAAATTTTGGCTTTATTAATTCTTTCTACGGTAGGTTAGTTTTGAAGTTCATTAATGTTTGCCTTTGTTTTTATTATTTTCTTCTTTCTCTTTCTTTAGGTTTATTTTGTTCTTCCTTTATTCTTTTAAATTAGATAATCAGTTTACAAATATGACTTCTCAAATTGTAATGTTAAGCATCTTAACCTACAAATTCCCTTAAAGTATTGCCTTAAAGTTAAACAAATTTACAAGGAAAAAACCAAACAACCCCATTAAAAAGTGGGCAAAGGACATGAACAGACACTTCTCAAAAGAAGACCTTTATGTGGCCAAGAAGCATGAAAAAAAACTCAACATCATTGATCATTAGAGAAATGCAAATCAAAACCACAGTGAGATACCATCTCACGCCAGTCAGAATGGTAATTATTAAAAAGTCAGAACAACAGATGCTGGTGAGGTTGTAGAGAAATAGGAATGTTTTTACACTGTTGATGGGAATATAAATTAGTTCAATCATCGTGGAAGACAGTGTGATGATTCCTCAAAGACCTAGAATCAGAAATACCATTCGACCCAGCAATCCCATTCCTGGGTTTAAACCTAAGGGAATATAAATCATTCTGTTCTAAAGATACATGCACATGTATGTTCATTGCAGCACTATTCACAATAGCAAAGACATAGAATCAACCCAGATGCCTATCAGTGATAGACTGGATAAAGAAAATTTGGTACATATATACCATGGAATCCTATGCAGCTATAAAAAGGAAAAAGATCATGTCCTTTTCAGGGACATGGATGGAGCAAACTAACGCAGGAACAGAAAACCAAATATTGCATGTTCTCACTTATAAGTGGGAGCTGAACAATGAGAACACATGGACACAGGGAGGGGAACAACACACACTGGGGCCTTTTGGAGGATGTGTGGGGGAAGGAAGAGCATCAGAATAAATATGCATGCGGGGCTTAATACCTAGCTAATAGGTTGATAGGAGCAGCAAACCACCATGGTACATATTTACCTATGTAACAAACCTGTACATCCTGCACATGTATCCCAGAACTTAAAATTTAAAAAAATTTTTATGTATGCATATGAAATAATTATAAACGTCGACTTCAAAAAATTGCCTTAGTTTCATCCTACACATTTTGACATGCAGTATTTTTCTTATTGAGTTGTAATTATTTTCTTATGTCTGTTATTTTTTATACCTATGAGTTATTTAGAAGTATTTTTATAGTTCTGATTTTAAGGGATGTTTCTAGTTCTCTTTTTTGAAAAAATGTTTTACAACTTAGTTGTGTGTTGGTCAGATAATATCTTTGTTTTATCAGTCCTTTACAACTTGAGAGGCTTGCTTTGTGGCCTAGCATGTTATCAAATTTTATGCATCTTCTACTGTGCTTGAAAGAATATATGTATATTTCTAATCTTAGGTACAGTGTGCTATATATGAGTTTGTTAGGTTTTTTTTTTTATCTCCTTGATCTATCCAGTGTTGAAAGACATTTGTTAAAATTTTCTTTTTTTTTTTTGGGGGGGGGGGCTTGTAGAACTATTCCTGATTATGGTGGTGGTTGCATGAATTTATGTGTATGTTAAAACTAGAACTGTATACGGTGCTATGGTTTGAATGTCCTCTCCTAAAACTGAGGTTGGAACTTGGTCTCCAATGTGTCAGTGCTGAGAGGTGGGGCCTTTAAGAGGTGATTCATTCATGGACTAATGGATTTAATGGGTTAATGGATTAATGAGTTACCATGGAAAGAGAACTGATGGCTTTATAATAAGAGGAAGAGGGACATTAGCATGCTCAGCCCCATCATCATGGGATACCCTGTGCTGCCTAGGGACTCTTTAGAGAGTCCTCACCAGCAAGAAGGCTGTCACCAGTTGTGGCCTCTGGACTTGGATCTTCTTACCTTCTATAACTTAAGAAATAAATTTCTTTTCCTTACAAATTACCTAGTTTTAGGTATTCCGTTATAAGCAATGGAAAGCAGACTAAGATGCAAAAAAATAAAAATAAAAAAAATAAAAGGGGGGGGTAAGGAAAATTACTTACAGTGAATTTTACTGTAAGTAAATCAGTTAAAAGGGTTAAAAAATTTCTCACTATGACAGGTGTGCAATTTTGCCTTGTAGTTTTTAAGTTTTTTTAAAAAGTTTTTCCTTTACCTCACCCTCAGTTTTTTCTTTATGTACAATGGGGTTATATTAGTAAATGCTTAGACTTACACAGTTATTATCACTTTCTGGTGAACTAAATGTTTATCATTGTGTAGGAAACATTTTTCTCTCTAATAGTGTTTTACGTCTTGTAGTCTGTTTTGTCTGATATTAATATACCCACACCAGAATTGTTTTAGTATTTGTTTAGTATACGTTTTATTTACTTTTAAATTCTGTCATTATATTTTAGAGATGTATCTCATAAACTGTACATAACTAGAGAACTACTCTCTCTGACCATCTTTGTCTGTTATCTATTAATTGGAATGTTTAGTCCATTTACATTTGTTGTAATGTATATTTATGATTTTAATTTGTGGGGTTTTTAAAATCTTTTTTCCCCCTTCTTTAAGTTTCATTGAAGGCTTGTGTGTGTGTGTGTGTGTGTGTGTGTGTGTGTGTGTGTGTGTGTCTGAGACAGGGTCTCACTCTGTCATACAGGCTGGAGTACAGTGGCGTGATCTTGGCTCGCTGTAACCTCCACTTCCTGAGTTCAAGTGGTTCTCCCCCTAAGAATCTGGAATTACAGGCATGCCACCACACCTAGCTAATTTTTGTATTTTTAGTAGAGACAGGGTTTCAACATATTGCCCAGTCTGGTCTTGAACTCCTGGGCTCAAGCTATCCACCTGCCTCAGGCTCCCAAAGTACTGGAATTACAGATGTGAGCCACCACACCTGGCTGTGTTTAATTGAAGGTTTTTTTCATTGTTGTTCTTCATTCTATTATTTCCCCTTTACTGATTTGGAGGTTATACTTTATATGTATTTTTTTTATAGAAGTTACTTCAGATATTTTAACGTGCATATTTAATTAACCCTAAAGTTAATAACTATCATTATTCTCTCCTACAATACTAGGACATTATAGAATATTTAAACTCCTGTCATCCTCTCTAAGTCTATGCTCTTGTTCTTGATGTTAGTGCTTTGTTTTATGTTAAAACTTGCATATTGGATATGATTTTGTTTTATACTGTCATAAAAAAATTGACTTATGTATTAGTATTTACTACACCTATCTTGGATAATTTTTTTTCTGCCTCAAGCACATTCTTAGAATTTGGAGAGTCTGTTAGTGGTAAATTCTATTTTGTTTGAAAATATTCACTTTTAATTCTCTGAAAGTTTTACTTTTATTTTCAGGTGACAGTTTTGCTTGGTTTAAAATTGTAGACTGATGGGTACTTTCTGTCAGCATCATTATTTTTTTGCCTTTCATTGTTGTTGAAAGCAACTGGCAGAGCCTTTGCTCAGTACTTTTTTCCCCTCTGGTTACTTTAGGGTAATCTCTGCCTTTGATTTTCTGTAGTTTTACTAGTATGAATATAGGTGTCAGTTTCTTTTTGTTTATCCTGCCTGATATTTATTAGGTTCTTAGATTTGAGGTTGTTTTTTGTTAGCAGTTATGGAGAATACTGAGCTGTTATCTATTCAAATACCACTTTTTTTGGGGGGGGCGGGGGGATGGTGTCTCCCTCTGTTGCCAGGCTGGAGTGCAGTGGCGTGATCTCGGCTCACTGCAACCACCGCCTCCCAGGTTCAAGTGGTTCTCCTGCCTCAGCCTCCCAAGTAGCTGGGACTGCCTGCACGTGCCACCACACCCAGCTAATTTTTGTATTTTTAGTAAAGATGGGGTTTCACCATGTTGGCCAGGATGGTCTCAACCTCTTGACGTCATGATACGCATGCCTCGGCCTCCCAAAGTGCTGGGATTACAGGCATGAGCCACTGCGCCTGGCGCTTTAGGCTACTTTTTAATCTTGTCATCTTTTTCATCTTTGCTCCATAGGCAGGACTCTAGGTAATTTCTTCTCATCTATCTTTGTTTACTATTTCTGTTCTGTTATAATCTGCTCTTTATTCTTTGAGAGTTTAATTTTAATTATATTTTTCCATTTCTAAATGTTCTATTTGGGACTTCTGAAAACGTTTGGTCATTCTCATTGCTCCATATTTTCAAGCTTCTATTTTACTTCCTGTTACCAAAAAAGCATACTTTAAATATATTCTATCTCTAAAAATTACAGTAGGTGCTATCTCTACAGATCTTATTCTATTTTCTACATTGGCTGTTTCTAAAAATGGTATCTTATTTCCCTGTGTGTTTTGTGATTTTGACTATCAGCTTGTGTTTTTTTGGCATTTCATCTGTGGGAATTGTTTGAGGCCTGGGTTAAAGTTATGTTTCTCCCCAGAAAATTGTTTCCTTTTGCCAATTGCCAGAGATGCTGCCAACTCAAGACTATTTAAATCAAATTCTTTGCCTGAAAATTTAAAAATTTTGTTTTAGGTATTTTCTGCTTAAATTTTGGGGATTTCCTATACCTGTCAATTAGGGTGACAAACGGGTATGAGGGTAATTTGTTTATCTTGACTTTGGCTGTAGGTATAACTCTCCCAGTAGTTCAGAAACAAGTTACCTTACCTTCCTATTTTAAGGGTTGGTTGATTTGTTTTTCACCATTGCATTGAAGCTGTAGCTTCTTGTGTGTTGCCGGAGGGCGGGGGGTGGTGGTGGTCTGAGCTTTATGCAGTGGTCTCTTAGGAGGGTAGTGGTGGTCTGAGCTTTATGCAGTGGTCTCTTAGAAAATTTTGATCTTGAGTGGGTGCAGAGCTTTAGCCCCTCTACCTGGCACTAGTATCATAATGGAAGGTTAAGGTTACTAGGTTCTACAGGTATTCTCAGAGTTCTGGCTTTAGGAATGACATACCTTCCAGGGGTCTTGTTTCCACTTCATTACTAGCTTCTCTGGATTCTCTTCTAGCTAACTACTTCAGTATGTGATTTCAAATGTTTTCTAATATTTCGTCCAGCTTTTTCTGTGTTTTAATTGAGAAGTTTGTTCTGGGTATTTTGGCCGTCATACTGTAAGAAATGCATCCTTGCTTCCTGCTTCTTTTTTGTCTTGTCATTTTCTGTGTGATTGAAAACATGGCTACCCATAGCTCTTAAAATGTGTAATTTTACAGTTACAATCATTGGAGAGAGACTGATCTCTGTTTGAATATTTAAACAAGTGGCTGGATGTGGTGGCTCACACCTATAGTTTCACCTACTTGGGAGGTTTAGGTGGGAGGATTGCTTGACCCCAGGAGGTCAAGGCTGCAGTGAGCTGTGATTGCATCACTGCACTGCAGCCTGGGTGACAGAGCAAGAGCCTGTCTCAAAAAAAAAAAAAAAAAAAAAAAAGGAAAAAAGAAAAAGAAAAAAAGAAAACAGCAATTCTAGGTAAGGAACTTTGTGGTTGAGTTTGGGTCAGATTTGCTCCTCTGGGTCAATCTGCTTAGGCTGGGGACTTAGATTACCTGTGTTAACGTGGAAGCTCCCAAGAAAACCGTTTGGGTTAGACTCAGTTTCCAAAAACAACAACAGCAACAACAAAAACAAAACAAAACAGGTAATAAATATACAGTCCAGGTATCCACTGTGATGGTAATCAAGGGATAAAGAATGATACTTGTTCAAGTGATTCTCTTGTCTCAGCCTCCTGGGTAGCTGAGGCTATAGGCATGTGCCACCACGCCTGGCTAATTTTTGTATTTTTAGTAGAGATGGGGTTTCACCACATTGGCCAGGTTGCTCTTGAGCTCCTGACTGCAAGTGATCTGCCCACCTCGGCCTCCCAGAGTGCTGGGATTACAGGCTTAAGCCACCACATATGGCCATATTTAGGTCTGTTAGGAATGATTTTTGGCCGGGCGCAGTGGCTCACGCCTGTAATCCCAGCACTTTGGGAGGCCGAGGAGGGCGGATCACGAAGTCAGGAGATCTAGACCATCCTGGCTAACACGGTGAAACCCTGTCTCTACTAAAAAAAATACAAAAAACTAGCCGGGCGAGGTGGCAGGCGCCTGTAGTCCCAGCTACTCGGGAGACTGAGGCAGGAGAATGGCGTGAACCTGGGAGGCGGAGCTTGCAGTGAGCTGAGATCCGGCCACCGCACTCCAGCCTGGGCGACAGAGCCAGACTCCGTCTCAAAAAAAAAAAAAAAAGGAATGATTTTTGACTGCAAGTAAGAGAGAAAATCCACCTAATAGTGGCTTAAAACATAAGGGCATTTGTTGTTTCCTTAGAAATCCAGAGATAGGCAATATCTTGTATAGTGAAGGTCTCACAATCCTGTCTTTTTGCTCCACATCCTTAGTGTATGGGCTTCCCGCCCCCCTCACCGCCTCCACCATGTTCTTGTCACCTTATGGTTACAAAATAGCTGTAGTGGCTCCAGGCGTCCTGTTTGCTTTCATGGTAAGGAATAAGGGGTGGGGACAACACAGATCTTTCATTCCTGTCCCTTTTTTTAAGGCAACAAAACTTATCTTCATGCTTCTAGCAGTCTACTTTTATTTCATTAGTCAAAATTGGGTTTAATGCTTATTCCTAGCCACAGAGAGTTGAGGGGAAGTGAGGTTTTGTCTTTTCAGGTTTTATATTAGGAAGCAGCCAGGGCACTGTGTGTTGGAAATTGTTTGGGTGAAAACAAGGTTTCTATACGGTGGTTTATTGATTGCACATTGAGGGATCCAAGTGATTCTCCTTCTATCTAGTTTTTAGTGTCTTGACGATTGAAGAACATGAGCTTTTGTCAGCAGTACAGGTAATGTAACTATCCATAGGAGCAAGTAGCACTTATTATAGTTAAAGTTACCCATGAAAAAACCATCTCAAATGGATGCAAGCAACCATATGTATTCACCTAATGCCAGTATTCACCATTAATAGTACGAGTATTAGTGACAGCAGAGGCTTTAAGGAGTAATAGCCACTTCATTTGTTTCACTGGCTTGCATCTGAGAAGTACCGAAGCTAATAGTTTCTGCTTTTTGTTAGTGATGCCTTAGTTTGGCTAGATTAGCGGGGCTAGGTAAAGAAAAAAGCGTTTTATACACATGACCAAGTTTGGGAGGGATCCTCTCAGTCATTTTGGACTGACATTGCCAACTTCACAAAGGGAAATGTGTAGTCCGAGATTTTCTCTTTATCTGTCATCCCTTTTTTTTTTTTTTTTTTTTGAGACGGAGTCTTGCTCTGTCGCCTGGGCTGGAGTGCAGCGGCCGGATCTCAGCTCACTGCAAGCTCCACCTCCCGGGTTTACGCCATTCTCCTGCCTCAGCCTCCCGAGTAGCTGGGACTACAGGCGCCCGCCACCTCGCCCGGCTAGTTTTTTGTATTTTTAGTAGAGACGGGGTTTCACCGGGTTAGCCAGGATGGTCTCGATCTCCTGACCTCGTGATCCGCCCGTCTCGGCCTCCCAAAGTGCTGGGATTACAGGCTTGAGCCACCGCGCCCGGCCCTGTCATCCCTTTTAAGTGATGGCGTTGGCAGAAGGTCATTCTCTTAGCTTGTCCATAGGTTTGCTTTCATTGCAACAACAACTTTTCATTTTTTAGACAGGGTCTCACTCTCTTGCCCAGACTGGAGTGCGTGCGGTGGTGCAATCACAGCCTGCAGCCTTGACCTCTCAGGCTCAAGCAATCCTTCCACTTCAGCCCCCAAGTAGCTGAGACTATAGGCGTGTGACACCATGCCTGGCTAATTTTGTTTATTTTTGGTATAGATGGAGTCTCCCTATGTTGCCCAAGCTGGTCTCGCACTCCTGGTCTCTAGCAATCCTTCCACCTCAGCCTCCCAAAGTGCTGGGATTACAGGTGTGAGCCACTATGCTCAGCCTGGAACTTCTTATGAATCAAAAGCTCCCTGGTAGAATCAAGAACAGTTTGGTTAATAATTTTCACCCTTGAATAGATGAGAGAAAAGTCCAAAATGAGTTAGTTGATCTATTTGCACTTGAATATTTCGTTTCCTTTTCATCCTGAAGGAGGAAGTAGTTTTTCCCAGAAAGCAGTATGGAAACCTTCCTGTTCTTATTTCTATACTTGTATATGGAGGCTGCTTATGGTATATTAAAGAATTTGGACTGGGTACGGTGACTCATGCTTGTAATTCCAGCACTTTGGGAGGCCAAGATGTGAGGATCACTTGAGCCCAGGAGTTTGAGACTAGTCTGGGCAACATGGTGAGATTCCATCTCTACAGAAAATAAAATAATTTGTTGGGCTTGGTGGCGCATGCCTTTAGTTCCAGCTACTGAGGAACCACACAACTTTGTAAAGTTGGTGAATTATACCCATTTTCCAGCCAAAAGAGGATGACCTCCTAGGTTATGAAACTTGCCCAAACTAAAAATTCTAGCCAGAGGTAGAGCCAAGACTTGGAGCTAAGACTTGGAGCTAGGAGTTCCTGAATCTTTCCTCCTCTCCAGGAGCCCTTGCCTCAGAGAGCTCCTGCACCCTTCGCTCTATCTGGCATTCCTCTGACCAGTCAGTAGCAAATGCGTGCTCCGCCTTCAGCCACAGAAGTCTGCAAGCAGTAGTGTCCTTTGTGTTGTTTCCTCTTAAAACGTCATCTACTTAAAAAGGTTGTGAATCTGTCTTAAGGGTAGACAAATAATTTAATAGCAGAGGTGTAGGGTGGTGATTCAAATTCAGTGATATAAACCAAGCACTGGGCCAACTCTGGCCTTTTTTTTTTTTTTTTTTTATCCTTTTGAATGATCTTGTGCTGCATTCTGATGAAATCTTGACAGACCACCCTGGAGGAAGTGCTGTGTGAAGAAGTGTGGGCTCATAAGATAGGACCAGGGAAGAGAGGGGCCACTGAAGGCTGACTTTGAGTGTTTGGAAAACAACCCTGGTGTAGGAGCTGGAGGACTTGAGTCCCAGTCTTTGGTTTGTCCCTGACTAGCAGTGTGACCTCCAGCAACTCTCTTGACCTGTCTAGGCCTTTGCTTCTTCATCTGTTGCGTGAACATGTTGGACTAGAAAGTGAAACACAGCAAAACTTTTATTGAGTATCCGCTCCATTCAAGGCTAGGCATGATTTATAGTACAGTTGTAGTTACAGTCTCTTTACTCACTCAGATCCCCTCATGTCCCTGATAAATTTTCTCTTTTAGAAAAGATTAGACCTGACATTTTATTTTTATTCTTGCATCTTAGTTTTTTGTTTTGTTTTTTTTGAGACAGAGTCTCTCTTTGTCACCCAGGCTGGAGCGCAGTGGCGTGACGTTGGCTCACTGCAAGCTCTGCTTCCTGGGTTCACGCCATTCTCCTGCCTCAGCCTCCCAAGTAGCTGGGACTACAGGTACCCGCCACCGTGCCCGGCTAATTTTTTGTATTTTTTTTTTTAGTAGAGACGGAGTTTCACTGTGTTGGCCAGGATGGACTCGATCTCCTGACCTCGTGATTCACCCGCCTTGGCCTCCCAAAGTGCTGGGATTACAGGCGTGAGCCACCGCGCCTGGCCGCATCTTAGTTTTAAGAAGCACATAGATTTCTCACTCACATTTACTCATATGAATAAATAACATTTGCATTTATGAAAGCCACTTAGCAAAGAAATTACGACTTTTTTCTGTACTCACTGTTAATGGAAAGCTGTAACATAAGCAATGAAAGGACCGTTCTTCATGTGTGTCTTGTGTTACTGCTCCTAGGCCTCCTACTTCCATTTCCCTCTAGATGACATGGATTTGTCTCTCTTAATTGTTTTCCAGGCCTCTATGGCTTCAAAGGACTTTAGCATATAGGGCGGTAGAGTGGCATGGTGATGATATCAAAGACTTTGTAATGTAACTTGGGTTCAAATACTAGCTTTACCATTTATTACACGTTAATGCCTTTGGAACTCAGTTACTTAACCTGTAAAATAATATCCACGTCAAGAAAGATGATCTATTAGGAGTCTTGTAGGCACATAAATGGTTAATTCCCAATCCCCTTCCTATCCAGTTACACTGGGAGTTTCAGTATTTACCCAGTCCAAGGAGGTCAACCTCAGATACACCAAAGACACCCTTGCCCTTCCCTCCTTAGGACTTAGTAGGTGATAGGTGGAATCTCAAACAGGACACCAGCCTGTTTCTTTGCGAGGAGGCGTTAGAGTATCATTCAGATTATTTTATTTCACTCTGTTAAATTCAAGTTACTTCTGTATCCACTTATGAAGCATAGCTACAGGATTGGCTCAGCATAAGTACTAGCCTGTGAGTAAACCATTCTACTTATTTCTCATGTTGAATTTAATAATCAGACCCTCTCTTATTTGTCAGCACTTTGTCAGAGCTGGGCGAGGGAGTCTTTCCCCAGCTCAGCCCACGTTTGTTTTTAGTACTGGATAAAGTTAATAAGACTTTATCTGACTGTAAGTGGAAGGGCATGGCCAATATTAAATTGCAATTGAGTTAAAACCGGTGGAATTGGATTTGGCTAATTGATTGTGTACTATGTCTCAGTCAGCATTTGTCTTCAGTTTTTCACCTTTGGGCTGCAGTAAAACACCAAGTTTGGGTTGGTTACACATTTGGATTTCCTTTTCCACAATATTTTCTAGGAGCATCATCCAAGAACTTGTAAAGTGAAAAGGGGTGTGCATATGTGTGAAACTAGGATATTCTTGTCTTTTTAGTAAATACTCATTCCTTTATTTCTCATTTCTCTAATGGCATGTAACTTTAATTTGGTCTATTTAGCAACTGTTTAATTTCTCTCATGCAGAAAACATTTCAGCACCTTTTCCCGAAGCCCGTATGCCTCCTTATGAAATGTACAGGTAGTGATGAATGAACTCTTTGTCCTGTTTATTGGAGTTGTGCCAGTGACCCTTTCCATTGGTCACCTCAGCTCGTTCAAGGTGACATGAAAGGCATTTTATTTGGAGGGATGTCTCAGTAAAGTCAGGAGTTTCATTTGGGGGCTAAATTTGAGGGCTAGTAGCTAAATAAAAAGCCACTAGCCCTCAAATTTAATCTGAAATAACTAATGACCTTTTAATCTAAAGTAACTTCTTAGAACCCCACATTCTCTGTAAGTCAGAGAAACAAGTTTCCAGTAAGTGTTTGCATTAGACACTTGTTCCAATTCTCACCTAGACTGTTAACTCTATTAAGAAAATCTGGGTTGTTAATTCTCCCTTCTCAGTAAAAACTGACTTCTTGAAATGGAAGGCCGATGTGTGTTCCCATGTTACCAAGGAGTCACTTTTCGGGAGGGGAGGACTTGTTTTTCTTCTTGGTCACAGAGTGCAAACAACACTCTCGGTTGTCAAGTTAGCAGAAAAGAACTTAAGCCCTCTCAATTTGTTAATTTTTAGGAATTATTAGTTAACATGAAAATTGTAGTATGTAAATGTTTACAAAGAAACTTCTAAATATTAATTTGCCCTATAGTACATAGTTTAAATAAGTATGATGCTTTTCTTTTTAAAAGTAGACAAATGCACTGGCAGGGGTATTTAGTAATCATCCTTTACATTTTGTCACAGAATGTTTAAAATTGACATTGCACATAATTTAGATACTTACCAGGGCTGTGTAAGCAGAGGGGCCTGAAGTTATTTTTCTGTGGCAAAAAATAAAAAATAGGAAAGAACTTCTAAGCTTCTAAAATCCTGATAGCTTCATTGTAAATGAAGCATTAAAGTGCTATGTTTATTTCTCACAAACGGCAGCCCTTGAATTTGGAGGGCCCCAGCCTCCCTCCCTCTGTCCCTCTGTCCCTTCCTCCCTTCTTCCCTTCTTCCCTTCTTCCCTTCCTCCCTTCTTCCCTTCTTCCCTTCTTCCCTTCTTTCCTTCTTCCCTTCTTCCCTTCCTCCCTTCTTCCCTTCTTCCCTTCTTTCCTTCTTCCCTTCTTCCCTTCCTCCCTTCCCCTTTTCTTTCTTTTCTTTTTTTTGAAACCTGGAACATTTTGGTGTCTCTAACCAGATGAATTTTTCCCGAGTGGCTTAGATGCTGTCTTCCGTCTGAAAAGTGGGGCTGTCCTCTTCTGGGGAATGGAACCGAAGTCTTGGAGTCTTCATCTTGGGTGTTTTCATCAGTAGCCTCCGGCCCTTTTTTTCCTCCTAGACCTATAACTTGGAATGCTGAGAAGTAAGAAGTTGTCAGAATTAACTGTCACTTTCTTTCTCTTGGCCATTTGTCTGTGTATTCTCCCATGGAGGTGATTCTGACTCAGGAAGTGCCCCCACATTGCCTGAGCCTTTCGAGGGCGGAAATGGGAGAAAAGAAAAGGACGTGGATACATCTACCAACTGAAAAGCCAAGGGTGGTTGGTTCTTCCCTGCCCCTAAAAACAAGACAAGATTTTCTTCTTGAGAGAACCCTTCAATGCCCCTGTTTTCTTTAGAGGACTGTTTTGGCTGATGAAATCAGTGTCTGCAGGATTTCCTGTACTTTCAATCTCTTTCTCTATAGTTTTAACATTCACCTGTCATTATTAGCAAGTTGTCTGCTAACAGCTTGTCACATGCCAGAAAGCTGTTCTTGGTGGGGTTAATTTCTGGCTATTAAAAGTTCTCTGAGACCCCAGATCTCTCAGAGAAGGGCCATACTGGGGATTTCCAGCACCTGTGCTATTTAGATTCAAGGGCCACAGCAAGTGTCCCCATCCTCACAGCAGAAACACTATAGGCACAGGTGACAGCAAATGGGCATTGACACGTCTGCTGCCAGAACGCTTGGTGACCGTCCAACCCACAGACGCTCTGCCATCTACCTGACAGGGTTGTGACAGTGATTTTATTGGGTGCTTCATGAAAATCATGTAGTGCTTGGTCCATAATAAATGATTGCAGACTATTGTTATCCTCATGCCTGGAACATAATAAATGTCCCTAAACTGTTACATGAAAAATAGAAATTCCCTAAGAGTGTAATTATACCAGTTATCTTCAAGTTAGATTTCATTCATGATACAAATGGCAGGCTTTTCCAGCATAGGCTGAAAGAAGTAAAAAAAAAAAAAAAAAAGAAACACTGAGAGGTGGGAGGATTGCTTGAAACTAGGAGTTTGAAACCAGCCTGGGCAACATAGTGAGACCTTGTCTCTATAAAAACTTAAAAAGTTAGCGAGGCATAGTGGCACATACATGTAGTCCCAGCTACTAGGAGGCTGAAGCAGGAGGTTCATTCAAGCCCAGGAAGTAGAGGCTGCAGTAAGTTATGATCATGCTACTGTACTCCAGCCTGGGTGACACAGGCAGACCCTGTCTCAAAACAAACAAACAAACAAAAAAAACAAACACTGACTTGTTAAAGATTGAGATGACTCCACTAGGAACAAAAATGGTTGGAGAACAGGAAGAGGACTGAGAATAGAATAGTGCTGCCTGGCTTTGTGTTTACCTCTTACATAGAGCTATCTTCCCCTCTGCACAGAGTAGATGTAGCTGAAGTGCTCATGTGTACATATGTGAGGGGACAGCAACTTGGAAGAGAAGATACCAGCTGCGGCGTCTCATAGTGGAGGTTTGGAGGCCAAGGCAGGGCTTCAGGGAAGTACCTTTTTTACAACATGTGTTTTGTTGCTCTTATTCTTGTCTTGGTCTGCTTGTAACAACAAAAAAGACCAGCTGGAGTCTAGAAGGGAAAAATAATGGGAATGGAGAGATGGTGTTAGAATCACACCAGCATCACTGAATTTGTAGAGTGAGCTCTTGTACTGGCCTTCACTTTTGGTGCTGAGATTGAGATGTGCAATCATGAAGCAATTCAGAAATGTGTCCATATGAAAACACTGTCTTCTGATAGCTTTAGCATACAGGGTTTGTTATGAGAACAGATCTTTCTAATCTCTCAGCATTGCCAAGAAGTGTCCATGCTTCTTATCTAGAGATTATTCCATGTTTTAATTATAAAGGGTTGAGTAGCTGTTTCAGGGCTGACGTTGGTTCATGCTCATGATTCAAGGTCACAACAGAGCTCACCCCTGGCCTTGGCCAGGGACTTAATGTTCATTCAGCAAACATCTGCCAAACCCTCGCTATATTTACAGCATGTGTTAATTGTAATGGGCTAGATACAGATAATACTCCATGTATATAGTACTTTTAACAGTTTCTAAAGGCTTATTCTCTTATTCACATGAAGAATCTAAAATCAGAGAAGTCAGCTTAAGTTATATAGCTGGTAAGTCAACAAGCAATAGCTGCAAGCAGTCATATCTTATTCTTTTGACTACATCTCTGCTGTCTGAGACAAAGTCCCTACTCTCAAATGAGTTAACTTTTAATAGAAAAGATAATTTGATTGTAACGAACATTTATTAAATATGCTCTGGAGGTTCATGTTGAAACGGGCTTGCCTTTAATCTAGGTCTCAAGACAGCAGAAGTAATCCCATTTTATTTTTATCTGTTTTGTTTAGGGTGCTTATCACAATTCTAATGCAGAAATTATTTGGATAATTCTGATCGTGGAAAAAAAAACTCAAAGTGCTTTTTCTAGTCTCTCACTTAACAACAATCAACACAGAAGACTTCTGTGACCAAATGGGGTGGGGGGATGTTCTCCCCATCACCAAGCAAGCAATCAATTCTGCAGTGGACAACAGCTGGATATCTTATTATTTACTGTTTAACTAGAGATAGTATTAGATCCCACAGGTTGGAGGCTCAGCCACCCAGAGTGCCCCACCTCCCACCTGACACACCAGTCTGGGCCTATGGAACGTCTGACTGACTGGCTTTAAGTTTGGATTCCTATTACCCCTTCTTTGGGTTGGATTAATTTGCTAGAGTGGCTCACACAACTCAGGGAAACATGTTTACCCACTTATTATAAAGGATATTACAAAGAATACAGATAACCAGAGGAGGAGATATATAGGGTGAGGTCTGGAAGGGTCTTGAGCGTAGGAGCTTCTGTTTCTATGGAGTTGGGGCCCGCTCTCCTCCCCAGTGGATAGATGAGTTCTTGTTCACCATTCTGTCTGCCTCCACATGTTCACTTATCTGAAGCTGGTCCTTTTGGGTTTTTATGGAAGCTTCATTATATAAGCATGATTGATTAAATCATTGGCCATTGGTGAGTAACTTAACCTTCAGCCTCTCTTCCCTCCCCTCTTTCTGGGCTGAAAGCTGGATCTTCTGATCCTGCCTTGTTTTTTCTGGTGACTGGCTCCATCTGGAAGCTACCTAGGGGCTGCCAGCTACCAGTCAACTCATTAGCATGCATAAGACATCACTTTGGCATTTCTAAGGATTTTAGGAGTTGTATGCCAGGAAATGGGGTCAAAGACCAAATGTGTATTTTACAATGTGACGGTAATGATTTATTTTATGCCTAACTCCACAGCTGGACTCTACACAGGGACTTTCTCGTTGACCCCAGCATCCCCAACACAAAATGCAACATCTGTCACAAAACAGATATGTCTTTCATCACAAAAGCATGTTGTATGAGTGCACTATAAAGAATAGATGAGGTGCTGTTTTAAAGTGCCATGGCACTGTGGGACCATAGATGAAGTTTATTGTGGTGGGAGGTGCTATCATGAGTAGAGAAGGCATATTAAGCCAGGCAACAAAGGATGTGTGGGAGTTAAAGATGAATGGAGTGAGGGTTGGGATAGAGGAGTGGGACATTTTTCTACAGTGAATTACAGGACCAAAGACACAGATGGGCAGACTCCAGCTGTGATTTTTTTGACAGGTAGACAGGGTGTGTGATGTTGAGGCTTAAGTGGTTTATTGGTACCAGATTTTGAAGTCTTTGATGGAGGGTCTTGTCTTGTCGCCCAGGCTGGATTGCAGTGGTGTGATTTCAGCTCAATGTAACCTCTACCTCCTGGGCTTAAGCAGTCCTCCTACCTCAGCCTCCCAAGTAGCTGGGACTACAGGTACATACCACCACGCCACGCCTGGCTAATTTTTTTTTTTTTTTTTTTTTGAGACAGAGTGTCCTTGTTGCCCAGGCTAGAGTGCAATGGCATGATCTTGGCTCACTGCAACCTAGGTTCAAGTGATTCTCCTGCTTCAGTCTCTGGAGTAGCTAGGATTATAGGTGCCTGCCACCACACCTGGCTAATTTTTGTATTTTTAGTAGAGATGGGGTTTCACCATGTTGGCCAGGCTGGTCTCGAACTACTGACCTCAGATGATCAACCCACCTTGGCCTCCCAAAGTGCTGAGATTACGGGCGTGAGCCACCATGCCCAGCCTGGCTAACATTTTTTTAAATTTTTTATAGAGACGGGATTTTGCCATGTTGCCCAGGCTGGTCTTGAACTCCTGGGCTCAAGCAGTCCGCCCTCCTTGGTGTCCCAAAGTGCTTGGATTACAGGTGTGAGCCACGGCGCCCAGCCTTACTACTACTATTAATTTTAAAAAGAACTTTTATTGGTATCTTACCACGCTAAATCTATTATGTGCATTACTTCATTTAGCAGTGAGGGCAATCCCATCTTATTGATGAGGAAACAGGTTCAGAGAATTTAAGTATCTTGCCCAAGATCATAGTCACTGAGTGGCATAGTTAGTGATGAATTCTGTTCGCTTTGGTAGGAATAGAGGCCCACTGATACCTGTGAGGTTAGCAGTGTATCACTTTTTATTTTGTCAGCAATGAGTACAGTGTTTGGCACATCATAGGTGCTCCAGGTTTTAGAGAATACATTTTTGCCGAGTTGCAGAAGGAATCAGTACTTTGCTTTAGGAAGATTAGTCTGGTAATTACATGTATTGGCCTAGTTAGTAAATGTTTTTTATGGGCGCGAATCAATTGAATTGTGGTCTTTGATGCTGGCTATGTGCCAGGCAATGGTGTAGTGCTGGAGACCTACGGTGGTGAGCTCACTGGTGGGTTGGGCTGGAGGGAAAGGGGTCGTAGGGTGGCAGGAAGGCTGGATGGGAAGGAGTGAGAGTGTGGCTACAGGTTACATCAATGAGAGAGAGCAGATGGGCAGAGACTGAGGACTGAGGTTTCGGTTCACCCAGTGGTGACCTAGAATCATCATGGGGGCCAGTGACTCAAAGTATCTGTCTCACTGGTGATTGGGTGGAGGATGACAACCTGACCCTGATTTTAAAACAGCAGTTTCTTGTCTTCCTGCTTGTGGGTGGATTAATTGGGTTACATATGTTTATGAATGATAGTGTAAATACGTTTCTGATGATAATCCAGGGCAAAAAGCAAAATGGCAATAAAGGAACTGTTGCTCCTATATCAATGAATAAGGCAATTATCTTCTCTAGGAGCACACGGCATTCATGTGTGGGGGCTGGGGGTGAAGAATGATTTCGTTACTGAGAGCATGATCTGGGGATGGAACTGTACCCACAGAATGTGTTTCCATCTGTCATAGGCTGTGCTTTTGAAACAACACACCATGTTCCACAGGGCTTCTAATAAAGGATGAAGTGTTGGAGAATTCAGTGCTTTTATTTATAGAAAGCACCAGAATCCTATAATCGAAGTCAGGGTATTTGGGGGATTAGAATCAATGAGAGGCATTACAGAATCCAGTCATCCTTGCCTCTCCTGCTTTAAGTGAGGAAACTACCTTAGGTATTTCCTGAGTTAGGTGATTTAGCCAAGATTGTACAGGTAGTTACTATAGAGACAGGACTAGAAACTTGGTCTTCAGAGGCAAGCAATTGCTTTTGGCAGTTTGGTGTGTATCTTTCCAGGATGTTTCCTATTCATTTGAGGCATATAGGTGTATATTGAAACATACATTTTTATGAATTTTCTTAAACATGTAATTATTCTTCTGCAATTTGGTTTTTCTCACCTGACTCCTTTCTTAACCCATTTTTTGTTAACGTCAATAGCAAAATAATAAATAAACCATGATATATCCAGGCACTGAGTATTACTCAGTGCTAAAAATAAATGGGTTATCAAGCTGTGAAAAGACATGGAGGAAACTTACTAATCTACCATCTCATTTTTTTCAGCATTTGAGGATTATTCCATAGTAAGGATGTGCCAGAGTGTAATTAGCGATTCTCTGAATGATAAACATTCAAGCTGTTTATGTTTTACCATCATGAGCAATACTGTAATTTACTTAACAAAAAATTTATACAGGTCTTACTTTTGTGCCCTGTGCTATTCTAAATGCTGTACAAATATTAGCCAATTTAATCCTTGCAACTGCATAATGAGGCTTGTCTGTCTTACAGATGAGGAAACTGAGGCAGGAAGATATTAAACCATCTGCTTAACATCACATGGCTCGAAGTCAGGATTTGCACGCAGGCAGTTCAGCTCCAGGGTCTGTGCTCCTAGACACTGCATCATGCTGCATTTAGCAGTTAGATCCTTCACCTAGCTCTTCGTTCACATGTGCAAATATTAACTATGTGATGGGTAGCATAGAAATAGAATTATCAAAGGAACATTTTTTTCTAATTTAGTTAAAAAATTATTGTTTATTAGGTTTGCAACAACATTGATAGGAAGGTACAGAGATTTCTTTTATGTCCCTTCCCCTACTCCACAGCCTCTCTCACTAGTAACATCCCCCATCAGGGTGCACAGCCTCTCTCTCTAGTAACACCCCTATCAGGGTGGTACATTTATTACAATTGATGAACCTACCTATACCCATCATTATCACCCAGAGTCCATCGTTTACATTAGGGTTCATTCTCGAAGTCATACATTCTACAGATTTGGACAAATGTATAATGGGATGTATCTATAGATCACTGAAGTATCATACAGAATAGTTTCACTGCCCTAAGAATCTCGGTGCTCCTCCTATTTATTCTTCCCTCCCTCCAACCCCTGGCAACTACTGATTTTTTTTTTTTTTTTTTTTTTTTTTTTCTCCCTAGTTTTATCTTTTCTGGAATGTGATAATGTTAGAATCTTCCACTAGGCAACCTTTTCAGATTGGCTTCTTTCACTTAGTAATGTGCATTTAAATTTCCTCCATGTCTTTTCATGGCTTTATAGCCCATTTCTTTTTAGCACTGAGTAATATTCCATTGCCTGGATATACCATGGTTTATGTATTCATTCACTTACTGAAAGATCTGTTGGTTGCTTCCAAGTTTTGGCAGTTATGGATAACACTGCTATAAACATCCCTGTGCAGGTTTTTGTGTGGACATACTTTTTCGGCTTCTTTGAGTAAATACCAAGGATCATCAGAGAAACTCTTTTGAGGAGAAATGGTCAAGCATTCAGTCACAAAATAACTTTTGAATGTGGATACTATTATCAGTGACTAGCCTTTACTTAACATTGTGCTGAATGTTTTGTATGCAGTCTCTCATTTAGTCCTCACAACACCTAGTCAGATAGCAAGTATTTACAGAAAGGACAATGTACTAAGATTTTTACAACCGGATATCACCAATTTAGTGATTGACACTTGATGACTTGAGCCCAGAATCTCAACTCTTAATCACCATGTGTATTAGTCTGTTCTCACGCTGCTAATAAAGACATACCCAAGACTGGGTTATTTATAAAGGAAAGAGGTTTAATTGAATCACAGTTCCACGTGACTGGGGAGGCCTCACAATCATGGCTGAAGGTGAAGAGGAAGCAAGACACATCTTACATGGTGGCAGGCAAGAGACAGCATGTGCAGAGGAACTCTCCTCTATAAAACCATCAGATCTTGTGAGACTTATTAACTATCACAAGAACAGCATGGGAAAGACCCGCCCCCATGATTCAATTACCTCCTGCTAGGTCCCTCCCACGACAAGTGGGAATTATGGTAGCTACAATTCAAGATGAGATTTGGGTGGGGACACAGCCAAACCATATCACTGTGTCATTCGCCACCCCCCACTCTTTTTTGTTTCTGCTATATTGCACAGGCTGGCCATGATAATTCCTTTTTGCCTGTGTTCAGTTGGGCCTGCTTTTTTTTTTTTTTTTTTTTTTTTTTGAGGCAGAGTCTCACTCTGTCGACCGGGATGGAGTACTGTGGCCGGATCTCAGCTCACTGCAAGCTCCGCCTCCCGGGTTCACGCCATTCTCCTGCCTCAGCCTCCCGAGTAGCTGGGACTACAGGCGCCCGCCACCTCGCCCGGCTAGTTTTTGTATTTTTTAGTAGAGACGGGGTTTCACCGTGTTAGCCAGGATGGTCTCGATCTCCTGACCTCGTGATCTGCCCGTCTCGGCCTCCCAAAGTGCTGGGATTACAGGCTTGAGCCACCGCGCCCGGCCTGGGCCTGCTTTTGATGAAATATTTTGGCTAAAGCTTTTGACAGACCTCTGAATAGTGATCTGTGGCTTTCAAGCTTCAAGGATTATATATTTCTTTAGCACTTGGCATTGTTTGTAAACTAATTGTTTGAGGTTTCTTTTTCCTGTGCATTATTTTTGCAGATTTTATACTTTTTTTCCTCTATCAAAGTTATAGTGTAGGGATATGACTCAGAAGCCAGATGGGGGTAGGGGTGTTCCCAATTATTCTAAATGTAAATGTAATTAGAGTTTCATGTGGATGCATACCTCCCTTCTAAAAAAATATGGTTATTTTAGCACTCACTATAAATTCACTGGTATTCATAAATTTATGGTGAAACTCTCTAGTTATAAAGTGAGTTTTATTACATCCACATAAGCTTCTTTTTAAAACCACCTCCTTCACTTTCTTTTCTCTTTCCTACAAGAACATCATTTGTCCCCTCAGAATAAGTTTATAAAAGTGTTTGGACCATTCTCAAACTGGCCAACTTCTCAATTCAGTTTAAAAAAATTGGAACATATGCTTAAGAATAGATATTCTGAGTTAGAATTTCTTGCATCATTTGGCAGGTTTAACATATCTAAGATGTAGGGGGAAAATCTTAATTGAACATACAGCTACCCAATAGAAGGCCTGATATGATGAAGAGTTTGAAGAAAGTTAAGGACGTACTAATGGCAAATGGTGCAAGGAAAAATAAAAGCAATTAGAAACTCCAGGAAAAAGTGAAACTGAGCTAAAATTGAAATATATTCATATTATATTATTTGAGATACATAGAAAATGTTTACATGGTTATAATATAAACAGAATCAATTTATAGACAAAGTACAAAGCTCGTGGTTATAAAACAGTAATGCTAATCAACCTCGATGATATAAAAGTAAAAATATAAACAGTAGATGGTAAGGAATGGAAAGACGTGGAAAAGTGAAGAGGGCTCTCTCTAATAATATCAAAGTTGGGCCGTTAAGAGCTATTGTAGGTGATGCAACAGGAATTAAAGGGACTACTTTTTTAAAAAATGAAAACATCCATAGGCAAGTAAATAGCAATCTTTTTAAAAGGAAAATAATGACTAGGAAATAAAAGAACTATGAATATGTCTTCTCTGGAGAGGCATTTGGGAAAAGGAGCTCCTGGTGCAGGTTCAAATCCAGAAAAATAGAGTGATACAGTTAGCCCCCAAGAACCCACCAGACTTAACAGTATTCCACATTTTACCATTTTTGTTTCATCTGTGTTTTTTCTTTTTTTTTTTTGCTGGTATCTTAAAAAATTCAAATATCATGCCATTTGACCCCCAGATACTTCCAAATGCATCTCAAAAAAAGGACATCTACTTAGATAATACCATTATCATAATCACAATACCATTATCACAATACTATTATCATACCTAATAAAACTAACAATTCCTTATTATCATATTGAATTTTGTTTGATTGAAAAAAATACTTTTAAATTTTATTAGTAGTAGTATTATTTAGAGATGGGGTCTTGCTATGTTGCCTAGGCTGGTCTCAAACTCCTAGGTGCAAATGATCCTCCTGCCTTAGCCTCCTGAGTAGTTAACTACAGCTTGTGCCACTGTGCCCACCGGAAAAAGTTGTTTTTTTAAATAGTTAATACATTCAAATCAAGTTCCAAACAAAGACCCCTCTTGTGTATGGGTGTTATGTCTCTCTAGTCTCTTCTGAGTCTTTTAACCTTGAATAGTTCCCTTTTCCTTTTTATCATGCTATTGACTTACTGAATAATATTGGATGTTAAAAATGTGTGCATGCATTAATTTGATTAAAAATTTTCAAAAAGTTTTAATTTGCTTTAAAAATTTTAAAGGTTAAAAAGTATAGACAACTTTATATATTTTAAAAGTCTTATGTTCTCTGTAAGTATATTTTTATAAAAACTTGCTTTTAATGACTAAATTTAAACATCTCAAATGCAGGAACCTTTACATATCAGTTATTTTGGGCACAATTCTTTGCATGCCAAGATGAGTAAAAATAATTGTTCTCCAGTATTTTTGAGTCTAATCAGAGAGGGCAGTTTGTGGACATGCCTGCCAAAGCATTTTGCCACATGGAAGTAATTATTTTTAAAGCTAATAGTTAATGGATTCCTTACTAGGAGCTATCTGTTTTACTAAGTGTTTTAAATTATTTTTATCCATACCACACACTGTGGCAGAATCCATATAATCCACACAAGGAACCTGAAGCCCAGGGAGATTAGGTAACTTTGTGTAGGGTCACCCAGCTAGTAAATGACAGCCCGTATAGGAACAAGGTCTTTCTAATACCCTTAATCACTAAACTATATAGGGCCTCCCAATTTGACATGCTAGTCTCCGCTCCTAAGAGGCAGTGTTTTGTACCAGTTCAGAGCATGAATTATAGAGCCAGACTGCTTGGTTTTGACTCTGGCTGTCTTACTATATAGCTCTGTGATTTTGGGTGACTTGCTTAACCTCTCTCTGTCTCAATTTCCTCGTCTGTAAAATGGAGAAAATAGTCCTGGCTCATCAGATTAAATAGTATACTATTTGAAACAACCTTAGAGCAGTACTTGGCTTATGCATACATTAAGAAATGCTTAAGTAACTGCAGCACAGAAATACTGCATTTGGCATATATATGGATTGGTGGATGCACAGATGGACAAACAAAAAGTGGGGAGCAAATTATAGGCTACTTTTTCTTATATTTCACCAATAAAAGGTAAAGGCACCTCCCCCAGTTAATGTAATAAGGTTCTTTCTCAGGTCTCAGAATATTATGTAGATTTTTTTTAAAAAGGCAATAAAATTTTATTGATGGTATTACACATACATTATTTATTATTTTATAGAGTTCTTAATGCTGAATGTTTATATCAACTTCCTGACTACTATTTTTTTTTTTTTTTGAGATGGAGTCTCGCTCTGTCGCCCAAGCTGGAATGCAGTGGTGCAATCTTGGCTCACTGCAAGCTCCGCCTCCTGGGTTCACGCCATTCTCCTGCCTCAGCCTCCCGAGTAGCTGGGACTTCAGGCGCCCGTCACCATGCCCGGCTAATTTTTTGTATTTTTAGTAGAGATGGGGCTTCACTGTGTTAGCTAGGATGGTCTTGATCTCCTGACCTTGTGATCCACCTGCCTCGGCCTCCCAAAGTGCTGGGATTACAGGCGTGCACCGTGCCCAGCCCCTGACTACTATTTTTAAAGAAAGAAGGAAAAACCAAATTGAATAATATTTGTTTTTTCCTTCTTTCTTTAAATCATGTGTTTGTGGAATAATCCAGAAGCATTAAGAGGCGACTTTCATATTAAGCTTTCTCTGGAAGAAGAGAGAACTGGATTTGGATTTTTTCTTTCAAGGAGAAAGAAAAAAATGTTAGTCACATTACAGCCTTGAAAGAATCTTCTTGAACAGTTCTGGAGGAACAGATTAACTTTAGCATGTGGGTAGTAGATACAGTAATTTAGCCTCTGCCACTTAATCTGTCCCCAGGGTCTCATGGAGGGAAGAAATAGAGGTGACAGCAGCTTATTATAACGTGACTGAGTGGTTAGTAAATGCTCTAGAACTCTATCTTCATTTGATTGGCTTTTTGTTGGTGTTCTTTTAACCTTTAGAATTTTGCTAAAACATAGGTGCTTTGAATCCAGGATCCTAGACAACTTGGAGGCCAATGAATTGATTTCAAGATCGCCCCTTGCTGCTTTGAGGATGCAGGCTGATGACTTAGGTCCTGTGTTCATTGATTCTGCTGGAGATGTCCATAGAATGAGGAGGAGAAGCTTGGGTTTAATGTCTCCTGATTTATTTTCAGCAGCTGACCTGGTTAGCTGTGATTTGCTGATTATCTGAATGTAGTATGTGTTTGTAAGTGCTGAGTCGTTTTGAATAAGTAGTCTCATATGAAATGAGATGATCTGCTTGGCCTAGTAGCTGATTCTTCCTGTAATTGATAATGATGAGAGTGAAATTCCATCTTAACAAATGCAGCAGCTGCCCTAATGGAGAAGGATGACATGGAATTTCCCATTGTCTACCTGTACTGTCGTAAAAATATACGACCAATTCCAGTGACTGATAATGATAATGTGACCAAATGGTTAATAATGACTCAAGAAATGCCAGCTTGATTTGACCAGCTTTCCAACTTTTTTTTTTGGCAGGTAAGGGGTGGGGTTTTAAACCTTTTGACTTTTGCAAATACATAACTTTATGTAATATGTGTCCTAAGAACTGAAACTCACTACATTTCTAGGTTCAAACTTACTTTTTTGGGTCCAATGCTCAATATAGGCCAAAAAGAAGAGGAAAGGAGAAAATAAGAAAGAATGTATATTAGTTAATTTAACTCTGATTTTTGGATCTGAGTGGATTTGGGGTGGTGGTAAATTGGTCTGAGGACTTCTTTATTATTATTATTTTTAATCATAGCATTGGTTTGTAATATTCATGGTTTAACCTGAATGACTTAAAGGATTTATTTTTTAATTTAACGTGGGTTGAAAGAACATGAGCGATAGACCTGCCAATAACTATTTTAAAATATAAACAGATAACTATTTGTTTTGCTCTAAAGGTCACATTGAGGATTCAGAGCTCATGACTCAGGATGGCTATTTTTCTTAGAGGAATGATTTAGACAAGTTGAATTGAGCTCCTAGGCCATTGACATTTATTCAATTTTGTCTTTAACATTTGTTTACTTTTTGAACCTGTAAAACAGGGGTGTCCAATCTTTTGGCTTCCCTGGGCCATGTTAGAAGAAGAATTGTCACACGGAAAATACACTAACAACAGCTTATGAGCTTAAATAAATAAATGCAAAAAAAAATCTCATAATGTTTTAAGAAAGTTTACAGATTTGCGTTGGGCTGCATTCTAAGCCGTCCTGGGCCGTGGGTTGGACAAGCCTGCTGTAAAAGATTGGAATTTAGATACAGCTTATCAAAATATCGGCTATTCTAAAAATAATTCTCAATTTCTATTTTTTATAAGAAAAATTATTAAACAATAATGTTAAGTTGCAACAAGTAGGTTAGCATTTTGGATTGTAATAGTCCCAGTTTTATTAAAAGGTTGGCTTGTGATTTCTTAATTTTAATTTTATTTGTTTTGTTTGCATATACTATTTTACTGATAGTATGTGCAAAAAGATAGTGAAGCAGTTGGACTAATTGTTTACACTAGGATTACTTAGGAGGGACTATCTGGCGTGTTTATATTACATTAAGCAAATTGTTTATAGTAGGGATCATTTAAATATGCATTACCAATATCTCAGGTTTTAGATTTGCCAACCCTGTATGTTGAGATTTTCCAGGATCTTATAATTGCATCGGCTAGTGGTTCTCCCTTGAATAAACTGCAAGACTTTGCACTTAGCTAAAAATGACTCACCTTTGAAGGTGGTACGCATTCATTCAAAAAATACAAGTTTGTGCAGTGCATTGTGCACCATGCCAAGCACTGGAGATAGTGTTGAGTGAGACAGATGTAGTCTCTGCCCTCATAGAACTTACATTCTAGTGGAGTGAGACACCGAGAGGCAAACAATACATAATGAACAAGATTACATCAGAGTGATAAACACTGGAAAGAATATAAAATAAAGGGGATGTGATGGGGCATGACTGGGGGTGGGATGGGTGGGCCAGCACTAGATAGGGCAGTTGGGGAGATCTTCTGGAGGAGGTAACATAGAGGTTGACACTTACAAGTTTAGGAAGAGCTGGCCACATGTATCTATGGGGACATGGTATGCTAGCATCAGGAACACCAAGGGTAAAAGCCATGATGTAGGTACGTGCGGTGTTGGAGAAACAGTAAGAAAGCTGAACAGCAGGGAGCCAATTGGTGTGTCTTGGCCCATGCATACCTCAGGAGTAGGACCATGTAAAAATTAATTTGTTGGCTGGGTGTCACACCTGTAATCCCAGCACTTCGAAAAACCAAGGCAGGACGATTGCTTGAGCCCAGGAGTTCAAGACCAGCCTGGGCAACATAGGGAGACCCTACGTCTACAAAGAATGAAAAAAATTAGCTGGGCACGGTGATGCATACCTGTGGTCCCAGCTACTTGGGAGGCTGAGGTAGGAGAATTTCTTGAGCATGTGAGGTCGAGGCTGCAGTGAACTGTGATCACACCACTGCACTCCAGCCTGGGTGACAGAACGAGACCCTGTCTCAAAAAAAAAAAAAAAAATTGTCCTCTCTTTATGCATATTGAGAATTATTACATAAGTTGGGTTTTTATAAGCCACGTAGAGTTTGGGTGATAAAAATTTGATTTCCTACCAAATTGCAGAGTGCTTGATTCTGGTACCCTGAGTTGTGTTGATGTCCAGTGCTCCCTTTACTCTCTTTGGCATCAAGATTGAATGGTGCTAGATTTTTTCATTCAGGATACTTTTGAGTACCTGTGACTCCACAGACCAGTGTGCTTGTGTGCAGGATTTGGTGGGTTCATGGTTGTTTATTAAACAAAACTGATCATATATAGAGGTTTTATTCATTTGCTAGGGTTGCTGCAACAAAGTACCACAAGCTAAATGGCTTGAATGACAGAAATTTATTGTGTCACCTAAATTAAAGTGTCAGCTGGATTTTTTTTTTTTTTTCCTGAGACGGAGTCTCACTGTGTCACCCACACTGGAGTGTAGTGGCGCAATCTTGGCTCACTGCAACGTCCACCTCCCGGGTTCAAGCGATTCTCCTGCCTCAGCCTCCTGAGTAGCTGGGATTACAGGCACGCACCACCACGCCCAGCTAATTTTCGTATTTTTGTCGAGATGGGGTTTTACCATGTTTGTCAGGCTGGTCTTGAACTCCTGACCTCAGCTGATCCACCCTCCTCGGCCTCCCAAAGCGCTGGGATTACAGGCATGAGCCACCGTGCTCGGCCAGGATCACTTCCTTCTGAAGACATACGAAGATATTCGTCATGCCTCTTGCCTAGCTCCTGGTGGTTGACAGGCAGTCTTTGGCATTCCTTGGCTTTTGCTCTATTTCTTCTGCCTTCATGTTTGCATGTATTCTTTGTGCATGTGTGGCCTTCTCCAAATGTACCCTTTTTATAAGAATCTAAGTCATATTGGAATAGGTCCCACCCCACTCCAGTATGACCTCATCTTAATGACATCTGTAATGAATGAATTACCAAATGAGCCACATTCCACGTTTTTGTCCTGAAATTCCTATGTTGAAACCTGATAACCAAGGTAGTGTTAGGAGCTGGGGACTTTGAGAGGTGATGGGGATTAGTGCACCTTTGTTCCTCCTACCATGGGAGGACACAGCAAGAAGGTGCCATCTGTGAACCAGGAAGTGGGCCCTCACCTGACTCCGAATCTGCTGGCATCTTGATATTGGAATTCCAGGCCTTCAGAACTCTGAGATACGCATTTCTGTTGTTTATGGGCCACCTAGTTTATGATATTTTATTACAGCTGCCTGAACTGACTGAGACACTTTCTGAACTACTGAGGGTTAGGACTTCAACATAGGAGTTTAAAAAAGGGGTTTTCCAGCACTAGACAAATTCTAAAAGAGCTGTAACACTCAGCATAGGAATTTTATAGGGGGAACACAGTTCATCTCATGAAAGAGGTGCATACGATTTGGCTAAATTCATTGTCTCTCACAAATGAAAATATGGACAATACCTGCAAACATTTTGAAGCTGTTTAACCTGTTTTTTGCTCAGACACCTGGAAGCCACGGCCCCTTTTTTATTTAATAACAGCTGGTGTGTACTGAGCACTGGTAGGCTCCTCTGTGATAAGATCTTGAATGTGTCACCTTGTTGATTCCTCATAAGCATCCTCTGGAGTTTGTTCTGTAAGCAGCCTCACTTGACAGTTGAGGGAACTGAGGCTTAGTTCCAGAAAGAACCTTCAGCTCATTATCACCGCAGCCCTAGTTTCAGCATTATTTTTCTTAGTGATTTTAAACTGCTAGAATTGATAGAATAGTCACAACCACTAGCACTGCAGTCTGCCCTAACCACTAATAGCACCTCCAGGTAAAAGGTTTCTCATTGTGAGGTTAGTTGCTTATCTTCCTAATTCTACCACCTGGTCCATTCAATGCCTCCCTTGTTCTTTATCCCTGAAAGAGCTTATGTAATATGCAGCAGTACTGAGAAGATTAATTAGTTAATATTTGTGAAGCACTTTGAGGATGAAAAGCTCATGGACACTTAAAGTTAAATTAAATTTTGCCTCCTGGTGCCAAGAAATAAACAGTCTTTCTTCTTCCTGCTTGGGGTCAGCATCTCCCCTTGGCCTGCAGGAGAGCGTGTTCCCACAGAGAGCAGGCTGTATTGATTATCTCCCCAAGACGAAGATCGGAATGGCTACCAATTCTCTTTTGAAATAGATTGGATTCTACAAACAATTGAACCACTGACTCTCTGCTTAGCAAAAATGTGATTGATATTGAAACAGAATTCAAATGTCAACTTCTAGGGAATTAAAGTGAGCCCAACTCCAGAAATTTGGAGATGAATGTCCAACTGGTTTGAAAAGTGATTTTCATGTTCCACTAAGTATATTAACATCAAAAGCGATATTGATGTTTGAGAACATTAGGCTGCAGTTGTTTCCTTGTCCATTTCATTTATTGCCATTTTGACCTAAGGTTTGTGCCAGAAGTTCAGCTTCACTCCTAATGAATCTGAGTGGTGTAATGCTGGCCCTGTCTTGCCCATTGCTTTTCCTGGTAGCCAAATCCCTGTACAATGAGCTGTAACATATCCTGAAATGAACTGCATAAAAGTATGTTGGAGATGGAGAGGAGATCTATAAATTCAGAGGACAAATAAAATGTCAGTGACTTGTAACAATTCGTAAGCCAAATTCAGAGCCAAATTGGAAACTGAACCTCAGATTTTTCCAAGGCTGTATTCATTCCTTCTCCTGTTGGATAGATCTTCTAAGAGCCACCCTCAACTCGTGAGTCTAATAATTGCTTTTCAGATGGACAGTTACCTTAATGAACTCTGACTTTATGTACGAGTGGTAGTTTATTGCACAGGAATTGTTTTCCCAGAATTTATTGACCTTTATTCCAGTCTCTACTATGAGCAAACCTCTATCTGTTGAATCAGCTCCTAGAACCTCAGCTCTGAATAAATAAAGAGCTTAAAGGTAAGGAATAGGTGGGTCAGTTCAGCCAAGTGAGGCCAGATAGAATTAGAGTCCAGAGCCAGGTCAGAGTTGAGAGTGGGGAGAAATAGCCAGGACTCTTTGGCCCAGGATGTGTGAACAGAGAAACACACACACACATACACACACACACATGCTTAAACACACTGCAAAAATAGAGGTGTTTCCCAGGTTCCTAACCTCCTGAATGCAATGTAGATTCTTTCCTCCACCTTTCCTTCATTGTTCCCGTGCAACTCTGGCCTATAATCAGCCAACCTGGGCGTGGGCCTTGGCCACTACTAGATATTCTGTTGGCACCAAGAGCAGACAGGACCAGTTTTCCTTCTCTTAATTTCCTCCTCAGGAGAGTTGAGTGTTTATCATGTTCTCTTCTTTTCCTCTGTCTTTCTCTGTTCAGCTTAGGCAATCTTCTGTTCCACAGTCTTTCTCCTAGGTGTGTATCTTGAGAGGTAATGCAATGTAGGTTAAGACTGCCTGAGTTGAATCCTGGCAGTGCCACTTATGACTTGTATGACCTCAAGAAAGACATTTAATCTCTTTGCCTCAGTTTCCCCATCTGTAAAATGGGGATAATAATGTGTTTCATTGGAATGTTGTGAGGATTAAGTTGATATGTGGAAAGCTCGTAGGGTGTGGTCTGTAATGTGTTCAATTAGCATTAATTGAAGAGAAGTGGAGTCTCGCCTTCAATTCTTACCTGGATACACTGGACAATTTCATACTTTGTTGTCTATTTTTCTTTCGCTCTTACTGTTATCCATTCCTGAAGCACTAGTGATCAGGAGAAAAGATGTGATTGCTAATGGAGTAATTCCTTGTTGAATTTGTGTAATGCTCCAGGTTGGAGGGGGGAAGATAAAGCCTAAGAAGATCAACTCCTTTTTTCTTGACACTTAAATTGTTGTGGGAAAGGAGACATGTTGATAATGGTTTGCAGTATAACATAGAACATGCTAGATTCCATGTCCAAACTGAGGTTAGAGATAGGCAAACAAAGATAATAGTCAACCATGTGCAGTGGACTTGGGGGCTAGGGTGGGTCATGGAAGGCTTTACAGAGGAAGTGACACTTGAGCTAGTTTTTTTTTTTGTTATTTGAGACAGGGTCTTACTCTGCCACCCAGGCTGGAGTGCAGTGGTGCCATCTCAGCTCACTGCAACCTCCTCCTCTTGGGCTCAAATGATCCTCCAACCTCAGCCTCACAAGTAGCTGGGACTACAGGCATGTGCCACCATACCCAGCTAATTTTTTTGTACTTTTAGTAGAGATGGGGTTTCACCATGTTGTCCAGGCTAGTCTTGAATTCCTGAGCTCAAATGATCCACCTGCCCTGGCCTCCCACAGTGTTGGGGTTACAGGTGTCAGCCCCTCCTTGAGCTAGTTCTTAAAGGTGTGAGAGGTTCAATGATAGACACTATCATCACTCCCAATAAGTCAAATAACAGAGGTACGACTGCTTCTCATGAGATTTATCAGGTATGTGGTCACTGGAAATCTATGCCAAAGTCCGTGCAGTAGGGTGAAGGTGGGGGAGCCTGAAGGCACAGACCTGAGAAGGGAAGGAGATTAAGAGTCTGTGATTTTTACATAGTTGGGCCCTGGGCGCCAGGGTCATTACATAGAGTTTGTGTTAAAACTTTGTGGTAGCTAGTGATGTTGTTTCGGAGAACCTCAGAAGACAAAATCAAAAACTTTGGGGTGAACTGAGACAAAGTAAAAACTAGGTGTACTCCACTGCTGAGATCCTTACTGTCTTTTAGGACTGCATGCTTTCATCTTTTTCTATTTTAACTTCTCTTTTATTCTTCTCCCCTTTGCTTCTGGTTACTCCACAGAGCTTTGCTGAACACCTATTATGTGCCAGGTGCCAGGGGATCCCAAGTTGGATTAAGGCATTATTTCTGCCCTGGAGCTAACCTCACCCAAAAGGGGCAGATAGTTGTGTGAAGAACTAATTGACAATGTGAAGTGTAGCTGGTAATATAAGGAGCTGTGTGGGAAGAGGAGGTGTGTCTGGGCTAAGAAGGCAGGGATGGCTTCAAGATCTTGAAGGTCTTGCCACATGGATAGATAGTGACTAGGTGGACAGAGGCACTCCAGCAAAGGTAACGCAGCCTGCAAAATCAAGGAGATATGGAAGGCCATAGTTTGAGTAAGGAATGAGCCATGTTGTGTGGCTGGAATAGAGGGAGCCAGGTGCCAGGCAAGTATGGTTCCAGTTGAGGCTGAAAATGTTGATGAGGGCTCTATGAGCGTATTAGGCTTTTCTTGCATTGCTATAAAGAAAAACTTCTGAGACTGGGCAATTTATAAAGAAAAGAGATTTAATTTGCTCACAGTTCTGCAGTCTGTATAAGCATGGTGCTGGCATGTGCTCAGCTTTTGGGGAGACCTCAGGGAACTTTTAGCCATGGTGGAAGATATGTCACATGGCAAAAGCAGGAGCAAGAGAAGGATGGGGAGGGGGTCACACGCTCTTAAATGACCACATCTCTAGAGAACTCACTCCATTCATCACCTCCCACCAGGCCCCACCCCTCACACTGAGGATCACATTTCAGCATGAGATTTGGGTGGAGACAAGTATCCAAACTCTCCGAATGGAGCAGGTTCTTTTTTGCTCTCTTCAAGGTACATGGACTTTTATCTCGTAGAATCCAGGGGGATCCCATGAAAGTTTTTAAGCTGGAAAGTGACATCATTAAATTTGCCTTGTTTTTATTTTAAAGAAAGTTAATTTTGGTGACAGTGTGGAAGATGTGTTTCCTTATATTTAGCCATATAAAATTTGATTTTTAAAACAGTTTCTAGTATTCTAACAGTATAACAGTATGTTCATAGATTTATAAACAAATGACGTTTTATGTTTTTATAAGTCAAATCATTTTTATGACTTCCTTTTCTGTGGAAAAATGAACATTGAGCATCAACATACGAAATGGTGTGTGACAAGCTTGTGCATTGCTGATCCTCTGTGTTGGCCTCATCTGTAAACTAAAGGCTCTTAAACTCAAATCTCTGATGCCTTTTAGAAATGCCTTTTACTTTCTTCTTGTATAGTAAGAGGGATCCTGGAACCTATGATCTAAAAACTGGGAAGCAATGATGCCATGTGTTTGCAAGCATAGGTAACACAGCTGTTTTAGAGATGTCTTTAAAAGGGTGCATGAGTGTTCTGGTATTTGAGAACAGATCTTCCAGCTTGTCATGGGAGTTGCATAGTTTTAGAAATCAGTTCTTAACCTTAAACTTTGTTCACATTGAACTCTATAATAGCTGTAGGTTTTGAAGACCAACTGTTGAATGCATTTATGCATATTTAATTTTTTTGAATGGCTGTGAAAGACCTAAGACAATTGTATTCAGGTTCAAGGAAAGAACTTCTTGTGGGAGTTTAACATTTTTAAACTGTTGGTTGGTGGAGGGCTGGTATTTACTGATATTCTTGAGTTAATGAGTCCAAGTATAATAGCCACAATTGTGCTACCCTTCACTTTGGAGAATTGCGTATTTTTACACTCATACTTTGAGGCTATTTCAGTATGGAAAACAAATATAGTTGCTGAAAGAAAATGTGACTAGATTTCAAACTTTATCTGAGGCAAATGTGAGGTCATTAGACTTCTTTCAAACTTCGTAAGTTCTTGAGCCTCATGATATCAAATTAAGAGGATACACTACTGAAATGTTAATTTCATTTCATCATGAACATTTGCACTTCTCATAAAATAGCCATTTCTGTGTTAAAAATTTCTTATAATCTGTGAATAGCATTTAAGAAAGCAATGCTAATGTGAGTGTGTTTAAAAAATCATCCTCTAAGTAATGCTTTTGGAAGCCAGTGTACAATCTGACCCAACAAGTACAAGTAGACCATGTAACCACTCACTGAAGATGAATAATGTTTTTATGCTACAAGAATTAAAGACTGTTTCTTAAAAGGAAACAAGAGACTGCTTTTTTAGTTTTTAACCACCTGTACAGCAAATCATGAATAGGAGAATCCGAATGCCTGATAGCCTTCTGTATTATTTTGCTTATTTATATTTATTTTACAATAAACCTTAAAATGATATTTAATTCTACAGTAGCTGTGGATAGATCAACCACATTCTGTGTAATCTAGATTTTTTTACAGCTCCGTTTTCTTGCTCTATCAATTACTTTCTGTCCATATTTGGCCATTTTGGGAAGCGAAGTTGTCCCCACGTATCAGTGGTGATAACTGGATAAGAAAAAAGTTGATCAAATCCAAGTGTGTTTTTATATATGATGCATCAGTTATCTCTGCCACATAGCAGTTCCAAAACCTCAGGGAGACACAACAATAAGTGTTTTTTCTGCATGTGTGTCTGGGTCACAGAGGCTCTGCTGATCTTGGGTGAGCTTGCCCATGTGCCTGAGGGTTAGCTTGCTGTTGGACAGAGTGAGGTGACTGAATAGCTTGGCTCTGCTCCATCTGTCTCTCATTCTCCAGCGTTGTGGCAATGACAGCGGCTCTAGAGAGCAAGCCCAGTGCACAAGTCCATAAAGGCTTTGTTTGTGACATGTCTGCCGACCAAAGCATGTCTCTTTGGGCTGAGTCCGAAGTCAAGGGGCAGAGCCTGCTAGCCCACCTATGGTCAATTGGCATTACAGCGTTTCATGTCAGAGGGCATGGATACAAGGAAGAGTGAAAAGCTGGGGCTAAATGATGCAGTTCACCACATAAGATTTAGAATTTTAATTGATAACAAGTAATTTCACTTCTTTTTCTTTTTTTCTCTCTTCTCTTCTCTTCTCTTCTTTTTCTTTTCTTTCTTTGGAAAGAGTCTTGCTCTGTCACCCAGGCTGGAGTGCAGCGACATGATCACAGCTAACTGTAGCCTTGACCTCTGGGGCTCAAGCGATCCTCCCACCTCAGTCTCCTGAGTAGCTGGGACTACGGGCATATGTTACCACACCTGGTTAAGTTTTTAAAATTTTATGTACAGTTGCTGTGTTGCCCAGGCTGGTCTTGAACTCCTGTGCTCAAGCAGTCCTCCTGCCTGGGCCTTCTAAAGTGCTGGAATTATAGGTGTGCGCCATCACACCCGGCCTGATTTCACTTCTTACTACCACATGTGTTGTCTCCCTTCTTTAGGCCTTCATCAGGGAATATTTGGGGGTAAAGAACAGAAACTCACTCAAGTTGCTTGAGGATTACCATAAACAGAACAGGCAAGCTTATAGGCCTATAAAAATAGGAAACCTAGAATGGGCAGGTCTCACCAGAACTGGGACTGCTAGATGTTAGACTTTAAGACCCTTCTCTCAGCTCTGCTCCTCTCTCTCTCTTCCCCTCTGCCCCCCTCCCCACTCTTATGACCCTTTGTGGCCACATCAACTTTAATTTTATGCAGTTTTGTGGCTCAAGCACCTACTGTGAATTTAGGGATAGGAATTAGACCTCACTGAGTCTAATTCATATCCCTAAATCCTAGCTCGTGAGTTGGTTATTCCTAAGTCTACTTGTGAGTCTCCTAGGGCCGAGTGCTCAGTCTTCATCTCTTTCTTTACTTTGCTTATTGAGCTGGTCCAGTCCTATGACTTTAAATGCTGTCTTAATGCTGAAGACTCGTAAGTTTCTGTCGTCAGCCTAGACTTCTCTCTCGAACTCCAGACTCACATACACTACATCCTACTCCACATCTCCATTGGGATATATCTCATAGGCATCTCAAACTTATACCCAATATAGACCACTTGATTTCCTCCTCATAAACCTGCCTCTTCCAGTCTTTTCTCAGTAAATGGCAATTTCAGTTACCCAGTTATTTAAACCTTGGAGTCAAATCCTTGGCTAAATATTAATACTTTAAAATTATATGCATATATTATAGTTCTAATACAGTATATATGTTATTAATGAAAGCAAATTTGAAAGCTTCATGTGACACTGATGAAGTAAAATAGATCTTTAATGTCTTGCTAATTAGGATGCTTCATATTTTTATTTACTGATATCACGAGCACAATAGATATGTGAGTTTCATTCTGTAAAAATTGTGGTAAAAATACATAATACAAAATTTACCATCTTAACCATTTTTAAGTGTAAAGTTCAGTAGTGTTAGGCATATTCACATTGTTGTGAGACAGATCTCCAGAACTTTTTCTTCTTGCAAATCTGAAGTTCCGTTCGCATTAAACAATAAGTCCCCTTTTCCTGCTCCTCCCAGCCCCTAGTAACTACCATTCTACATTCTTGTTTCTATGAATTTGACTACTTTAGATACCTCATATAAGTAGAGTCATATTGTATTTGTGTTTTCGTGACTGGCTTATTTCATATAGCAGAATGTCTTAATAGTTCATCAGTGTTGTAGCATGTAATATGATTTCCTTCCTTTTTAAGGTGAAATAATACTCCACTGTATGTGTACACCATGTTTGGTTTATCCATTCTTTTATCAGTGGGCATCTGGGTTGCCTCTACCTTTTGACGATTGTGATTAGTGCTGCTATGACCATGGGTGTGCAAGTCTCTTTGAGACCCTGCTTTTAATTTCTTTGACTATATACCAGAACTGGAATTACTGGATTATATAGTAGCTCTACTTTTAATTTTTTGAGGAAACTCCATACTGTTTTCCATTACAGTTGTTTCGTTTTATAATCTCATCAACAGTGTACAAGGGTTCTAATTTCTCCATATCTATCCAAACCTTGGAGTCTTTTTTTGGCTTCTCTCTTTCATGCCCTAATCTAGTCCCTCAGTAAATCCTCTTGACCTATATTTGAAATATATCCTACATCTGACTGCTTCTCATCTATCACTGTCACCTTTTTCCGAGTCACCATTGGTTCTTGTCTGGACCATGATACTAGTCTTCTAACTGGTCTCCTGGTCTCAATCCTTGCCCCCCCTCACCCTCCCTCCCCCCTCCACCCCCCCTCGCCCCACCCCCCCCCCCCCCCCCCCCCCCCCCACAGTCTGATCTCCATAGAACAACCAGAGTAGTAATTTAAGAATATAAGCTACATATTGTCATTTCTGTGCTTAAAACTTTCTCATGACTCCCATCACACACTGAGGATAAAATTCAAAAGTTGTTTCCTTGGTTTACAGTGTCTTAAAAATTCTCATTCCTTTGCTTGCTTAGCTTCAGACACTGCTGTTTGTAGTTGCTGTCAACACACTAAGATTGTCCCTGCCTCAGGGCCTTTGCACTCGATGTTTCCTCAGCCTGAGTGGCTGTATTGTCCCTGCCTCAGGGCCTTTGCACTCACTGTTTCCTCAGCCTGGTGACTGTATTCACAGACATTTGCCCTTCACAGGGGCCTCTGCAAACAGCCTTCTCTAAAAAGGCACTCACTGTCAACTTTTTCTATTCTCTTACCCTGTTTTCTTTTTTCTCTGCGCACTTGCCACTGTCTGACATCATATTGTATTTATTTGTGACTTTCTTATGGCTGTTTCCCCCAAGAGAATGTAAACACCATGAATACAGGGATTCTATCTCAGCATCTGGAAGAATGTCTGATACTTAAAAGATGCTCAATAAATATTTGTGGAATGAGTGTGTAAAATAATATTTTGTGGCCTTGTGTCTAAGCAGCTTTGGCCATGGTGACAGAGCTACCCCATGTACACATGGTGCCTCAAGTGGGGGTGGTTGCCCAGGAAAGTGCTGTAATCCGTCTACCATTTCTAGCCAATTTCTCCAGCTAGAAATAATTTATGGGCTGTTATCGTTCATGAGGTCTAAGTGGGAAAGTATAGATGCCTCATCTTCTTCTTCTTCTTCTTGTCCTTTTTTTTTTTTTTTTTTTGTTTCAGCCTCTTATTGAAGAAAACAATTCAGGGATTGATGGGAATTATTTGCCTCTGTCCTTTTGGCTCCAGATCATCCTTCCTGAGTCTTGGCTGCTCCTTATTACCTGCAGTCACATTTCCTGTTATAATGTGAGGACAGTGCTTCATTTGCACAATGAATGCTGGAAATTGATTTTAAAGCATTCTAAAATAAAGCCAGAAATTCCTCCTGCAGGGGAGATGGTCGGTTGACAAATCTGTGAATTATATAATAGAATCTCCTCTTACTCTCCTTGTAAAATATACCAAAATATCAAAAAACAATGGCCTTTTCTTCCCAGTTTGTTTGGGATCATACTGGCATCCTCCTGTACTTTGGGGCTCTGGGATTAGAATCATGTATAACAGCTTTGTTTTCCCCCAGCTGGGTTTGTGATGAAGTTATTCTGATGGAAACAGTCAGTTAATTCTAAAGGATCTGCACACGCTTGCTGAGCAGAGTACTTCTACCTTAAATGGTCTTCCATGCTGTGGGAGAGAGCTTCTGATGCGTCAGTCACAGTGATAATGTCATAGGATTGGAACATCAACTTTGCCTGTTCATACCGCCTCATGGCCTGGAGAAGTCTATTTCAGTCTTAGTAGTCTGTTAGAAGCAACAATAATTAAAATGGATCTGCAGGCTTCTGGCGTCTTTGGGTAGGTAGCCAGAGGTCTATCAATTGCAAGAGATTCAAAGATGATTGCAAATGCAGGGTGAGGGACACTCCCTGAGGCACTCCTAGAGTGCAGGTGATGTTTGGCTTTTTGTACTGGATGGTGCTTACACATGCATGTACCTTTATGAAAATTCACGTTCTCTACTTACGACTTCTGTACTTTTCTTGCATATATGTTATATTTTAGTGAAAAAGACTTTCTTAGGAAAACAAAGCTACCATAGTTTCTACCTGCAAGAAGATCACCTGGTGGAGATATTCAAATAGAAGATCACATAGTCAACTTAGTGCCAAGATTAAGCAAAGCGTATTATGGGAGCACAAATTAAAGAGATCACACTCATCTTTTGGGGAGGATAGAGGAAAACCAGAGAGAAGGTTTAAATGGAATTTATCTATCATCTTTTCCTGGCTTCCTCCATATAGAATAGGGATTTATATGAGGAAACCAGAGTAAATGGGTTCAATCCTGATTCTGTGGTAGCATGCTTGGAAGCTAAAATATGCTTGAAAGATAAATTGTTGCCTTAAAAAGCAGAAAATATATTAAATATCATCACCCTCAGGGAGTTTGTTGATGGTTGTCTCTCCAGACCTGTCTCACTGTTGGCATGGATAACTAGATTGATGAATGAGTAAGAGCTGAAACACAAGACTGTGCATTTCTCATCAATGTGTTATTGTGAAATATTTAATATTATTAAGATCTGGCAGTGACCCTGTGTTGGAGGAGGGTGTGTTTGTGTAAGAGCAGTGAGAAAGTAATGGCCAAAAAAAGTTGATGTCTTCATTAAAAAAAGAAAAAATGTTGCCAGTAGCTGGATGTAGTGTCTCATGCCTGTAATTCCAGCACTTTGGGAGGCCGAGGCAGAAGGATCCCTTGAGGCCAGGAGTTCAAGACTAGTCTGGGCAATATAGTGAGACCTCATCTCTACAAAAAAATAAAAAATTATCTAGGCATGGTGATGAATGCCTGTAGTCCCAGCAACTTTGGTAATTGAGGCCGGAGGATTGCTTGGGCCCAGGAGGTCAAGGCTGCAGTGAGCCATGGTCATACCACCACACTCCAGCCTGGGTGGCAGACTGAAATGCTGTCTCAAAGAAAAAAAAAATCGTGGCTGGTGATGGGATTTATAGTCTAATGAGACTTAAAGTCGTTTTATTATTTCTTTTCTTTATAATGAATGAACAAAATCATAATAGGCAGTAATTAATATAGCAAGCATTGCAAGGTGGTATAAAATGAATTTCCCTACTGTTAAGTAGATTGAGCTCATAGAAGGAACTGATGGATACAGAATGGAACTGATGGGCGATTGGAATTGTTAGAGTAGATAGTACCCAAATTGGTCTTTGGACAAATAGGTTGGAACCAGACCTGAACGTGCATAAGAATATCTTGGTAACAAGTTAAAAATGTAGATTCCTGGGTCCCACCCCCAGATTCTGTAGGTCTGAGGTGAGGCCTGGGGTTACGGATCTTCACAAAGAGGTTTAGGTGTAGATGGTTCAGACAATACCATGAGAAGTGATGACTAGGAGTCTTGGTAGGGAGAGAGGGCAGGATTGGTGGGAAGCAAATGCTTAGAAGTAAAAAATGATAGCATTCAGTGAAGAGGCAGACTCATTCCCGAGACAGAAGAAGAAAATTTATCTAGAAGCAATAAATGTGCCAGGCAGCTCCTAGCATTGGAGAGACTGATGGCAAAACGAGTCATGGCAAAGGAGCCCGTTATCCACGGAATGCTGCAATCCATAGCTAATGTTTTTATTTGCAGGTGCCTTCAGAATGAAGTCAATATTTAAGTGAAAATATCACTCTTGAATAATTTGCACCTTAACGTGTGGAGACTGGAACATACCTTAAAGGTTATCTTCCTATTCAACCCTATTATTTAAGAGAGAGGAATGGGAGGAAGTAACTCATGAGGGATAAGCGGAGATTTGGCTGAAATTCAGAGATTTCCTGATGAGTCATAAACACTTATTTGTTTATTCATCAAAACTTATTAAGCACCTCCTCTACACACCCAGTCCTGGGCTAGACCCCGGGATCCTGCTGAAAAGAAGAAAAAAATCAATACCGCCTTGCCTTTGGGAGTTGACAATCTAATGAAGGTATCAGTTGTAGAACAAGTATGGGAATTTTTCCTACAATGAATTGTGTTCCCCACACTGCCAGTTATATGTGGTAGAGTTGCATTCCACAGACCCCCCTGCTGAATATACTTTTATTGAAATGAGGGCCCTGGGCACATGATGACACACAACGGCACACGACAAGCCACACGGCTCTCTGTACAGCTGCAGTGTTTGAGTGGCAGCTTGCTAGTTGGCCCTGAGTTCTTTCATTGAATGCTATCTGCTGTGATTTATTTGGATCTTGTACAGCAGTGCTTTTTAAACTTTAATTTGCAAGGCCATCACCCAGGGCTTTTGTTAAAAATGCAGATTCTGTGGGTCTAGAATAAAAACTGAGGTGCCCTGCATTTTCACCAAACTTCCAGGGAAGCTGATGTTGCTAGCAGGTGAACCATACTGACGTCTTTTGGGTCACTGAAGATCTCCTAAATTGAGATCAGGTTGGTTTTTGTTAGTGTTGATCAACTGATTTGTATTTTTTCAGCTTATAGTCACAAGGCCTACTATATATATAGTAGCTTATAATAGCAAGGTGCATTATGACTACAAAAATACCTTTGCTGTTGAAATTTGTCCAGAAAAACAACTTTATGATGGAAAGTCCTGTCCTCTGTAACCTCTGATTCTTTTTTACATCACTGAAAAAAGGGTAACATTTTGCATAAAACAAAATTTCTTGACTTTGCCAACTATCACAAAATAGCAGAACAGACTGTAATTACAAGTGTGACAAACGTGATAAAGGAAATGAGGCTGGGGTGTCTAGATTGGGGTCCTCTAACCGCAGTTATTTGGATAGAGGCCATATTGGTTTCTTGTTCTGCTCTTCCCTACCTCAATCTTACGTTACTGCATAAGGTAGCATAGGCTGGCACAGAAAATCTTGAAGGATAGTTGCATTTTTACCTGAAGCTCATCCAGCAACCAATGCCAGTGAAACTGTACATTCTATACTCATCTTGAAATATTAGCCCTTCCAGCTCATAGTTTGTTTATAGCAAGCAAAAAGAGAAAAAGGATTACTTTCAGATTGCTGTAATGCTTGACACCATTGGGCTTTTTAAAGGTTGTAAGTGAATAAATTGAGCTCTTGTGTAGGCATGTTTCTTTTTAAAAATGGTTTGATATGAGGTTAAAAACTAAATTATGTAAGATTCTACAGAAAACAGTTTTTTTTCTGCCACTTTTTTATTTTTTGGTTTCTAGAGTGATCTTTTTTCCTGTCTTTTCTTTTGAGTGACAGCATCAGAGAATGCAAAAATCTTAGGAGGGAGCGGTTCAGTTTGACCTGATGGATTAATTTCCTTCCATTGTGTATTGGCCACTACATTCAGATGAGGAGTTGTGTGTCTGACAACAAAGTTGCTGTTCCAAGTTGCTTTGCCAGTGAGGGTTTTATTGTTTTTTATATATGTATATATTTTTTTTTTTTTGCCAGTGAGAATTGTGGAACTCATAATATTCCACAGCCAGAAGGGGCTTTGGTGCTTAGCCTGACCAAGTGGTCCTGTGTTCTGTGGTGGGCTTCTTCAGTGTTTGAGTTATCATCGTTCATAGAGCCACGTGCTAAGTGCTCCTCTAACCAGCGTTTGTGTATAAGATCTAAACATGGTTGGTTGGTGCGCTCATGATTGCCATGCTGAGTTTCTAAGGAACAATGAAGGAGTGGTAGATGACTGCTCCTCTGAAAGTTGTTCTTATTGTTGATTTTTAAGTTATTTTAGGTTTTATCTTGTGTGAACACACAGCCCTTACACTGGTTCATGTAGACATATAGCAAACGAAGTAAACAGTGAACCTCACATTGTCATTGAGAGAGGGGGACCCACGGGGTCAAGGCATCGTTTGTTTTTTTATCTTGTCATTCTGAGGCTTCCAAAATACTGAGTAGAACAAAAATTCCGTTGACCCATGTGATATTGCTGATTTTGCTCTGAGGCGAGGCTGTCCTGACATGAACATTCTGATACAAAGAAGCACCATTTGGGTGTTGACTTAAGGTAGTAGGCTCAGGGTCACTTTGCCTGGGTCTGAGTTCCAGCCCAATAGCTCATCAGCTGTGTGATATTGAGAAGATTACTTAACCTCTTCCAGCTGCAAGTTCTTCTAAAAGATGTGTTGTTCTGATGATGAAATGAAACAATATTGTAAAGTATATAATAGTACATAGAACATTGTTACTACTACATTGTAGCAATAGGATTGAGCATTTGCTGACCCCTGTAAATATTAGTTATGTAATTGTGATCATAATTTCTTATTCATATCAATAAATATTCCTAAATACTTGTTAAGTATTAAACACTGAATATGTATATATGTATAACATGCATTATACAGCTTAAACATTGAAAATAATAGATTAGAGGAAGTATGATATAGATTCTGTAACCTGATCAAGAGCTATCTTCATGGAAATTAATTTTCCACCTGCAGGTTAAATGACGCTGAAATTGTTGGTTTCTGGCTTTGCTTAGAGAAAGAAAATATTGGTCAATCAATCACCAGTTGAGTGGCTCCATCTTTGGTGGCTTCCCTTTAAATAGAAAGCCTGTTACTGATCTTGGTTCCTTTCGGTAGGAAAGCTCATTTTAGACAGTGTATTGAGCCAGGGTTTTTGTTTGTTTTAATGATAGAGAATTGAAAATTGGCATTATCAGATGGCATGGTGGGTTCTTTCTGCTGCTGTTTGAATCAGGGTTAGGCAGAGACTTTCTGGGACTGTTCTCCTTCATTGCATTTTCTTTATAGTCCCATCCCCCAAAGATTCCAGGCATATTATATCTGTATTTCACAATTAGATCTAACTGTATTTTGAACGTTAAATTCAGCCTTAAGAAAACCTGTATTATTATTTTTTAAAGCATATATGGTTCAAGTGCCCTTGATGGAGGATATAAACATTAAGCATTCAGAAGTGAGGAGGAAGGTTAAGTTTTAGGTTCAATAAGGAATTGTCTGGCTTTTGGTTCAGACAAGTGGTTTTTAACTCATCCAGCCATTCCTTATGACCCACATCACCCTCTCAAAGTGGGGGCAGGACAGGAGAACTCCACAAATCCCCCACATTTTGTTTTGTAAAGAACTGCCAAGCCAATTGTTCAAATTAGCCTAGTCATCTAATCTCCTAATGCCCCTGGCAGGAGAACAAGTGTTACAGGGAGGTGACAGATGAACAGCAGAGAGCTTGCTGTGCCTGTGTTCTGCAGCTCACTGGTAAAGCGTGTCAAGGATGTGGCCTTTGCCTTGCTGCGCCATGTGTTGTTCATAGTCCTCCACTACTGTCTTTGTCCCCAACCTCTTGCAGGGCCAGAGTTGCTGCTGCTAAGCCCATTACAACAGATCCTCAGTGGGCAAACCGCAGGGACTGTACTGAGCATGCCCAGTCCTTCTCCCAAACCTGCCAATCGCTGAATGGGGCCGCCTCTTGGGGAAGAGGGATACAGTGGGGGCACAGGGTGAGTGGCGCCCTTGAGCAGATTCCTCCAGTAAGAGTAATGTCAGGCAGGAGGAGCGAACGTTTCCATCTTGGAGCAGCCAATATTTCTTCTGTAAATACCAATCACATTAGGTGCCAGAGCAGTTAACTAGCCTCTCTACTTCTGAACTCCATAACTCATAAGACTTAATTGTGTTGACCTGGGATATAAACCTATCCTGACTCCTCCACATACCAAACTCAAACATTTCAGAAACTTAAAATACCACTTGTTTCACATACTGATAAAAAACTCCAAGTAATTCCTCCAAGGATCACTTAGAAGGGACCCAAATCTACCCTGACAGCCCAGCCACCTTGGAGAGTGCTTTTGCCGAGGCAGTGTCAGCAGGGTAGAGGAGGACTGGGCAAGGTCAGCACCTTGTGTGCTACAGAGAGGCGCATGCGAGTGTTGTCCTTTTCAGAAGGCAGCCCGCATGATGAAACACGTCTGCGGTGATGCTGTGGTGCTATGCTAGTCTCTGTTTCTGAGCTTCACTCCCTGGTGTAGGGTTAAAAACTCCCAGGAAAGGCTTCTTTGATCTTCCCAGACCAGTATGGTGTATGGTGCTTGCTTTTACATCAGTTTTAGGTGGCTTGCCATATTCTCCATGAGCCTCTTTTAGGAATATTTGGGATGGTAGTGGTAGTCTATATTGGGAGCCATCTCAACTCAGTATTAAATGAGTCTGGGACAACAAGCAACACCCACCCCATTACAAGTTTTATATGAAGCAAACATCTATTTTTGCTTTGTGCAGACTCCACTGTATAAAGTGCTAAAAATAACCAAATGCTCAGAAACCATTTGTGATGCAAAAATGACTGTAGGGGGAACCGTGTTGTTTTCTGCCCTGGTTATAACTAAATAGTATACGGCAGGAATTGTGCCCAAGAACTAGTTTTGCAAGGTCATTCTGAGGCTTCTCTGGTGTTGGAGGGACCTACAATTGTCCCTGTGGACTCAAAATGTCATCTTGCCCACACAAACTGGTAAACTTAGAATAATTTAGACAGGCTTTTTTCTTTTTTATTGCTTAAAAGAGTCTGTTTGGGTCTTGAAGATTTTGTGAGTTTTATTTTTTTTTTTTAAGATTTGCTTTTTTTTTTTTTTTTTTTTAAAGGGAAATGGAAATAAACAGATCACAGGTTAGGGTAACCAGAAGACAGGGTTGTTACGCCTTTTAAAATTGCAGCACATTTCCTAACGCTGCTGTCATTTCTGAAGTCATGCTATGTGCTCAGTGCTCCCGTACTGGCCTCAATGTTGTTACCAAGAAGTGCATTTGCCAGTCTTATCAAACTGGCATCAAAAATCAAGCTCTGAGCTCAGAGGTTAGATACCTCTTATTTTTATCAAGTAGGCAATTTTCCTCTCCCCTTAGCATATGAGCTTTGGGTTCTCGACTCAAAACATGCCAAAGAAACCGCTGGTTAATGTAATGCCTAGAGGCCATGTTCCTGCTGTGTCTATAGGAAAATGTCCTCCCCCACCCCCACCACCTCAGTCTGAGTATGTTTAGGAGCCAGGTGACAAAATTGTTAGCGTGCTGTGAAGGGACGGATGGTCACCTCCTCTTCTCCCCACGCATCCGTGTGTATGCATTCAGCTTGTTCTCCGGTGTGGGTGTGAAGATGGGCATGGCCTTGTATGCTTCTCTATTCTGCTGAGATTTGTGTTATCATCTCCACACTTCAAGGACAAGAAAAGATCCAAGCTGATGAGTGGTTGACCATGTCGTATGAAAAGGAAGTGGATAGAGAGGACTCATTCTGGAACGGACTAGCAATTGACGGGACAACGTACTTTTTCTAAGCCTCTTAACCCTTTGTATACATCTCTTTATGGCTGTTAAAGTGTCTTACCATCTGTTAGATTTTTTCTGGGAGATTATTAGTTTTCAGAAACCTAAATGATTCAAGGGAAGTGAAAGCAATACTAGACTTTCTAGAAAAATTTATGGTATGTGTTCTCCTTCTTCCAGCTCTGTGCGTGCTTCAGGGAATCTGCTGCCTCTGCTCTAATGTGTCTGTGCTTTTTGGGCTGGTGGCGTGTTGTCTGAGGACTGAAGAAGACGCTGGTGAAATCTAAATCAGAACTCTAGGCAGGTTTTCCTTCTTTCTTTCTTTTCACTCACCAGCCTTTACTTTAGCAATCTTCCTCTCCAATATTTATTTAAAAATTTCTCAGCATATATAAACTCCTGGCATATAGGGGGAGAAGAAGATTTCTAAAAAATCAAGCCATTTCTCCTATAAGGGAGATTTGCTACAACAGGAAATTGGATTTGGACCTTCTTTGGAAGCAGAAAAATACTGCTAAATAACCGTTTAAATGGAAGTAGTCTTGTAAATATTTTCACTTTCAAAAATGGAAATTCATTGTGTCACTTTATGATAATATCCATGTTATATCTGAACTTCATGCTCTAAAACACTACAAATGTAGACTTGGAAAAAAAAAGTTAACGTTTATTCACTTTTTTTTTTTTCTCACGAATCATAGCATGGACACCCGTTCCAGTTTGTGTTATGTGTTTCACAAGGGAAGGTTTAGCAGTTTAGTGGGTTTGAAACTTCCTGAAGGTTGTTGCAGGGGCTTGGATGAGTGCATTACAGGCCTCTCCTTGGCAAAATGTTTTTCCGTTTGTAGTTTCTCAGCATTTTCTCTTCCCCTGCACAATCCAGGCTAGTGGAATTGAGATACTCACATTTCTATCATCCAGCTGGCTAGTTTTAGGAAAGATACAGCTTGAGCCTGTTCCTCCTTGGCTTTTAGCTTTCACTTGCCTTATTTGGTAAAGCTGCGGGGTTCGTTATTCCTGGAAAGGGCTGTTTCACCAGTTTCAAGGACTATTTCCCACTTCCATCCAGTTCTGCGCTGGGAACTTGAGCTTGCTTGCAGCTCTGGGGTATCTGATTTGAACTGGGGCTGTTGCAGGATTGGGGTACCCTGAAGAATTCTCACCATCCATGGCTGGTGGTGATGTACCCCTCACTAATGAGATGTTTACACATCAGATACATAGTTCAATGTAAACTTCCCTTTGAAACTACTCATAAAATATGCTGGCTTTTTTGCTTTGTCCAAGGACCTGGAATGGGCATGCCTTTCTCGCTTTTCCTGGGATCTTGGTATTTAGATTGCCTTTTCCCCAATTATCCTTTTCATTTCTGCACTCTTTGTACCTCTTTGGGGGCTTTTTCCTGCCCCTTATAAGGAACAGATAGTTTTGCTCACATTGAAGTTGCTAAGTTTTAATGGAGCTCACAGTTTATTATTATCTGAAGTACCTCTTCTGATGTTGTTTATAGGGAAACTTACTCTTCTCATGTTCTTTATATATGAAGTCATTTTCTTAGCACCTACCTCACCCCCTTTTTGTCCCCCAAACCAGCTGGAATCCAGAATCCTGACAACTTACCCTTCTCTGGTTCCTAAGTAGCATTGTTTTAAAAATAATTAGCCTCAGTTTTAAAGAGATGAGAAGATGTGGCTTATTCCTTGGGGCTTATATTTGTTTTATGTCTTAGCCTAAAAAGGAAGTTTATAGGTCCCCCAGTCCTCAGAAAGATAGTTATATTCTTTCTGATAAAAGATGGGAACAGGGAAGTGGAGAGGAGAGGAGAGGAAGTGAGGCTGATGTAAGCGAATCCTTCGCTCTTTGCCCAGAGAGGTGTTTTTTTTTTTTTTTTGTAAAAGGAAGTTGAATTTATTAAGAGTTTGGAGGGAGGGGGCCAAAGGAAATGTTTTTCCCTCCCAGAATGCGGAGGCTGCCACTCAGTGGGAGAATTAGTGAAGCTCCGGAACTCACTTTCATTTTCAAGAACCTGTTGGTGGAGGCTTTTTTCGTCTTTGGCTTTGCTTCTCCCTTCCAACCCTGCTTGTCACAGAAGGACCCCCGTTCATCTCCCTTGCCCTGTAGTTCATTTCTGGAGTGTGCATGTGAAGTTAAGGGACTATCCCCATCGTAGGAGATGAAGCAAATGAAGAGGCAAAATGAAGCAAATGAAGAGGCAAATAAAAGACATCTAGAAATTGACTGGGTGTAGGGAGAAAAGGAGAAAAACAGATGGGCAGCCTTTGAATGTGAAACACCAGAATGAAAACTGACTTGCCCACTGTCAGAGTATATTACTGGTCAACCCACATCAGTGAGAGCTGGTGAGACCCACCCGCCGAGGGTCCTAACTGTGTGCTACTGTTCCCTGGCCGGGCAGTTGTGTTGTCATCTGGATACTCAGTTCAGTCCTATACTCTTTCAGGCATTTCTGTTGCCTTTTAGAAAATAACTAGCAAATTTGTGACGATTCAAAGCAATATGCTAGGTATATTATGAACCAATTTACCTAATGCTGGGCCAAGCATAGAAACCCAACCAGTTATCTCTCTCTATAGGATATATAGGAATGTTTTGATTTAAATGCCTTAAGTCATTCTGCACTAGAGAGTTCTCTCTCTCAGCTGGATTTAGTTACCAGTCCTTATCAGTCTTGGTACACATAATTCTTTGTCATACTAATAATGATTACTACTACTACTAACATGCGCTTTTATTTTTTATTTTATTTATTTATTTATTTTGACACAGTCTCACTCTGTTGCCCAGGCTGGAGTGCAGTGGCATGATCCCAGCTCACTGCAACCTCCACCTCCGAGGTTCAAGCAATTCTCCTGCCTCAGCCTCCCAAGTAGCTGGGATTACAGGTGTGCACCACCATGCCCAGCTAATTTTTGTATTTTTAGTAGAGATGGCATTTCAGCATGTTGGCCAGGCTGGTCTCAAACTCCTGACCTCAAGTGATCTGCCTGCCTCAGCCTCCCAAAGTGCTGGGATTACAGGCATGAGCCACTGTGCCCAGCCTAACATGCACCCTTTTTTTTTTTTTTTTAAACTGTGTAATATTTTTTTCTGTTTTTTAAATATATTATACTTTAAGTTCTGGGTTACATGTGCAGAACATGCAGTTTTGTTACATAGGTATACACGTGCAATGATGGTTTGCTGCACCCATCAAACCGTCACCTACATTAGGTATTTCTCCTAATGTTATCCCTCCCCTAGCCCCTCACCCACCACAGGCCCCAATGTGTGATGATCCCCTCCTTGTGTCCATATGTTATCATTGTTCAATTCCCACTTATGAGTGAGAACATGTAGTGTTTGGTTTTCTGTTCTCGTGATAGTTTGCTGAGAATGATGGTTTGCAGCTTCATCTATGTCCCTGCAAAGGGACTCATCTTTTTTATGGCTGCATAGTATTCCATGGTGTATATGTGCCACATTTTCTTAATCCAGTCTATCATTGATGGACATTTGAGCTCGTTTCAAGTCTTTGCTATTGTGAATAGTGCCTCAATAAACATACGTGCTAACATGCACTTTTAATACTTATGTTGCACCTGGTCTGTTCTGAAAGGTTTACCCATTTCTACCATACAGCAACACCACGAGGTTGGTGCTAGTCATATCCTTGGTTTACTATTGAGGAAACTGAGGCTTAGAGGATTAACATGCCCAAAGCAACACGGTTAGCTAGCAATGTTAACCCTGGCAGTCTGACTCTAGAAACGGACTAACTGCTTTGCTATGTTGCCTCTTAACTGCTATTTAAGTCACTATCTGGTGGCAAGTAGCCTTGAGTGTTTTGTTTCTTTTTAGACAAGGTCTTGCTCTGTCACCCAGGCTGGAGTGTATTGGCACAATCATGGCTCCCTGCAGCCTTGACCTCCCTGACTCAAGTCATCCTCCCACCTCAGCTGGGACTGCAGGCACTGTCCCCATGCCCAGCTAATTTTTTAATTTTCTGGAGAGAGGAGGTCTCCCTGTGTTGCCCAGGCTGGATTTTTTTTTTTTTTTTTTTTTTTTTTTTTTTTTTTATACAACTAGTCTCTGGAGCTCATGGTACAAGGACTAACTAGATTAAATGCATATTGGTTTGTTTGGTAATCGCTGTTTCTTACATGAGGCCAAATCTTTGTCCTGCTTTGTTGCTATGCTCTCTTTTAAACTTACTTTCACTTGTTATCTTATTGTGGTTTTCTCTGACCCTTGTTCACATACCTCTTAGGTAGGTCTCAGACCTGCGGATCCTCTAAGGCACTGATTCTCAAGCTTGATTGTACTTCAGAATCACCGGGGAGATTACAAAAACCTATATTCCCTGGCTCCATCCTTGCAGTTGGTATAAGACTCGGGAATAAATATTTTTTACATTTCCCTGGAGATTTCGATGACCAGCTTGCTTTGTATTAAGGCAGAGTTTCTCAAACTTTGCAAATGTACTGCATGATCTTGTTAAAATGCAGATTCCGAAACAGTCTGCTATCTGATCTGCAGTGAGGCCCAAGGGGCCTGCATTTCTAACAAGCACCCAGTGCTGCTGATGCTGCTGGTTTTTGAGACAGAATCTCAGTCTGTTGCCCAGGCTGGAGTGCAGTGGGGCAGTCTTGGCTCACTGCAACCTCCACCTCCCGGGTTCAAGCGATTCTCCTGCCTCAGCCTCCCGAGTAGCTGGGATGACAGGTGCATGCCACCATGCCCCGTTAATTTTTATATTTTTAGTAGAGATAGGGTTTCACCATGTTGGCCAGGATGGTTTCAAACTCCTGACCGCAGGTGATCTGCCTGCCTTGGCCTCCCAAAGTACTGGAATTACAGGCATGAGCCACCCTGCCTGGCCCACACTTCTCATTTTGAGTAGCTGAGGCCTGGACTGTGCATCTTGACTGTACTCTCTCTTACCCTTTCAATCTTTGGATTGTATGTCACACTGGCTGGGATTTGTGGCTTCCAACAACCTACTGGAGGTAATTGCCCACAGGATAAAGTGAGAAAAAGGAGCAAAATGGGAAGATATTGAAAGACAAACTGTCTCAATTTGGGAAGGACTTGTTAAAAAGACAAGCATTGTTAATTAGTAGCTTAGTATCTAAGCTTTGTCACTGAAGGCTGCAAATCATGCTTCCTGGAGTCTTCTTAAAGACAGCTTCTGCAGAGGTTTTAACACCTCTCATCTGACTTTTGTTAAATAGCCTGCTGGAATCCAAAATAGAAGCTGTGTAGGGAGATTCTCCCTAAGCATATTTTAGCTGCCAAGCCTGCTCTGTTAAGGCTGTATTGATTTCTCCCCCCTCTTGGTATGAAATTAGTCATATCAAATCACAAAGCCCTCAAAGACATGTGGTTCAATCTGGCACTTGATGCTTGGCTGCCCCCTTGAGCACCCCCACTGAGGGATCCCTAGACCTTGCTGCATATCAGAATCATTAAGAGGTTTAAAAAATGATTTTCTATTATATAAGAAATAGATGCATACAGTCTTCTCATAGGTCTTGCTGCAAAGGCTTAAGTCTCCTTGTTCTCTTCCTGACCCTAGAGCTAGCTATTACCAGAATGCTCTGTAACTTTGCAGACTTTTCTCTTTGCATGTACTTACATATGTGTATACCTGTTTCTTTTTTTTAAAAGTCTGTTAGTGCGGTGTATTTTAATATTACAGTGGATTTTTAAACCTGTACTCAAAGCAGCTGTGAAGTCATTATCTCACTTGGCTTTGCAGACACAGTTCTCTGCTGGTTCTCTAGAGCTTCCCCTGTTGTTCCTTCTGGATCTCCCTGACTCTCTTTTCCTCTTTCTCACCTCTAAATGCTGGGCTGGTCCTGGGCTTCGGCCTTGGATCTCATCTTTATCTGTGTTCACTCTCTAGATGATCTCATCCACTCCTCGAGGTTAAATGTGCTGATGACTAACAGATTTGTTTCTCCAGTGCCCATCTGTCTCCCAAGAGCTAAATGTGCATCTCCAACTTTCTAAGTGACACTTCCACTTGAATGGACTTCAAAGGCATACTAGACATAATCTGTCTCCAACTGGCAGTGTCTCCCTGCCTCAAACCTGTTCCATCCCTGGTCTTCCCCATCTTGATGTATGGTGACTGTTTTGGCTTGTAGTGTCTTGATTCCTCTCCCTCCCTCACACGTCACATTTTAGCCATCTGAGGCCAGTTTCCTAGTCCTTCAGTTATATTCCCAATTTGCCTACTTCTCACCACCTAGTCTGTAGCCCTCATTCTGAATGCTCTCAACCATCATCATGTCATCCAGGCCATTGTTTCCCAGACTTCTTTGACTGGACCTCATGGCAAGAAATTTATTTCAACTGGGCATGGTGGCACGCGCCTGTGGTCCCAGCTACTTGGGAGGCTGAGGCAGGAGGGTTGTTTGGGCTCAGGAGTTTGAGATCAGCCTGGGCGACATAGTGAAATGCAGTTTCATTGTGTCTCAAAAAAATATACACATATATGTACGTATATAAAACTGCAACCTAGGAGACATATTCATATATATAAGCCAAAGGTTCACAAAGCAGTACTTACCTTTACTGTTTGCAGTATAGTGTGATACTTCATTCTCTTATTTTGTGAGAAAACAAATAGTGGTTGAGGCCCACTTTATTTGTTTCATGACCCAGTTTTAGTCATGATCTGCAGCTTGAAAAATGCTGGTTTGGATCCTTGCTATTTAAGGTGATCTGTAGAGCCAGCAGCATTGGCATTAACTGGGAGCTTTTTAGAAATGCACATCTCAGCTCCTCTCCTGGCCCGCTAAATCATAATGTGCATTGGAGGAGATGCCCAGGTAGTTTGCAGGCAATTGCAGTGTGAGTGTCACTAGTCTGGAATGACTGCTGATAGCCTTCTAGTAGTGGATCTCCTTGTTTCCAGCCCTGATAGCTCACAGTCTTTCTACCTTGGGTGGAGCTGGAGTGGTCCTTATCAAGCCATTTGGGTCATTCTGTGCCTGCTTTAACCAGCCTCCCACCTCATGTGGAACAGAATCAAGCCAGGTTCTCAACCCTGGATAACTGCTCATTAAGATTACCCAGAAGAATTAAAAAACAAATGAAAACCAACAAAACAAAACTTCATACCTGGGATACATCACAGACAAATTGGATCAGAATCTCTGGGTATGCAGCCAGGATTGAGAACAGCTGTATGAGAAGACTGAGAAGACCAGGCCCCTGCCTGCCTCTGGAAATGGGCCTATCTAGGGCTCTCCTGGCTCATTCAGCTCTAACCATACTGGCTGCTTTCCTCTTCCCTGCACATAGCAAACTCGTTTCTGCCCCAGGGCCTTTGTGCTTAATGTTCCTCTTGCCTAGAGTTCTCTCTTGCAGGACTCATGCCCTCACTTGTTTCATGCTTCTGCACGGATGCTACCACCCCTGAGAGACCTCTGCGATCTTCCTGTCTTAACAACTTATCCCTCTAGCTGCTTCTTCCCTTTGTGTATCTTTGCCTTGCTTTTTTTTTTTTTTTTTTTTTTCTTTATAGCAGTTACTACTCTCAACACAGTATGTCATGTTCCTTCCTTCCTTACTTACTCTTTATCTTTCTCTGTAGAATTTAATTTGCATGAGGACAGAGACCTTATTGGTCTTGTTGAATACTGTATTCCTAGTACCTAGAACTGTGTCTGACCATAAGCAGATGATGAATAGTATTTATGATGAATGACAGTAGTCAGTGATTGACTGTATTATGGTGTTTCTGGCTTTTTATACCTGAGTTGGCCCTGGTTGGACAGAAGCAAGAATGCTTCATCCCTGGTAAACTACCAGTCTGGTCTTCTCCGTGTATTTTGTTCTTATTAATAATTATTATTTTGTATTATAATTACTATTTTTATTAATTATAGTAATATTTACTAATTATTATTATTACAGACTAGGACTCACTGTGTTGCCCAGGCTGACCTTGAACTCCTGAGCTCAAGTGATCCTGTTGAGTAGCTGGGACTGCAGGCAAGCGCCAGCATGACAAGCTCAACTTTGTTTTTTGTGTCTTTTTTTTTAAATTTTAGGTTTGGGGGTACATGTGAAGCATGTGAAGATTTGTTACATAGATAAACATGTGTCATGGGGATGTGTTGTACATGTTATTACAGGTATTACCCAGGTATTAAACTCAGTACCCAATAGTTATCTTTTCCGCCCCTCTCTCTCCTTCCACCTTCCCCCTCCACAAGTAGATCCTGGTGCCTGGTGTCTGTTGTTTCCTTGTGTTCATAAGTTCTCATCATTTAGCTCCCACTTATAAGTGAGAACATGCAGTATTTGGTTTTCTGTTCCTGCATTAGTTTGCTAAGGATGATAGCCTCCAGCTCCATTCGTGTTCCCGCAAAAGACATGATCTCATTATTTTTTTTATGGCTGCATAGTATTCCGTGGTGTATTTTTACCATATTTTCTTTATCCAGTCTGTCATTGATGGGCATTAGGTTAATTCCATGTCTTTGCTATTGTGAATAGTGCTTCAGTGAACATAATTGTGCATGTGTATTTATGGTAGAATACTTTATATTCCTCCGGGTATGTACTTAGTCATGGGATTGCTGGGTGGAATGGTAGTTCTGCTTTTAGCTCTTTGAGGAATCGCCCTACAGCTTTCCACAATGGTTTACATTCCCACCAACAGTGTGTAAGGGTTCCCTTTTCCCCACAACGTTGCCAGCATCTGTTGTTTTTTGACTTTTTAATAATAGCTGTTCTGACTGGTGTGAGATGGTATCTCATTGAGGTTTTGATTTGCATTTCTCTCATGATCAGTGATATTGAGTTTTTCTTCATATGCTTGTTGCCCAGTTCAACTTTGATTGAGGAAAGCATTTCCTTGTTTCTCCCAAGGGAAGAATGTAAAGAGGAAAAATAAAAAATGGCAGGATAGCCTGACTATTTTCCTGAAGCAACATGACTGTCTTCAGATTATCAGATCTTTGCCTTGAATTGCTTTGACTTTTTTGATAGAGTTTGGAAGACTTTTCATTTACCCTGATCAAAAACATTTTTAAAGAGAAGTTTATGATCATTTGTAGTAGCTAAGATTGATATCGGAATGTTAAATATCAGAGGTTATTCTGGCTTGGATTTGGAGGTGATGTATTGAACATAATGGCTCACTTCAACTTGGTTGATTTTTTTTTTTTTTAAGTCTTCATTTGGAGCAGTGTCAGTTTAACAGTCATATCTGACATAACTGTATTACATAATCAGACTTTTCAAGGATACAAATTGAAAGGGCTTTTTGGTTAGGTCTTAGAACTTCTTTTATTTTGTATGCTTTGAGATCAGTCTTCCTGCTTTTGATCTTTTGCCCTTGATCCATGTTTCTTCAGTAGGTTAATTCTGAGCTGGCATTCTGAGGAATTCTTCAACTTAAAAGAGAACACATGATAATGTCTTTGTAATAACAAAATTGGGTGAGGGCAGGGAACTACGTCAGTCCCATTTGAGAAGTATCACTAATGCCTACCTGCCATACCTGGAAATGCTAATAAGTTGCTTGAGCAGTAGTGATTCAGGTGTGAGATTCAGTCCTGCATGCAAACTGACTGTCCTGTTTTATGTTTTGTGTTTAATAGCTTTTGGTCTCTGTTATGCACCTTGTCTTTTAGTTCTAACACATTGATGGTATTCATTGTACTTAAAACATTTGCATCAAATTTTGCTCATTATGTATAAAATATGTGGTCTTTCATCTCTTGTGATACCATTTATTCTCTTTAAGCAGAACAATTCCTCTTGTTTTCCCTTTGTGGCCTTTTATGGTCCTCTAGGGTACAGACACCTGAAAGCTCAGCTCATACAGGAATTAGTTGGCTCCCATAACTGATTGGAGCTCCGTGGTTGAAGTGATGCTGCCATGTCTCTAGGGGCTGGACTCTGCCACCCTCTCCATGTTTCATCTTTGCTTCCCTCTAGGTGGGCTCCATTATCAGGCAGGTCCTCCCTCTTGATGTCCATACCATCGTCTGCAACTCTCAATTTGCAAGCTCTTTTCAGCTGTGTTAGGGGAAGGTGAATGTCTTTGCCCTGTTTCTCAGTTGGTTAAATCCCACTGACTCTGAGGCAATGAGCTCTTAGCACTTAGATGCCTCTTTGACCAGGGCTAGGTCACAGGGCCACGTTTGGAGCAAGGAGATTGAGTGAATTCTATCCAAATACGGGGACTCTGACTGGTGGGAGACTGGTTCCCTTAGGAAATATGAGAAGTGTTATTGGAACAGTGGGGAACTGGTCTTAGCTGGGCACACCAAGACCAACTGGCTTCTCTGGTGTAATAACTGAAGGTGGCCCATCGTCTGATAACTGAGGACCAGCTGTATGCTAGAGGAGAACTTGCTCAAAGTCAGGAGATTTCAGCTCTTCTTTTTGCGTGTGTGATTTAGAAATCTAAATACATTTTCACTAACTCATTGAACAACATGATGCCGTGTGGGGTTGAAGGAGATTATAGGTCTTTTGATCATTGCTATGGCACTTGGAGCTGTCTAACAATACCTGTTGTTGGTACTTTACCTGTTGGTTTCATGTGTGATATTTATTCCGAAGTTTCATGAACTTAGACATGCCATTTCCCTTTGCTTAGTAACTGTTATATTTGTAAAAAGGAGGCTTAGACAAGGTCACATTTAGCTCTAAAACTTTATGTGTCATTTAGGCTACTCCTTCCATTTTCAACAGGAAATACGAGACTCCAAGAAGGCAAGAGATGAAAGTTGGTTGCATTTTATAGTTTCTCTAAGAGCAGAATCTGGGTTGTGTTTCATAGTTCATCTAAGGGCTAAAATTACAAAGGAGGGAACACAATAAGAAAGCTGGTGACAGATTTTTTTGAAGCCTTGAATTTGATTCAGAAACATAAATTGATGATTATGTGTGAAGTTCAGATGCTAATGCCTTGGGAGAATAAAAAAATAAGAGGGGCCATGCTGTTCTTTGGGCGTATAGAATGCTATAAAAGGTAAAAGGCAACTGTGTTTGTTATAGTTCACTTATGAGACGTGATCAGATGAATACTAAACAGACTTGTATAATATACCAGGAGAGACCAGTACAAAAGAAACATGAGACATGTTATCAAAGACACACAGGCTAAGGTGGGAGAAGAAGCTGGAAATGTGAACTGAGGCCTCTTGACTGCTGGTTTAAGGAACTCAGGCCTTTATTCTTGGCAATGAGAGCCTTTGATGATTTCCGGTTGGGAAAGGGTATGAACAACAGTGTTTCTGAAAGCCATTCCTACTGGAGAGCCGAGATCATTGGAGCCAGGGAGACTACCAGGAGAATCTGTGTGGGAGATATGATATGGGAAATGCAGGGCTTGAACCTGTGGCAGAGGCAGCAAGAATGGTGGAGGTGGCCATAGGTAGAAGGTCGACTCTTTCGGGCTTGTTCATTGACTTGCAGAGATACAAGTGCGAGAGAGAAGTTGAAAGTAATTTAAGCATTCTTTCCTGATTTATGGGATACTAGAGGGGCCATTCATCAAGACATATGGTTAGGAGGCATAGATTTGGGATGAGGACAGGTACGGAGAATGATTTGGTTCATGTTGCCACAGCCATGAGGCAGATATCAGCTGCCCAGATCCTGGAAGGAACCAGCTGAGGTGTAAACAAATGTGGAAATATATAGGAGGCACTTAAGTTCTGGTCTGCAGTTCAGAAGAGAGGTCAGAGCTGGAGATGCTAATGTGGACATCTTCTGCCAAGAAGTTGCATTACTAAGATTTAGGTCTGGCTGTCTATAACAGAAATACAAATCACAGGGACTTAAAGAAGATGGATGTTTTAATGGATATGATCTGCTCTGCCGGGATGCCCTGGGGTTCCTTTGTGTTCCTCTCTGGTTTTGTGGGCTCCTGTCTCCTATAGCTCAGGCCTCTCACTCATCACGAGAGGACTGCCCTCAGGCTGTACAGCCAGTTTGCCCTAAGACTCAGCCCAAAGTGCCGGGACATCTCCATCCTTTCCCACCTTCACCAGGGACTCGCTGGTACAGAAGAACAAAAGCTTCAGTAACCCAGTTTTAGGTCAGGAGAACAGGAGGCATGATTTGTATTCCAGAGTTCCTCTTGAGATTGGGCTGAAGTCATCCTCCTTAGAACTTTGCCCGAAATTCCATCCTGATGGGCTTTCCCCCCTTCCCTGTCTTGCTTCCTCTACCTCCTTACAGGTTTATCCTGGGAGCACTTCCTTAATAAATCCCTTGTATGTGAATCACTTGTTCCAGGGTCACCTTCTGGGGAACCAACCCAAGATAAAGATTCATTTTTATCTTAGGTAAATCAAATCCAGGTCTGGTGTGGCAGCTGCGTGATCCATGAGAGCCAAGTCCCTTGTCTCTACTCTCCCATTCTTAGTGTGTGCCTATTCTTAGGTTGGCTCTTTATCATAAGATGGCTACACTAGCTTCAGCCATCATGTTCACTTTCCAGGAAGCAGGAAAGAGTAAAGGGCAAAAGGATGCACCTACCCATTGAGGGAGCCTCCTTTAAAACCCGTGGCCAACCCACCCTCCACCTCCCACCCCAACCATGGCCATCTCACTCACAGATGTCTGCAAGTGAGCCTGGGAAATGTGTGGCAGGAGTGTTTTTAATCTGGGCCTGTTGTCATCTCCTATGATAAAGTGGTCGATTAGTAAGGAAGAAAGGTGGGATGAGTACTGAGTAAGAAGCAGTCTCTGCCACAAAAGTTAAAACTGAAATTGAGAGTGTAGATGGTATCACCCTGGATGAGGCGGGAGAAGTATAGCAAAGTGGTTACAGATATAGGTTCTGGACTTAGCCCTGGTTTTCAAACCCTTCCTTTGTGCTCACATTTGCCTGATGTATGACGTGGGCCAATTACTAGGTCTCACTTTTCCCATCTGAAAAATAAGGTTGGTGAAAATAACTCAAAAGGTTGGCATGGGAATTTGCTGAGGCAAATATAATGAAACAAGTATTAGTCTATTTTTGCATTGCTATAAAGAAATACCTGAGACTGGGTAGTTTATAAGAAAAGAGGTTTAATTGGCTCATGTTCTGCAGACATACAGGAAGTGTGATGCTGGCACCTGCTTGGCTTCTGGGGAGGCCTCAGGAAAGTTTCAGTCATGGTGGAAGGCGAAGGGAGAGCAAGCTCATCTTACGTGGCCAGAGTGGAAGCAAGAGAGAGAGTGGGGAGGTGCCACACACTTTTAAACAACCAGATCTCTTGAGAACTCACCATCACGATAACAGCACTAAGGTGATGGTGCTTAACTGTGCATGAAGGATCCACCCCTGTGATCCAATGACCTTGCACCAGGTCTCACCTCCAACACTGGGAATTACAATTCCACATGAGATTTGGGTGGAGACGCAGATCCAAACTATATCAAAACTCTTAGTCTTAGCATAAGATCTGGTATATATTATAGTTAATTTTGGCCATTTTATATATATGAGGAGCTGGGGTGTCGGCTTAGAGATGTTTTTAAGAGCGGAGAGTAAACAGGCCTACAAGGACAGCAAGACCAAGAGTAGGGGCTTGGGGGTTGCAGGGAGGTGGATGCTTTGAGGGGAGGTGATGAAGAAGGTCACACGGCACCAAGATTGGGGAGGGTGAGGTGTGAGAAGTCAGTTGACTTTAGCATTTAGGTCACTGATGACCTCTGAGAGCATTGTGGTAGCATGGCAGTGGCAGAATGTTCTCAAGAAATCATTTCTTAGATGAAGAACTATGGTAACTGTATGTTTTTCTTTGAAACCGGCCTAAGGGCACCCTGCCCTGCCACTCCCACCACTACCAAACTGATGAAGGTGACACCAGAAATGAAATCAGATCCCCTGATTCATGGCGGGGGTGGGGGAGGTGGTTGGTTACTGTGAATACCAGCAGCAGTTACAGAATTGTGCTGCGTCCAAATTACAGACAAATGCTGTTGTCAAAAGTTCTCTGCATTTCGGAAAGCTCTGCATTTCACCGAGCTTAAGTTGCTATCTATATATTTGTATTTCAGGTAAGTTTCTACAGCAGAATTTGCTGATGAGCCGAGAATTAAGCAAAAGTTCTTAGAGTTTGTTGTAAAGGGTCTGACTTTATGGTAAAAAGCCTTGGCTCTTTCCATGAGTTTTTCTTTCCTGCTTTTAAAGTATTAGTTTTAAAAACTGTTTATGTCTACTCTGTATTTATCATCTTTGGTTCCAAATCTCAGTCTTACTAGCTGAACAAAGTAATAGTCTGTTCACTATATAGTGTTTGTTGCTTTACTAATCCCTTATTTATAGGTAGCACGGTTGGAACGTGGGGTTTATTTGTGTTTCAAAAGGCTTAGCAACTGTTGGTCACAGATGGGTTTTTAGTTATCTGAACCAGGTTGTTATTGTAATAAAGGTATAAAGTGTCACCTTTTTGGTTTGGGGTCATATGGGTTATATGACTGCCTCTGCTAGAATCCTTTTAACTCTGATAGATGGAATTGTCTTTCCTCCCTGAAATCTTAACCTCTTGTGATCAGAGCTGCTCATTAGCTACTGGTCTTCCCACAGTCACCTTTCGTTTGTATACCCTGGCAGTGTTTAAACCCAGCAACTCCTCCATGCTCATTATACAGGACAAGCCAGATGTCACTCTCTGGGGGAATAGGAATGTGGTTGTAATTCACATGGAAACAAGTTGACTTTATATTGTTTCTCTGGGTCAGTAAAAGTACTTCACCTTTTAAAGGCTGATATTTTTAGTGTGTTGATATGTTACCAGGGGTTTGCGGCTTACTGTATATTCAGCAAGAATGAGTTAGGATTGTAGAGCACTGAGTGAGTACATTTCCTCAGAGAGGACTGGGTGAGAAAAGGAACTATGTGGCCTGTCTGCAGGGGTCTTCTTATTCGCCTCCAGCTTCTTGCTGCCATGCAGAAGTATGAGCCCAGTGGTGCCAAATCCTGTTTCATTTGTTTTGTTTGTTTTTTAAGGAAAAGATGTGGAGGTGGATTTGAATGTGAAATTGCCCTCTTTAAAAAATAGTGGCAATTAATACCAGTCTGTTTAAAACATTGCGTAGGGCAGATAGAATGGTGTCTGTGAGCTGGATTTGGCTTGAAGTCAACCAGCTGGCAAATTTTGCTTAAGGTAATGTTTTTTAAATGAAGCTACTATTAGTCCAGTAAATATATCCAGATGTGCAGAACAGCGAGCAAGGTTTTATGGGGATTTGGGTGTGTGTAGATGATGAAGACGTCATTTGAGCCCCCACGGAGCCTGTATTGTGGTAAAGAAATGAGACAGTAATCCAAGGCCATATAGAAGTGTCCAAAGAGAGGGATGACAAAAGGGTGGTGGAATTTCCCAAGTTGGAGAGATGACTTCTGGCTGGCATCACCAAGGAAAAGGGGCGTTTGGGTTCCACTGTGAAAGAGATGAGGCAAAGCACCAGGGAGTGTGCATCAAATTACGGAAATGAGAGAGAAAGCAAGCTGTGTTTTGGAAGTGTCAGTGACCTGGTTTGGCTGGAGGTAAAGTCCAGGTTAACTTTGATCTGGAAACTCCAACCTGGTGCGGTGTGTGATCCTATTTAGCCATTGTTCATTGCAGGCAGCCTCCTAGCTTGGCAGACCATTCCTGGCTGTCTGGCCAGAGTTTAAAGTATACAGAGTCACAGTGGTCTTCTCACTAGTGTTCATGCCTGAACTTGGTTTTGCAAACATCTGTGGAGGCCCATCCCAAGCACTAGGAGGCAGATAGTATTAGAAGACTCAGATTCAGGGAGCTAGGTTGAGAAACCATCCTTCAGCTTTCCTGCAGTGTGATTCTGTGACTGAGCGCCTGCTGAGTCTTCTATTTCCTGTGTCTTATTGGTTGGCACATGGCATGGGCTGTTAGCACCTATGCAGGGTCTACAGGGCCTTGCATGGCTAGAGCTTTAGTGCTTCCTCTCAGTTAAAATTTGTACCATCCTTCCCCTCTATCCTGGTTGAAAGGAAGCAAACCCTCCTCCGTGGCCTGTCATCAGCTTCTGTGCATGTCATATGGCAGTAATCTCTTTAACCAGGATGTGTGATTCTTGAGTGTAGCAAGGAGGTCCTCTCCTCACTTGGAGGAAACCCTTGTTTGAACAGAGAATTAAAAAATAAAGGCAGACTGGGGGCAGTGGCTCATGCCTGTAATTCCAGCACTTTGGGAGAACGAAGTGGGTGAATCACTTGAGCCCAGAAGTTTGAGACCAGCCTGGGCAATGCAGTGAGACCCCATCTCTACAAAAAAATACAAAAATTAGCTGGGTGTGGTGGTGCATGCCTGTGATCCCAGCTACTCGGTGTGGCTGAGACAGGAGAATTGCTTGAGCTCGGCAGGTTGAGTTTGCAGTGAGCTATGATCATATCACTGCACTCCGGCCTGGGAGATGGAGCTAGACCCTGTCTTAAAACAATGCAGAAAAGTTTTAGGAAATATGGTTATCACTTCTGCGTTTAAGATGTTCATAAAGCAGCTGAGTTATCTTAAAGGCTTTGTGAAGTCTTGCAATAAAGAAATTGTCCCAACGTTGTCCCAGTGTAGTTTTCCAAAATTATACCTAAAACTCTGGGCTCTAAATCAGAGTGTTTCAATTCAGGTGCAATTTTATGTCATTTCCTGAACTTCCCTGAATCTCACTTTACTCTGAGAACATTGTCAAACCCACTGGGTGGGTACCTCTCACAGTGGCCATATCCACTATTTTTCCTCTTTTGTACAGTGTGGCTTCCAGAACTAAAGGTCATATTCTAGATGTGGTCTGTAGTGCACAGGATCATTACTAACGAGCTTTTTTTTTTTTTTTTTTTCTCCCATCTTTTCTGGCCATCACCTAATTTTGGAACAAACCTATTGAAATGCTCTCACTTGGAGACTAATATTGAGAATACTTATTGAGGGTTTCCTATGGGTAAAATATTTCATTTTTACTACAATCCTCAGATGGGGATCCTTTATTGTTAGTCCTGGTTTGCTGATGCGGATATGGGATCTCAGAGGGTTGCATATGTCACCTGCGGTCACAGAGCTAGTAACCACAGAGCCTGTGTTCGTGGCCTTCACTCTCTGTAGCTGCAAGTCAGTAGCTCATAGGCTGACTGCTGCTCACACTTGTTTTTTGTTTAACTTGCACAGTGTTTTAAAATCTGAGTTAATTGGTTTACCTTTACAGTTTGGGGAATTTTACATAAAAAACAAATTTCTGACTTTTGGGGGGAAATGCAGAAAATCTAGCCACAGTGGATTAGCGTTGCCAGGTGACAACAAGTGTCAGAAACTGAGTAAAGCTTTCTTTTTTTGAGGGGAGAAGGACTCTGCAGTCTTGCCAGCATCCTTCTACTTCCTGTGGCCCTGACCTTATAGTTCTTGAGTGATGGCTGTAGGAAGTTGGGTTTGTGATGCTGTACTTGAGTGATGAAAACTGGGGACAAGAGAAGCAACGAACTCTAAACGTGAGAATGGTTGAATGAAGGACCTGGGTTGCAGCAAGCCTTCCCCGCTCCGACGGTGGCTGCTGTTTTTGCAGCTAGGTCCCGCAGGGTGTTGGACTTGACTTTCCTGACACCAGCAGGAGGCATATGTATGATATGCTCTTCACTGGATCGGTCTTGGAGTGGACAGTGTCAGGTTGGAGTGTCAATATGTAGGGTGTTGGATATAGTTGTCAGTTTTGACATATGTGTGAAACCGTAAAACTCACCACAGGGTAATGAAGATCTTAGTCTGTCCTAGAAGTCTCCTCCTGCCCCTTGGTGGTCCCTGCGCCCTCCCTCCCACCCTGGTACCTGCCCCCAGGAAACCTGATCTGCTTTATCATTGTTATTTGCATTTCCTAGAGTTCTGTGTATAAATGGAATCATACAGCAAGTCTTCTCTTTTGCCTGAGCTCTTTCACATAGCATAAGTGTGTTACAATTCATTTGTGTTGTATGCATCAATAGTTTAGTCTTTTGTCTTTTTAAAAAATTTTACCTCTGTGGCATTGTTTCATTGCATACCATAGTTTCCACTCAAGGCAGATTTTTGGACATGCTGGCCCCCAGTTTCTGGTACCTACAGCCATTCATTCTACATATCCCTAAAGTTCCCTTGTGAGTTAGAACTGGTGTTGAGGATTTATGTGGTTGTGTATTGATTCTGTGATTCTAAGGAGATTCCGAGCCCCGGGTTTTGTTGTGGGTGGTCTTGCTGGGGAAACTGTGGATGGGCTCTTTGAGGACCCACAGGCTGGCGCTCAGAAAGGGCACCATCTCTGTGGACCTTCCTGTTTTGTATGTGTGTGTGTGTGTGTGTGTATGTGTGTATGTGTGTGTGTCTGCGTCTGTTTTGAGAAGAATTTAGCGTTAATTTTTATCTTCTAAATGAGAACATTTTCCTGGCATTTGTCAAATATATGTGAATGTTTATGTGTCTTCTACGTAAAATGATAGTCTGTGGACTGTTTAGGAACTGTGATGTGGAGATGATGGTGTGAAGGTGGCATTTTGGGAATGTGAAGTTGATGGTAGACATATTCCTTGGGAGGTCAGGATGGTGTCGCATGAGCTCATTTCCTGTACCTCTAAGATTGATTCACTCCCACCCCCAACAAGGGCGACTGCCGCAGAATGTCAGTAGCCATCAGACAATACAGGAATGGAGAAATAAAAATATGACCACTACTTAATTTGTTGATTGTGTGGGGACAGCTCATGAAAGTACACCATGATTTTTTTGTTCTTCAGTGAAATTCATTCATTGTGAAGTTGCATTTATTCCTGGAGTAAATAAATTCTTAGTTTCTAGAATATTTTCTGAGTAAATAATTGAGGAATTCTGTTCTTCTTTTGTTAGTGGTGGTGGACTGTGGAGAAGGTTTGGTAGACATGAATCACCTTTTAAATGTTAAGGGGAAGGAAACCCATAATTTATGGTCAATTAATTTTTCAAAATAGATATCAGAACAGTTAAATGGGGAAAAATATTCCTTTCAACAAGTAGCACTGGGGCAACTGGATTTCCACATGCAAAAAAATAAAGTTGAGCCAGGCACATTGGCTCCTGCCTGTAATCCCAGTACTTTGGGAGGCCAAGGTGGGAGAATCACTTGAGCCCAGGAGTTCAAATCCAGTCTGGGCAACATGGTGAAAATCTATGTGTGCAAAAAATACAAAAATTAGCCAGGCATGGTTGCATACACCTGTAGTCCCAGTTACTCAGGAGGCTGAGGTGGGAGGATCACCTAAGCCCAGGAGGTCGAGGCTGCACTGCACTGTAGCCTGGGCAATGGAGTGAGACCCTGTATCAAAAAAAAGTTGAACACCTCTCTCATACTGTATGCAAAAGTTAACTCAAAATGATTCAAAGCTCTAAATATAAGAGCTAAAACTATACACCTCCTAGAAGAAAACATAGGTGTAAATCTTCGTGGTCCTGAATTAGGTGACAGGTTCTTAATATGACACCAACAACATAAGCAGTAAAAGAAAATTAGATAAATTGCACTTCATCAAAATTAAAAACTTTCATGCTTCAAAGAATACTATCTAGTGAAGAGACAATTCATAGAAAAGGAGACAATATTTGCAAATTTTTTTATGATACGGGACTAGTATATAGAGTATATAAAGACTTCTCAGAGCTCAATAGTAAAAGACAAATAGTCTAATTTAAAAATAGGAAAAAGATTTGAATAGACATTTCTCCAAAGAAAACATATAAATGGCTAGTAAGCACATGCAGAAATGTTCAGTAGCATTCGTCTTTAGGGGAATGCAAATCAAAATCGCAGTGAGAAATCCCTAGGATGGCTAGAGTAAAAAAGATGAGCAATAATAAGCAATGGTGAGAATGTGGAGAAATGGCAACTCTTACACATTGCTGGCAGGATTGAAAATGACACAACCACTTTGTAAAAGTTAGGCAATTCCTCAAAAGGTTAGACATAGAGTTACTATATGATTCAGCAGTTTCACTTCTTAGGGATATACCCAAATGAATTGAAAGCATATGTCTACATAAAAACTTGTACATGGGCCAGGTGCAACTGTTTACACCTACAGGTTCAGCACTTTGAGATGCCAAGGTGGGTGGATTGCTTAGGCCCCGGAGTTTGAGACTAGCCTGGGCAACATGGCAAAACCCTGTCTCTGCTTTAAAAAAAAAAAAAAATTAGGCTGGTGTGGTGGTGTGCACCTGTAGTCCCAGCTATTCAGGAGGCTGAGGTGGGAGAATCTCCTGGGCCCAGGAGGTCAAGGCTGCAGTGAGCCAACATTGCACCATTGCACTCTAGCCTGGATAATGGGAGTGAGACCCTGTCTCAAAAAAAAAAAAAAAAACAAAAACTTGTACATAAACATTTATAGCAACATTATTCATTATAGCTAAAAAGTAGAAACAACTCAAATGTCCATCCGCTAATAAATGGATCTTAAGAAGGGTTGTAGACACACAATGGAATATTATTCATTCATAAAGAGGAATGAAGTGCCGGTATGTGCTACAATATGCATGAACCTTACAAACCTCATGCTAAGTGAAAGAAGCCTGTCACAAAAAGGCTACCTATTTTGTGATTCTATTTATGTAAAATGCCTAGAATTCATAGAAACAGACACTAGTTAACTAGACTCTTGAGAGAAGGGAAGAATGGGGAGTGACTATTAATGGGTATAGGATGTTTTTGTGGGGGATAATGCAAATGTTCTGGAATTAGATAGTGGTGGTAGTACCAATCTGTGAATTTTCTAAAAACTGCTGAGTTGTACTCTGAATTTTGTTGGATATGAACAATATCTCGATAAAAATGACTACATGTAAAAAGTGTTCAAGCTTACTGGTAACAAAATGTATGCAAGTGAAACAACAGACATCAAATAAAATAATAAAGCATCAACTTTTGACTACAAAACAAGTGAAAAAAGAGATAAAAGGGAAGAAAAAAAGGCAAGACTGGCTTTTTGGATGGCAGACTTTTTTTATTTTGGTTTTTCTTATAGTCAACTATAATTTTTAATATTATTTCTTTATTTTTAAAATTTCAACTTTTATTTCAGATTCATGAGGCACACGTGCAGGTTTGTTACATGAGTATATTGCATGATGCTGAGGTTTGGGGTGTGAATGATCACCCAGGTTGTGAGCATAGCACCCAATAGGTAGTTTTCCAACCCTCACTCGCTGGTGCATGTGTACCACATTTTCTTTTCTTTTTTTTTTTTGAGACGGAGTCTCCTTCTGTCTCCCAGGCTGGAGTGCAGTGGCAGAATCTCGGCTCACTGCAACCTCCACCTCCTGGGTCAAGCAATTCTCCTGCCTCAGCCTCCTGAGTAGCTGGGACTACAGGTGCACACACCACACCCAGCTAATTTTTTGTATTTTTAGTAGAGACAGGGTTTTACCATGTTGGCCAGGATGGTCTTGATCTCCTGACCTCATGATCCACCCACCTCGGCCTCCCAAAGTGCTGGAATTACAAGTGTGATGTACCACATTTTCTTTAACCAGTCCACTGTTGATGGGGCGCCTGGGTCAATTCCATGTCTTTGCTATTGTGAATAACACTGTGATAAACATATGAGTGCGTGTGTCTTTTTGGTAGAATGATTTGTTTTCCTTTGGCTAATATGCAGTAATGGCATTGCTGGCTTGAGTGACAGTTCTTTTAAGTTCTTTGAGAAATCTCCAAACTGCTGAACTAATTTACATTTCCACCAATTGTGTATAAGTGTTTCCTTTTCTCTGCAACCTTTCTAACATCTTTTAAAAAAAAAAAAAACTTCTATTTTTTAATAGCTATTCTGACTGGTGTGAGATGGTGTCTCATTGTAGTTTTGATTTGCATTTCTTCAGTGATTAGTGATGTTGAGCATTTTTTCCTATGTTTGTTGATTATCTGTATGTCTTCCTTTGAGAAGTGTCTGTACATTGGGTGAGTTTTCAGATGTGTTTAAGGATATGTTTTAGCTGAGAGGCACATTCATTTAACAGAGGTTATGGAAGACGTATGTGTTGGCAAGACTCTTTGGAACACAGTGATGGTAAGACACTGGACCTATGCTTGTGGGCTTTTGTGGAGGTGGGAGGGAGGTCAGGTAGGCAGGATGGAAGTCAGGAGTCTCTGCTGAGGCACCAAGACATAAAGGATGTTCCATTCCCGAGGATAGGTCAAGGTATTTATAAAGGTGTTAGCTGAAAAAGTTACAACTGTATTACTTGGAGAGCTGTGTGCCTCCTCTGCTTAGGGAGGGATGGGGTGTCCAGTTCTGATGTGGGATCAGCAAGGAGATGAGCTATCTAGCTGCATTGACAAGCAGTGTAAAGAAGCATTTCAGCTAATTTGGCATCAGTTTGCCTGAGCAAGGAATTCATGATTCTTTCATGGCCAGGCATGGGCCATGTGTGAATGAACTGGTGTGGGGTCATCTTAGCTGGGAAGGGGCCCTGCACACAATAGAACCTAGGGGTGGAGCTTAGGATCTGCAGTAGCCAGGGAGGACCTGTGACTACTAGAATAGAGATCTTTCCCCCTGAAGAGGAAATGTAGAGAGGGGCCTCTAGCAATGGCAGGCTTATCTCCAAGATGTCTGTGGAAATGCCAGCAAGAACAGATGGACATCATGAGTCCTCAGATTTGTTGCCCGGGGTAGGACACAAGCCCTGCATGGAGTGTTCCAGCTGGACTCTAACCATGAGAAAACATCAGACAAGCCCCAAATGAGGAGCATGCTATTTTTTTTTTTTTTTTTTTTTTGAGATGGAGTCTTGCTGTGTCGCCCAGGCTGAAGTGCGGTGGCACGATCTTGGCTCACTGCAACCTCCGCCTCCTGGGCTCAAGCAATTCTCCTGTCTCAGCCTCCCCAGTAGCTGGGATTAGAGGCACACGCCACCACGCCTGGCTAATTTTTTGTATTTTTAGTAAAGATGGGATTTCACCATGTTGATCATACTGTCTAGAACTCCGACTCGGCCTCCTAAAGTTCTGGGATTGCAGGCCTGAGCCACCCTGCCCAGTCCTACAGTTTTTTAAATGGGGGACCACATACTATTTTTAAATGTCCTAGACATAAAAGACAGAGAACAGCTATAAAAAACATGGCAATTGAATGCGGTACCTGATCCCAAGTCAGATCCTGATTGGAGGGTAGGAAGTGCCAGAAAGGACACTGGTCAAATGACAAAATGGGAATGTGAACCGTAGGTACAATAAAAGCATAGGATCCGTATTAGATTTGCTGAAGCCGATAGTAGTGCTGGGTTCATATCAGAGAATTGCCCTATTCTTAGCAAATGGACACTGAAATAAGGGCATGGTGTATGTGACTGACGTGAAAATGGTTCCGGAAGTTATTTTGTATGTACGTATTATACATACAGAAAGAATATGAATGATCAAGCAATTGTGTCAAAGGTTAGCAATAGGTGACTCGGTATAGAGTGGTCCATGTACCATTACTCTTGCAACTTGTGTAAATTTGCAGTTGTCTCCAAATAAGTATCGAATTAAAAATGACCATGAATGCCCAGCTTTCAGCATCTATCGCTGAGGCCTGGAGTGTGAAGCTGGTGTGATTCCACTGGCCTTTTGTGGTCTTCTGGTTGCTCTCCTCCCTCCACATCCTCTGCCTCCTCCAAGGTGAGATCAGAAAGTAAAGTAGGCAACTGGGAGTGGGGCTGATGTCAGACAGGAAAGAGACAAGGGATCGTGGGGAGGAAAAATCTTAGCTTTGGTTGTCAGGTGGGTCTAGATTATTTTAATTGGATCATTACCGTTTGCAGCCATTTCCAGAGACTTGATCAACTTCTTTTCCAAAATCCAGGAGCAGGGGAAAGAGCCTTCCCCACTGAATAAATTTTAAAACAGCAATGGAAGACAAAGATGTTTTCTGATTATGTAATACAGGTTCTTAATGGTCACCGTACCTGTTGCACAGACAAATTCTAGTACTAGAATGAAGGTAGTGTTTGGGATTCTGGAGGAGGCAGTGATGAACCCTGTGTGGCAGGGTGGAGTAGGATGGAGGACACGAAAGTCTTCCTTTAGGAGTGGAACTTCGAGGGTGAGCTTATAGCAGGATAGATGAAGGGTGTCCCAGGTAGAAAATGGCACTGATGCTGCTGGTAACATGGGAATACAGTTTGTAAACGAAAAGATATCTGAGGCAGGTCTCAATCAGTGTGAAAGTTTATTTTACCAAGGTTAAGGTGATGCCCAGAAGGAAAGAAAGAAACAAACACAGAATCACAGAAACAGTCTGTGATCCTTGCCTTTCTCCAGAGATGATTTTGAGGACTTTGGTATATAAAGGGGAAGAGTGGGCTGGAGGGGAGACAGAGAGGGTATGGTAAAACACATGTTGCAAGGGAAAAAGAGCAGGTAGGGGCATGTTAATTATGTATTTGTCTCATGCTCAGCCTCATGCACTTTATATAAGATAAAGTGAACATAGAGTAGCTACCTGTAGAGATATTTAACCTTTTATCTGTAGCCATCTTCTTAGGAACAGAAGGAAAGGCACTTGTATGACTCAGCTTTCAGCTGGATTTTTTTCATTTTTGGCATAATAAATTGGGGTCCTGAGTTTTTATTTGCCTTTCACAAGTTTCTGGCAGAGGGAAGGAAAAACTTGGGAAAGGCAGAGAACAGTGATACATGGTTTACATTTGTGAGACTTGTCATGAGTTTGGAATGGCTGGAGTGAAGTATTCGTGGGGGAGATGTTTTAAAGAAATGAAACTGGAGAAGTGGAGGGGCCGCATGGAAGGTCTGACATTCCTGGCTAATATTCTTTCTGCCACACCAAACAACAATAATATTGAAGTCCTCTGGATATTTTCATGAGTGAGCTGTTACAGATGTATCCCGTCAGCACTTGGGAATCACCCTGATTGCTGACAGTGACATGAGTCCTAGGACCTTGTTGCTCAGCGTGGTCTCAGACCAGCAGCTTGTTAAGAAATGCAGTCTCAGACCCCACCCAGACTTGCTGCATCAGAGTCTGCATTTTAACAGGATCTCCAGATGATTTGATTGCACACTAAAGTTTGAGATGTGCTGTTTTTAGTATTCAGTTATCCTGCAGGTCAGTGTTTCTCAGAGTGTGGTTGGGGGGCCACTTGCCTTAGAATCACCTGGAATACTAGCTTAAAACGAGGATTCCTAGGCCGCACTTCCACCCAGGCCCGTGTGTTTTAATAAAGTCCCCTTATAAACCACCCAATGGGTTCTTCTTGCCTGCTGCCGAAATGGGGCCAATTGATCAAGGCAGGGGAATTGCGAGAGAGAAAGAGTTTTATACACATAGTGCTTACTAAATGGAAGCCTGGAGGTTTATTATTGCTCAAATCAGCCTCCCAGAGAATTTGGGGGCTAGGGTTTTTCCAAAGGTTGGTTGGGGAAGGGTGGGGGTGGCAGGCAATGGGTGCTTGCTGCTGATTTGTGGGGGGTGCAGTCATATGGGGGTGGGAAAAGGTCCTCTGGTGCACTGAGTTGCTTCTGGGTTGGGCCACTCAGGAGCAGTTGGCAGGTCCAGGTGGAGGTCATCAGGAGTCAGATTTGCAACAAAACCTGAAAATATATCTCAAAAGGCCAATCTTAGGATCTACAACAGTGATGTTACCTGCAGTAGTAATGAGTAAGTTGCATATCTTGTGACTTCCAGAATAATGGCTGGCAATCGATTATGTCTACACCTTAGCAGAATTCAGGCTCCTCTATCTGCCTAGCCTGGTGGCCTCTCATTAGCTTTACAGAGGGTTGAGTTTTGGGGAAGGGCTGTTATCATTTAAACTATAAACTAAATGTCTCCCAAAGTTAGCTTTGCCTAAGCCCAGAAACAATAAAGGGCAGCTTGAAGGTTAACAGGAAGATGGGGGTTAGCCAGATCAGATCTTCCCCACTGCCATAATTTTCTCAATGTTAAAATTTTTGCAAAAGCAGTTTTACCCTGGCAATTACGATTCACTCCTAAGTTTGAGCACATAGAGAATCCTCCAGAGCATTGTATCATTTTAAAAGCAGTTCCTGCTGCCGTAGAGAGTCCTCTGGAGCATTGTATCATTTTGAAACCTTCTCTATGTGACTGTCAGGAGCAGCCGGGGTTGAAAATCACAGCCCGACAGGACTTGAGGCAGAGGAGTCAAGTGTAGAATTCCAACCATCAAGTAGGATTCCAAAAAGTACAGCAAAGAAGCTTCTTTTGAGACACGATTCAGAAGGGTCTAGAATGCTTTTTGCTGCACTCTGTTGTATTCATCAGTCCATCTTCCCACTTTTGTTAACTTTAGGGCATTGGTTCTCAAGAAGGATGGGGAGGAAGGTTTCCTCCTATGGATCTCATTTGGGGGTGATTTTAGCCCCCAGAAGACGTTTGGTAATCTGGAGACAGTTTTGATTGTTAGAACTAGGGAGTGGGGTGCTACTGATAGCTAATGTGTAGAGGCCAGGGATGCTGCTCAGCATCCTACAAGGTACAGGATACCTCCACAATGAGGAATTACAGATGACACCCAAAATATCAATGGTGGCTGGGCATGGTGGCTCACGCCTGTAAACCCAGCACTTTGGGAGGCCAAGGCAGGTGGATCTCTTGAGGTCAGGAGTTTGAGACCAGCCTGGCCAGCATGGTGAAACCTCATCTCTACTAAAGATACAAAAATTAGCTAGGTGTGGTGGCACATGCCGGTAATCCAGATACTTGGGAGGCTGAGGCAGGAGAATTGGTTGAACCCTGGAGGCAGAGGTTGCCGTGAGCCGAGATCATGCACTGCACTCCAGCCTGGGTAATAGAGTGAGACTCTGTCTTTAAAAAAAAGAAAAAAAGGAAAAAATGTTAGCAGTGGTGTTGAGAAATCCTCTTCTAATCTAATCACCATTTTGGAGGGGTGGGGTCATTCTTGAGGTGCCATCCTTGAGAATCTCTACTATAAGCCTCCACTGGGGGTGGGAGGGTGTCATTTCTTTCAGGTGGGTGTTCTGGGGAAAAGAAAACGCTTGGCAGTCATTGTTCTTGGCAGATATTTGGACTGAAAAAACCTGTTTAGTGGTAGGCTGTGTTTGCTAGGATAAAAATAAAAGGTAAGCAAAGGAAACATAGGTCATGAAATAAGAGCAACTTTTCTCTTTAGGGTATATACACAATGTTTTTGAGTAAGTCCTGATTTGTCTCATTAGTTCTTTCTTGTTGGGCTTCGGGTGGGTGAAAGGGCCTCTTTGGAAGGAATGTGTTCTTTAGGGGTATGTTGAATTGTACAGGTGTAAAAACTATGTGAGGGCATGGCACACCTCACATGTGGTCGGGGAATGCTGGGATGGACGGGGAAGCACTCTGGTGCTCAGGGCTGGGTCACGACGTATTCAATGGAGAGCATGGAGGAATAGAATGGGACAGATGGGGTGGTAGCTTGGCCACCTCACATGTGGTTGCAGCTGGTTAGAAATGCTGGGATGGGGGGGAAGGACCCTGGTACTCAAGGCTGGGTCACCATGCATTCAGTGGACAACATGGAGGAATAGAACAGGACAGAGCTTCCTTTGGTCCTTCTTGTCTCTCTATGGAGAAACAGGGCCAAACCAGCAGTGACAGCGCTGTCTAGCCTGCCATGTTGCCTCGAAGTCCAAGAGCAGGACATGTGAGGAAAAGGCACTGTTGCGGTCTAAGGGATGCCCAACCCAGATGAACGAGGAAGGGGGGCCAGGTCAGCTGTACTTGGTGTTTCTGCTCTACATGGTAGGCTGTATCAAGAAGTCTGGCCCACGGCACAGAAAATTCATTCTGGGGCCACTGTGCTGGCTGGAATGCAACAGATTTCTGTAGCATCTCTTTCTTTGCTTATCATCCATCCCTCTTCCTGGCCCAGCCGTTGGCTTGTCCAGTGCATCCTGCAAAGCTCAAATGAGGAATCTTCTTCTTACTGCCTCTCCCATCTCTACCTGGGCTGGGTTAGTGCTCCTCTGTGCGCCAGACACCCTGGAGTTTCCTGTTGGTTCTTCCCTCTCCCTGATGACACTCAGGGATCAGGTTTTGTTGACTCTATCTCCAGCACTAACTAACACAAGCACTTAATAACCGTTTGAATGAGAGAGAAATAAAATTGCTTCAAGTCTGCTCTTCCTTTGTGTAGTGGGAGTTTCTGATAGGAAAAGGATTTTTCCTGGAGGATCTTGATGACCAGGCCAATAGCTTGTGTAACTCCTTTCATGCCAGCTGCTCCCAGGCTTTCTGAATGCCCTTTTGTAGATGTGACGTATCCTCATAGGTTCTTAAGTACTGTCATGTTTTTTCAAATACCCAGGGGAATGCACAGAGAAGTTTCATTTGCCTTTAATGAGGTACTGAGAGGTACTGAAGATGTAGAGTGCTCCTCAGCAAAGGTTTTTAACCCAAAGTCCGTAGTTATTGTTTGTTGTTCACAAATCTAAGTTAGAGCAGGGTATTCTCATTTTTTTGTGTGTGCACTACTTATTCCACAGGTCTATCCAGCTGTGGTCTCCTTTCCAGAACATACTAGTTTTCAGGTGGAATGGCAAATTTTCTTTCTCCTCTCCCCTCCCTCCCTCCCTCCCTCTCTCCCTCCCTCCCTCCCTCCTTCCTTCCTTCCTTCCTTCCCTTTCTGTCTGTCTGTCTGTCTGTCTTGACTTAAAGAAAAATAACTGCCAGGCATGGTGGCTCATGCCTGTTATCTCAGCACTTTGGGAGGCTGAGGAGAGTGAATTGCTCAAGCACAGGAGTTTGAGAACAGTCTGAGCAACATGGCAAAACCTCGTCTCTACAAAAAAAAAAAAACAAAAAAAACCCACTTTATATAGGTACAAAAATTAGCCTGAGTGCAGTGGCTCACACCTGTAATCCCAGCACTTTGGGAGGCCGAGGTGGGTAGATTACTTGAGGTCAGGAGTTTGAGACCAGCCTGGCCAATGTGGTGAAACTGCATCTTTACTAAAAGTACAAAATTTAGCTGGGCATGGTGGCATGCACCTGTAATCCCAGCTACTTGGGAGGCTGAGGCAGGAGAATGGCTTGAACCCAGGAGGCAGAGGTTGCAGTGAGCCAAGATCATGCCACTGTATGCCAGCCTGTGTGACAGAGCGAGATTCCATCTCAAAAATAAATACATAAATAAATAAATAAATAAATAAGCCAGGTGTGGTGGCATGTGCCTGTAGGGAGGCTGAGGTGAGAGGGTCACCTGTTCACAGGGAGGCCAAGGCTGCAGTAAGCTGAGATCATGCCAGTGCATTCCAACTTGGGTGACAGCGAGACCTTCTCTCAAAAAATAAATAAATAAAATAAAAATAACCTTGCTTTGAATTCAATGAATACTTGTTTGGTTTTTATGAAAATTTCATACTTGAAAATAAATTTCATAGATGATTTTTAAAACTTCCTATTGTAAAAAAAAAATTAAGCCTATTTATAAATTGAGAGAATAAAAATACAGTGACTCTGCATGCACAGTGGCTTTCCATGTCTGAAGGTTCCACATCCACAGATTCAACCAACTTCACGTCAAAAATATTCAGAAACCACCTCCCCCAAATAGCAATGCAACAATTAAAAATAATACAAATAAAATTATAGCCTAACAAATATATCAGACACTTTTTTTTTTGAGTCGGAGTCTCACTCTGTCACCCATGCTGAGTGACACGGTGCCACTATATCAGGCACTTTTGAGCATCTGTGGATTGTGGAATCCAAGGGGTGTCCTGGGCCCAATCCCCTATGGATACCAAAGGACAATGACAGCACCTCAACACCCACCTTTAACAATGACCAACTCATGGCTAACTCATTGTTTTTTTCTATATCCCCCCACTTCTGTCCCCCTGATCATTTTGAAGTACGTATCAGACATCATCATTAGAGATTACACTTTTAAAACTGCTGCTTATTGGCTGGGCACAGTGGCTCATGCCTATAATCCCAGCTCTTTTGGAGACCGAGGCAGGCGGATTACCTGAGGTCAGGAGTTTGAGACTAGCCTGGCCTACGTGGTGAACCCCCGTCGCTACTAAAAATACAAAAATTAGCCGGGTGTGGTGGCGGGGGCCTGTAATCCCAGCTACTGGGGAGGCTGAGACAGGAGAATCGCTTGAACTCAGGAGGTGGAGGTTGCAGTGAACCGAGATCCTGCTCCTGCGCTCCAGCCTGGGTGACGAGAGTAAGACTGCGTCTCAAAGCAAACAAACAAACAAACAAAAAAAAACAAAAAACAACAAAACTGCTGCTTGTTAATGTTTTAAAGCTGTCTGGATATGTGGATCCCAAATATCAGAGACAGGTCTCAGCCAAATTAGAAAGTTTGTTTTGCCAAGGTTAAGGACGTGCCTATGACACAGCCTCTGGAAGTCCTGAGACATGCGCCCAAGGTGGTTGGGGGTACAGTTAGCTTTTATACATTTTAGAGAGACATGAGACATCAATCAATATGTGTAAGATGTACATTGGTTGGGTCCAGTAAGTCGGGACAATTCAAAGTGGGGACTTCCAGGTTAGGAGTACATAAGAGACAAAAGGTTCCGTTCTTTTGAGTCCTTTGTCAGTCTTCCACTAAATATACAATTTAGCCTAGCTCCGTGAATCTGTATTTTTACATAAACAATAGGGGAGAGGAAGCAATCAGATATACATTTGTCTCAGGTGACCCTCAGAGGGCTGACTTTGAATAGAATGAGAGGCTGGATTGCCCTAAGCAGTTCCCAGCCTGACTTTTCCCTTTAGCGTAGTGATTTGGGGGTCCCAATATTTATTTTTCTTTCACAGCAGAGGGAACTTGGGGGGAGCTTCCCTCTGTTGCAGCTCCTCTGGGCACTCGTCCTTGGGCCAGGGAGTGCTCATTGCCTGAGTTTCCTGTGGGTGACGCAAATACCAAGGCCATAAGGGGAGTCGGTGATGTCATCTCTCTGCCTTCTGCCTTTCCTCCTCTTCCTTATAGACCAGCAACCTCCAACCTCCAAACCCTGACAAAACAAAGCATGTTTTTCCAGCGGTGCAAATCGGACATTGTTACCTTTTTACATGAAGGGAAAATTTGTTTTTCCATCATCAGCAGGATCATCCTCCTTTTCATGAGAACATGAAAAGCATTTTATTTTTATCTTTTTTTGAGGTATTTCATGTATGCGTGTGTATACAGATATATAGGCATATATGCACATGCCTTAAATGTATAGCTGGATGGAATTTTGCATATGTACATTTCCACATGGCCTACACTCAGATTGAGATAGAAAACATTTCCAGTCCCCCAGAAGGTGCTTCTTTCTGGAAAATACCACCTCCACCTCCACCCCCACCCCTGACAGAGATAACCACTATTTTAATGCTGTGACTCTAGTTTTGCCTATTTTTGAAGTTCATATAAGTGGATTCATTCAGTATAAATGGACTGTTTGATTTGGCATCTTTCACTCCAAATAATGACAGCAATACAAAAAAATTAGCCAGGCGTGGTGGTGCATACCTGGGAGGCTGAGGTGGAAGGATCTCTTGAGCCTGGGAGATGGAGGCTGAAGTGAGCCTTGATACCACACCACTGTGCTCCAGCCTGGGTGACAGAGCAAGACCTTATCCTAAAAAACAAAAACAAATAACAATTGTGAAATTCATCCATGTTGTAACAGTAATTTGTTTTTCAGTGCAGTGTGGTCTTCCAGCATTGCAGTGTAACATAGCTGTGTCACCTGTTTATCCCTTCTATCATATCATAGTAGCTAGTATTTATTGAATGTTTACTCTGGGCCAGGATCTGTTTGAAGGACTTTAAACAAAGTAGTTTAATTTTTAAAGTTAATTTCTGAGTTAACCATGTGGTTATTACCTCTTTATAGGCAGGAAACTAAGACTTACAGAGATTAGATAATTTCCACCCAAATCATACAGCTCACATGTGATAGAGCTGGAGTTTCAACTCAGTCAGTCAGATTCTAGATTGGTGAACACTTTAGCCCTTTCAGGTCTAGATTTTCTGTTAGACGCATGACATGCGACTTGAGGTTTTACAACAGGCATGCAGTTTCTGGGTGATGATCTCTTCTAGAGGAAGACATGCAGACACAGAGAGCTTTCATCACATAGACAAGGCTGCTCAGCCAATAAGTGGAGGAGACAGGGCTGCTGGAAACCTGGAAACCTGGGTTTCTGGATTCCCTTTCTCTTATTTTTTTCAGCGTTTTCTTGGGTGATGGTGAAAGCCTTTGTGTATTTTCATTCGCAGCAGAGCACAATGCCTTATCACTCTGTGGTTCAGCTAGGACTCTTGTTTGCAAACAACAGAAACTGACTAACATAAGCCCAAAAGGAAACTATTCAAGAATATTGTATAGCTCACAGAATCAATAGGGAGACTGGGAACTGGGTCAGGCACTGTGGGAGGCATGGCTGTAGAGCCAGGTCCGTGTGTGGGAACCTTTTGGAAGAGTGCTGCCTCTGTCACAGTGACTCCCATCCCTTACTGACACTTCTCCACATTGCCCCTGGACTTCTGACCCAGCTACCACAGTCTTTAATAGGCCCTGAGTCTTCGGCAGCCTTCTCTCCAGGTGCAGAGGTCAGGGCAGAGCATCTGAACGACCACGTGTGGGCAGGTACCTGTGTTCGAGCTACTGGTTGGAAGGAACCTCTGGCCCCTTTTGTCTTTTTGTCTTCCACAATGGGGAGAGACCTTGCCTTTCCATTTGATTTTTTTTTTTTCTTTTTCTTTTTTTGAGACGGAGTTTTGCTCTTGTTGCCCAGGCTGGAGTGCAATGGCGCGATCTTGTCTCACTGCAACCCGTGCCTCCCGGGTTCAAGCGATTCTCCTGCCTCAACCTCCTGAGTAACTGGGATTATAGGCATGCACCACCATGCCTGGCTAATTTTGTATTTTTAGTAGAGACAGGGTTTCACCATGTTGGTCAGGCTGGTCTCGAACTCCTGACTTCAGGTGATCCACTTGCCTTGGCCTCCCCAAAGTGCTGGGATTACAGGCGTGGGCCACTGAGCTTGACCCCAGCTGACTTCTTACACCTTTCTCTGTGTTTAAGCTGATCCACATACAATAATCATTGTAAATAGCTAAATAAAAGGTAAATTGCTTGAGCTAGATCAGGTCAAAAAGGAAGTTTCTCCTTGTGTTTCCAATTGATTAATGTGTTGGTGAGTTGTGGTCCTGCAAGTAGGAGAGGTGGTTAAAGGCAGAGGGCAGCAGCCTGGGGTGTTGTCAGCTTGAGTTTTCTATTTAGAGAAAGCATCTGGTTGTCTGAAGTGGGGAAAAAATTAGCTCATCTTTTGTCTTCTAATAACATTGTCTATGTTTCTTGCAGATGGGTAATGGGAAGGTTTTTGGCATTTCCAATTGGAAAATGTCACTTAACTTCAAAAGGCTACTGTCATGGCTTGAGAAATGTGATTAGCATGCAGCAGACACAACAGTGTTTTACTGGTTTCCTCTTATACTGAACTGGAGTTAATTGCTTGTTCATGGAAGGCTTGTTGGAGATTTTCCTCATATTAACTGCAATTTTAGATTATTCTTCTACCTTGAGTATCCATTCATTTATTAATTGATCCTGTGTTTACTGAATATATCAGGAATAGAATGATAAATAAAGCAAATAAGCCCTGCCCTCATGAGACTTAGAGTCTAACAAGTTTGAATTGGGTTAGTTCTTAAAATATGGATGATTTTATATTCCCCTCTCATTACTACTTTTAAATCTTAACCTCTTTGGTGGGGAATTAATACTCCCTCTTCCCTGTGTTAATCATATTGTCTTTTCCTTCTGAAATTTTTATTCTGTTTCCTCCTAGCCTTTTCAAAAACAGGACAAGATATGAATGATCAACACTTCCATTTTTCTTTTTCTTTTCTTTTTTTTTTTTGAGACGGAGTCTCGCTCTGTCTCTCAGGCTGGAGTGCAGTGGCCGGATCTCAGCTCACTGCAAGCTCCGTGTCCCGGGTTTACGCCATTCTCCTGCCTCAGCCTCCCCAGTAGCTGGGATTACAGGTGCCCACCACCTCGTCTGGCTAGTTTTTTTTTTTTTTTGGTATATTTTAGTAGAGACGGGGTTTCACCGGGTTAGCCAGGATGGTCTCGATCTCCTGACCTCGTGATCCGCCCGTCTCGGCCTCCCAAAGTGCTGGGATTACAGGCTTGAGCCACCGCGCCTGGCCGAACACTTCCATTTTTCATGTTCATTGCTTGTGTATATCACCCATTGATTTCATCCTATATAAAATTGCATTTATATATGCTGGCTGAATGAAGAATTTTAAAAATAGTGGTCGCTTGTTGATTGTCTTTTTGGTCAATGAGATGGTTTTGAAGAGTTCACATTCTGAAAGAGAAGGGACTATATTTAATTGCTGCAACTCCAGCCAGAGTGTTGCCTGGGGTGTGGGGTAATAAGAAGGGATGAAATAGATTATTTGTTGACCTCAGGGACAGGCTATAGCTGAGATGGGCTAGGTGCACAGGAAAGTCCTATCTTCTTCCTGGGCACACAGCTAAACTTCACTTCTTAGCTTGTCTGTATCCTGGCGGTGTCTTGTGATTTCATTGTCACTGAAGACGTGAATGCAAGTGTTGCGTTGCCTCCAGGCCAAAGCAGTGAAGAGTCGGTGCGCCTTCTCATCACTCTCTTCCCTAGAACGTCCTTCTGCTTGTGGACGTAGTGAGATTGGAGAACCTATGTGAGAATTTCTTTGGAATGTGTGCCCCATGGCAGAATGGCTGGATTACATGTTATAGGTTATACATATGTACTTGCTTTGACTTACACCAATTGCCACTCACAGTAGTGGCCCCAGTGTGTGCATTCATCAGCAGCGCAGGAAGATTTCTCTATCCCCATTGATACTTGGCATTTTCCAGTGTCTTAGTCTATTTGTGCTGCTGTAACAGAATACCACAGACTGGGTAATTTATAATGAGCAGAAATTTGTTGGCTCACAGTTTTGGAGGCTGGGAAGTCCAATGTCAAGGTGCCAGCAGGTTTTGGTGTCTGGTGAGAGCCTGGTCTCTGCTCTCAAGATGGCATTTCAAACATTGCATCCTGTAGAGGGGGAGGATGGCTGCTCTTCATAGGGCAGAAGGGCAAAAGAGCCAAGAGAGAGACCCACCCAACCCCAAAAGCTCTTGTGTTGAGGCATTAAGCCCACTCATGATAGTGAAGCCCTCTAATCACCTCTTCAAGGCCCCATGTCCCAATACCATTACATTGACCATTAAATGTCAGCATGAGTTTTGGAGGAGACAAACATTCAAACCATAAGATTCAGATTTTGTTGCTTTTTATCAGTCTGTAGTTGTGAAAAGCTGAACACCAACTGAGTACCAAAAGGTAGTTGAAAAAATTAAAATATTGGCTGGGCTTGTTGGCATACGCCTATAATCCCAGCACTTTGGGAGGCCGAGGCGGATAAATTGCTTGAGCACAGGCATTCAAGATCAGCCTGGGCAACTTGGCAAAACCCTATTTCTATTAAACAATACAAAAAAAAAAAAAAAAAAAAGGTTTACAGGCTTACACCTGTAGTCCCAACTACCTGGGAGGCTGAGGTGTGAGGATCACCTGAGCCCTGGAGGTTGAGGCTACAGTGAGCAAGGATGGTGCCACTGAACTCCAGCCTGGGCAACAAAGTGAGACCTTGTCTCAAAAAAAAAAAAAATTTTTTTTTTGATAAATGCATATCCTTTAAAAAGTCAAATGCAAGGTGTTGAGGAGGTTGGTGGGTAATTAACTGCTTAATAGGTACAGAGTTTCCTTTTGGGGATGATGAAATGTTTTGGAACTAGATAAAGATGATGGTTTTACAGCATTGCAGCTGTACTAAATGCCACTGAATCGGTCACTTTAAAGTGGTTAATTTTATATTATGTGAATTTCACCACAAAAAAGTCAAATACTGATAAACATAACAGTCTGACACCTCATGCCTTCTCGCTTTCCAGAGGCAACAATTTCAAATATTTTAACATTTTTTTCTGATATTTACCACTGTGTTTCTAGATGATGTGTGTCTCTTGATGTCTGTAGATTAGTGTATTTTAAATAACATTTTTCAACTTACTGTTGTTATAGATGAGGTTAGCTTTGTGACACTTCTCTGTTCCTCCTCCATCCTCCCACTAGAGTTATGTCCCAGTTTTCTGGCTAAACCAATATTCAGTCTTAATATTTTTATGACTATGTAAATATTGTTCGCTAGTGAGTCAAAGATATATTGGAATTTTCATAGGCAGCCTTCCCCTGGAGTTAGTGATTGTCTTATTTTTCTTTATTTGCATAGCTCTTTTGTAGCATTTACTGAGTCTTCCCTCTCTCCAATTCCTCAGCATGTTTTCCATGTGCTAGATCCATCAGATGATCTGACCCTCCTGTTTCTCACCACCATCCTCTGTCCCTGGAGCATTTTGCCTCTGCTCCAGGTTGTAGCAATGACATGACCTACATGGTGTCATTGTGGGACTTTCTTTCTCACCTCTGTCTGTGGGATGGATGATTAGTATTAAGCATATTAAGCATACTATCTTGACTGTAGAACAAAGGGTTGGCATTTGAGCTGGGCCAGGGCAACCTCTGATAAATAACCAAAGGACTATTTAAAAACTGTTCTCTCCATTTTTTGGTGGAGTACAACCTCCAGCAGCTTCTTGATTTTAGACTTGACTTTATTGTACTTTCACACATTGTTATTTCAATACAGTTCAGAATTCTAGATTGAGAATTCTTTTCAGTCAGTATTTTGAAGATACTGCTCTGTTATATTTGAGCTTCCAGGGTTGCTGTGAGATGTCTGATGTTATTCTTACTCCTCTTCTTTTGTTTGAGCCTTTTTTTTCTTGCTGGAAGCCTTAAGGATCTTCTCCTTGTCCCATTAGTCTGAAATTTTGCGATGACGTGTATGGGTCTGTTTTTTCTTATGCTGGGGAATTACTGGATTCTTTCAACCTGGGGAGTCATCTCCAGTTCTGGTATATTATCTTGTATTTTTCTTTGATTGTTTCCATACCTTCAGTTTCTTTTTCTGAATTTTCTCTTGTATTAGACCTATGGATTGCTCTGTTAATCACTTTCCCTTCTTATTCTTTCTTTTCCCTGGCTTTCCTTCCTTTCCTTTCCTCCTTTCTTCTTTCCTGACCTACCACTCTCCTCACTCCTCCCTCTCCCCTTCCTTCCCCTTCCCCAAGTTTCCCTCCCTTTCCTGCCCCTTTTCCCTCTTCCTCCTCCCCTCTTTTTTCCCCCTTCCTTCCTTTCCTCCTTTCTTCTTTGCTTACCCACCTCTCTCCTCACTCCTCCCTCTCTCCTTCCCTCCCTTTCTGCCCCTTCCCCACTTCCATCCCCTTCCCCTGCCCTTTCCCTCTTCCACCCTTTCTCTTCCCTTCCCCCTCCCCTGCTCTCCTCTGCCCTCCCCTGCTCTCCTCTACCCACCCCTGCTCTCCTCTACCCTCCCCTGCTCTCCTCTACCCACCCCTGCTCTCCTCT
>NC_045435.1:56192393-56469223 GCF_002776525.5 Piliocolobus tephrosceles | reverse complement strand
CTCCTCTACCCTCCCCTGCTCTCCTCTACCCACCCCTGCTCTCCTCTGCCCTCCCCTGCTCTCCTCTGCCCTCCCCTGCTCTCCTCTGCCCTCCCCTGCTCTCCTCTGCCCTTCTCTCCCCTTCTCTGCCCTCCCCTCCTCTCCTCTCCCCTCTCCTCTCTTCTCTCTTTTTCCTCTGCCCCTTCCATTTCTCTTTGTTTTTTGTTTCTACTTTCTGCAGTACATTAAAACATTTTTTATCATTGCATTTTAAATTTCTCAGAGTTTTTATTTGGTTGCATTTTAAAGTTACGTGCTTTTTCACTCTATGGTTATTATCTCCGGTCTTTGAGGATATTATAGTTGACTTTTTTTTTTTTGTATTTTTAGTAGAGACGGGGTTTCACTGTGTTAGCCAGGATGGTCTCGATCTCCTGACCTCATGATCCGCCCGTCTCGGCCTCCCAAAGTGCTGGGATTACAGGCTTGAGCCACCGCACCCGGCCTAGTTGACTTTTTTCCTAACTATTTGAGAAGGTAAAAACCATTCTGAGTTTGTGAGTCATACAAAAATGGTCTGCAGTGGACCAGATTTGGGCCTTGAGCTATAGTTAGAAGACGATGTTCCAGACACCTGCTGGAGAGGAGCCTGGCTGGGGTGGAGCTTGTGCATCTCGCCATCCCAGGTGTGGATTTTTACTTAGTCACTTTATTTCTATTTCTATTCCTCAGTTTTACATGCCTTCATTGTACATGGTACATGCAGCTGCAGAGCCTCAATGGTCCATTTTCTCCCAAGATTTAGTCTCCTGCAGGGTTTGAGAAGGAACAGATTTCTGGACTGTATGGGGTGGGTGGACACAGGGGTCTGACTGCTCTTCCTCTGTGTTTTCATCCAATCCTCCACTACTGGTTCTCATCTCACTCCTGTCACTCTTGATGCCTGGAGCCAGCCCCCAGTTCCTAAGCCTTTCCAGGGTTCTGCAGTGCTAATTGCTTGCTTTTTCATGGTACCTCTATGCAGAAACAGAGGCTTCACTTTACTTCATCTGTCAAGCTCCATCCTTCCATCCTCTTTCCATCTTCATTTATTGCAACTTGAGAAGATTGATTTGGGTTTTATAGAAGATGGAGTTGGGTTTTTTGCTTTTAATTTTCTTTGTGGGTTTTTTCTTTCTTTTTTTTTTTTTTTTTTTTTTGGTGGTGGTGAACAGTAAAGAGAGTAGAAAGGGCCTTATTGTGCTTTACGAAACTTTGAATCAAGTTCAAGCTTTTGTCAGCCTGAATTAAATTATTTTTTGGCTTTGAATAGAAAGATTGGGATCTCCCTCACTCCAGATGTATAGCTACAGTGGATTTGTGCTACTGACTTCCTCAGCTTTCCTCCTCTCCAGCTCCCCACCCTTCTCTTTTTCTGCCACCTCCTACCCTCTGACACCTTTAAATAACTGACTCTTCTTTATTTTCAACTTACTAGTTGATGGGCAGCCTACTCCTCACTCCTCAGCATTTCAGCTTGGATGTTTTGTAGGCATCTCAAACTAAGCAGAGCCAAAATTACAATTCTCGGTGTCCATTCCTCTCCCCGCAACCCCACCCCTCATTCTTCCCTTTCTTGGTAGGCATCACTGTATTAGTGTAATGTTTTCGCACTGCTACAGAGAAATACAAGATATACAAGAGGTTTAATTGGCTTACAGTTTCACAAGCTGTACAGGAAGCATGATGCTGGCATCTGCCTGGCTTCTAGGCAGACCTCAGGAAACTTAGAATCATAGCAGAAGGAGAAGGGGGAGCAGGCACATCACATGGCAAAAGCAAGAGCAAGAGATCGAGGTGGGAGGTGCCACACACTTTTGAACAACCAGATCTTGGAGCGCTTACTCAGTATCATGAGCACAGCACCAAAGAGGTGGTGCTAAACCATTCATGAGAAATCCACCCCCATGATCCAGTCACTTCCCACCAGGCCCCACCTCCAAACTGGGGATTACAATTCAACTTCAACATGAGATTTGGTGGGGACACAGATCCAAACCATATCAATCACCAGTATGAAAGCTCCCTTAGAAGCATTAGCCACACCAGGTTCTTCCTTTGCTAAAGCCTTTGTGTGGTTTCACACTGTGTTTAGGATGACTCGATGCCTTCCCATGGCCTGCACTGCCCTGCACGGTGCAGCATCTGCTTGCCTCTCCAGCCTCATCTTCCGCACCTCTAGCCTTTGCCTACTGCTTGCTACCAGCCCTGCTTTTCCACTTAGTCTGTCAATTTTCTTCCAGCTCAGGGCTTTTGCACTTGCTATTCCTTCTGCCTGAGAGGCTTTGCCCGAGTTTTATGAAGGCTGGCTCCTTCCTTCTCATCCTGCAACTCCAAGTTCAGATGCCATAGTCCTAGAAATGCCTTTCCTGATGACCCTGTAGGAAGTGTTGCCTCCTCACCTCAGCCCTAGTGCATCCATAGATAAATCTTGCCTCCATAATACTTCTAGCTTGCTATAATTCAACATGGATATTTGACCAGTTTGTCCCTGTCACTGGTATTGTATTAACAGACTTGTGCAACTGGATCCCTGCTGCATTTTCAGCATCCAGTCTTGCACCAGCACACAGTAGACTTTATTTTTTATTTTTTTTGAGATGGAGTCTTACTCTGTCACCCAGGCTGGAGTGCAGTGGTGCGATCTCAGCTCACTGTAACCTCCGCCTCCTGGATTCAAGCAATTCTCCTGCCTCAGCCTCCCGAGTAGCTGGGACTACAGGCGCATGCCACCGTGCCCAGCTAATTTTTGTATTTTTAGTAGAGATGGCGTTTCACCATGTTGGCCAGGAAGGTCTCAATCTCTTGACCTTGTGATCTGCCCGCCTCGGCCTCCCAAAGTGCTGGGATTACAGGCATAAGCCACCACGCCCAGCCTAACATTTTAATAAGTAGTAATTGAATCGAAGAATGAACACTGGGAAGCTTAGAGTTGAAAGGGACTTCAGTGGACATATCTGCAGTTGTTTCTGGAGCACTAGGGATTGTAGCACATTTAAATCATTAATTCAACACTATTGTTGTGCTCCTACTCAGTCTTTAGACCCTGGGCTACTATAGCATACAAAACAGAAGTCTCTGCCTTCAGAGACCTTACACTCTCAAGTTGAAAGTTCTAGCAGTGGGGAGGAGGGCGTGGACACAGTGGAGTTTCTGCTGTTCTGGCAACCTTTATTCGTTTACTTGGTCACTGGCGTGGATACCTCTGAAGGTTGGCTGACTTTTTTTGCTTTCTCGTTTTGCTTCTGCCCCATCCCAGAGTGTCCGAAGCACACCTGTGGCTCCCCTTGCTCCCATCTTCTCTTAAGTGTGCACCACAAGTCCTGATTTGATAGTCAAACTCATCTATAAAGCAGTTGAGCATTCTCCCTCCAGCCAGGCTCCAGCATGTCCTTGATACAATGGAAGCTCACCTGTTGCCTGTTCTGTCTGGCTTCTAGCCCACCCAGCCCCTTAACGCCTACTCCCACCCCTTTATTCAACTGCATTCTCCTTTGCTAACTCAATGTGGCATATGCTCAAACTTTGGAATATTCCACCGTAATTTTTTGAAAGCTAGTTTAGTTTATTCCTCAAAGGCCTAAAATAACACTTGTCACATAAGACATTCTTTGTGGCATTTCTTTGGGGTGAGTTCAAACCGTGGTGTGTGTGTGCGCACGCATGCATGCATGCACACATGTACACACATGTGCTCTCCTTCCCCAAATAAATATTACATATATTCTTCTGGTTTTCCTGTATTTGTACATTTCTATACTTAGCAGGCTATTAGGACCCAGTGGAAGTTTAATTTTGCTCTGCTATGCCATCCAAATAGCAAAGGGCAATATGGAACCTACAAATTGCAAAATTTTGGAAGGTTATTCTAACATTACATTTGAATTGCTTAATTTAATTTTCACTTTGAATCAGTTGCTAAGCAACTGGGAAGGCAGGGCAAAATCAGCAAGGCTAATTTGATTCTGTTACTAGTATGTTAGCGTCTCTTATATTTACACAGACAGTTGGTTGTAAATACACTTAATGCAATGCAATGCTCTGTTTTTCCCAAGGAAAATAGTTGGTGTGGAAGTTAGAGCAAGGCTTTGGTTGGATGGACGTTATTTAAATACACCCTCTCACCTTAGGGGAATGTAAAGTTATCCGAAGTTTAGAGCTTATGATGTAGCCCCTTTGTTAGGCGAGGTGCTTGACTTGGTGGTACCGTGAAGAGTTGTAAAATACTTTCCACTGTCTGTTATCCTTTGGCATCATGAATCCACCCTGATTGTCCCCCACATCTTCCTAAATCAGTTTTTTTTGGAATGCATACCATTTAGTGTCATCATATGAAGCATGTTGAAGAGAAAAGAATAGGTCATTTTACTCTCTATAACTTACTATTGGTGAAAACTGACATTGTTAACCCCATTTGGTCCATAAAGTAAGTCATGTGTCAAATGTTAATGCCAGTGACTTAAATATTTTGAATATTTTAAAAAGTCATGTGGTCATTAAGGACGCCATTCTTGCCCAACCCAGATTCCTGAATTAGAGGAAAGCAGAAGTTAATAAATAAGATTAAGATTAAACAATAAGACCAGGTGAAGTGGCTCATACCTGTAATCCCAGCACTTTGGGAGGTCAAGGTGGGTGGATCACTTGAGGTCAGGAGTTCGAGACCAGCCTGGCCAACATGGTGAAACCCTGTCTCTACTAAAAATACAAAAATTAGCCGGACATGATGGCAGGCACCTGTAATTCCGGCCACCTTGGGAGGCTAAGGCAGAAGAATTACATGAACCTGGGAGGCGGAGGTTGCAGTGAGCCGAGATCATACCACTGCACTCCAATCTGGGTGACAGTGTGAGACTCCATTTCAAGAAAAAAAAAAAAGAGATTAAACTATAATGCAGTATTCTGTTATTTATTATAGTTTTATATTATCATTAACACCTTGAAACACATAGATGCTTTGGAGTAATGTTCAGTCCTATGTCAAAGATGGGATATTTAATGTAAACTATTGTCTCTTGGTTGTGTATGGTTATTCATGGAGTGAATGGATAATTCATATATACTAATATTAAGCGGGTAGGAAAACTGCATCTCTGGAAATAATGTCATTAAATTGCCACTAATATAGCAAATGACCATGACCTGTGCCTTTCCTAAGAGGTGGGGAGAGCAGGCTGGTCTTTTAAACTGGTCTCCTGCTGTATCTTTTGTTCTGCAAAGTCCTAGAGAGTATCTTTCATATGCAGTAAAAATTACTTTCAGTAGATGGATTAGATTCTTGATAAAGATAGCTATCATGGTCCCATATTTGCCTTATAACTGCCTGTGACTAGGTAGAAATATTTAGTGATGAAGGAGATTACAGAAACAGGAAAAGTACCTATTACTTCTACAGTTAAGTATTCTTATTTTTGTTTCTGAACAGTCTCAGGTATTTGTGTGTGTAGTACATAGTGACAGTTAATTATTGATCCTGACTAGAAGAAAGAGTGATCTGCAGTAAAGGAAAGACCTAGTGTTTATATGCTTGACAGCAAATCCATTGTTCTCACTTTGAGATACTTACTGGACTAGGACAATAACTAGGTATTTACCTGTTTAAGGTACTTTAAGGGAATCAGTTTTTTTGTTTTGTTTTGTTTTGTTTTTTTTGAGACGGAGTCTCGCTCTGTCGCCCGGGCTGGAGTGCAGTGGCCAGATCTCGGCTCACTGCAAGCTCCGCCTCCTGGGTTAACGCCATTCTCCTGCCTCAGCCTCCCCAGTAGCTGGGACTACAGGCGCCCGCTACCTCGCCCGGCTAGTTTTTTTGTATTTTTTAGTAGAGACGGGGTTTCACCGGGTTAGCCAGGTTGATCTCGATCTCCTGACCTCATGATCCACCCGTCTCGGCCTCCCAAAGTGCTGGGATTACAGGGTTGAGCCACCGCGCCCGGCCGGGAATAAGTTTTAATGAATAGGTAAGAATAAGTGTACAGTTCATAATTTCCTTAAATGCTTGTCCAGACCTACTCTCAGAGCGTCATTTTTCTGAATATCAGTATCCACTCTAAGTTCGTTAATTTTACTCTACAGATATTTACTGTTTGAAAACTCAGTATGTCAAAATGTAAACTTTTCACGGGGAGTGTCAATTTTAAATATTGGTTTCCTAGAGTTGTTACTGGTTTATTGATGACATATCCCCGTCAGAAAAATCTGGTGAAGCCCAAATCCTAGCTACTTGAGAAGCTGAGGCAGGAGGATGGCTTGAGCCCAGGAGTTCCAGGCTACAGTGTGCTATGATTGTCTGTGAATAGCCATTGCACTCCAGCCTGGGCAACATAGCAAGGCCCCATCTCTTAAAAAAAAAAAATTTGTGGCTATACCCTACACTTTGTGTGTGTGTGTGTGTGTGTGTGTGTGTGTGTATTTTTAAAAGTTACAAACACGTATTATTGTAGTAATATATTGTAGGCATATAAAACAAGTGGAAAGTAGAAGGAAATAACTCAGATTAAGATTAAACAATAATATATTCTGTTATTTATGATGGTTTCATATTATCATTAACACCTTAAAACACAGATGCTTTAGGGTAATTTTCATCATTAAAAACAATATTTTAAGTGGTTCTATTTATGATTTTTAATGTCTGGCTTTTTCCAGATCTGATTAGATCATCATTCTTTTTACTTTACAAGAGCTCTAACGGAAGGGTTGGTTCCACCTTTTTTGGTTTGCTGGGTTGCATTACTATTATCTTTGATGTTTTGATTTTTCTGCAGAAATCTTTTGAAGTCACTTGTCCATTCTGTGAATGTTGGTTATACCACATAAGACAATGTATAAAGTTGTATAAGCTGAGGCATGCTGAATGGAAGCACATCACAGTGCACTGAGAGTGAGGGGACAAAGGGCACAGACAATCTAAATGCCAATTTATAGATTTTCTTTCTGTACCATAGAGGGTCATCTTGCACACAATACTCAAGAGACCACTGCCCTAGGAGAGCCCTCCAAATAAGCATCTTATTTATTTATTTATTTTTGATACGGAGTCTTGTTCTGCCGCCTAGGCTGGAGTACGGTGGTGTGATCTTGGCTCACTACAACCTCTGCTTCCCAGTTTGAAGTGATTCTTGTGCCTCAGCCACCAGAGTAGCTTGGATTACAGGCGCGTACCACCACACCTGGCTAATTTTTTTTATTTTTTAGTAGAGACGGGGTTTCACCATGTTGACCAGGCTGGTTCTGAACTCCTGTCCTCAAGTGATTCATCTGCCTCAGCCTCCCAAAGTGCTAGGATTATAGGCGTGAGCCACCACGCCGGGCCTGTAATATTTTTTTCTAAACTGAATAGTACTGAAGAGAGTTGGATTTATATTTAAAAAAGCTTGTATGCATTGTTGTATACAGCAAGGACTATTTGTCCTTGTATTTATTTGTTCATTGTAAAGGAAGGGAGATAACTGGGGTAGCGTTAGCAACATGGCAAAACCCCATCTCTACTAAAATATAAAAACTTAGCCAGGCTTGGTGGCACGTGCTTGTAGTCCCAGCTACTCAGTAGGCTGAAGCAGGAGAATCACTGGAACCTAGGAGGCGGAGGTTGAAGTGAGCCGAGGTCGTGCCACTGCACCCATTCTGGGCGACAAAGGGAGACTCTGTCTTAAAAACAAAAACAAACAAGCAAAACAAACAAACCAAAACACTGAATTTGGACAGCTCTGCCACCAACTAGTTCTGTAGAACAGACAAGTGACTCACTTTCTGTAAGCCTCAGTTTCCTCATCTGTACCCTCACACAGTGGTGGTGGCAATTAAATTTAAAAAGAGATTTGTCAGAGAGCTTTGTACCCTCATTTTATATCTATGTATGATGTAATTTTATGTAATTTTTTAAAGTGGAAAGCCTTTTATTCCTAGGCTGAGTGTCTATACACCCTCAATAGCAATTTCTGTTTGTTTGCTTTACTTCTAGACTGCCTCTTTAAGCTATGTCCCATGAACCGCTACTCTGCCCAGAAGCAGTTCTGGAAAGCTGCTAAGCCTGGGGCCAACAGCACAACAGACGCAGTACTGCTCAACAAACTGCACGTACGTATTGCAATGGGGCTGTCAATGAGTGGCTGCCTTGGTGGTGTCTGGGTGTAATGGTGGGAGACCAACTCTAGCTTCCGGTTTTCTTATGTTTTTTCATGAAGGGGTAGAAGGGAGCTGACCCTAGGGAGGGATAGATCCTAGTCATCTTGAGATATCTGGAGAGTTCTTTTCTCAGCCACTCTCTTTGCATGGGTAGCTTTGGATGGAGAAGTGGTTATAAGCACAGGCACTGGAAGCAAACCTGGAATGGAATCCTGTCTCCACCACTCAGTAACCGGTGCTCTTGGGCACGTTATGTGCTATTTTCCAATTCTGTTATGTTATCTGTAAAATGGAGATGGTAGTACCCACCTCAGGAGGTCATTGTGAGGATTACAGAAAATGAGACATAAAAGGCACATGAACAGTGCCTGGCACATAGTAAATACTTAATAAGTTTTGGCCGTTAGCATTGCATCTATCCTGTTACCAGGCATTTTAAAGATGTGCTCATTCCATTGCTGATGTGCTGTGTGACCATAGGAAGTTTTTGAGCCTCTCTGATGCTGTTTCACCTTATGTAAAATAATGACTTAGTTCTTTTAGTGCCCTGCATTCCGAGGCTAATCAGGAAGTTCTCTGAGATGTTTAGAAGGAGACATGACATATAAGCCAGTGTACTAATATCGAAATTGTACCCCATTTCCTGTTCCCTGACCTACTTCATTTTCTCCCCGTCATGTAACATCATCCTTCTAATGTATTTTGGTTACTGGCTGTCTCCCTCCCCTGGCATGTAAGCTTCGTGAGGGCCCATGTCTGTGTCACTGTTACTTGTTGCAATAACCTTTGTGTCTACAACAAGGTTGCGCACTTACCAGGCACTCAATGAAATATTTCACAGAATACACAGTGATCTTTCCTGGGGCTCAGTGATGACAGTTGAAGACCTAGAGCATCTGTGAGCCCTGAGCAGCTCAAGAGGTTCTGCCTCTCACCTTACTCCATTTTTGACTAGCATATGGCAAAGTCACAGCTAGCTAGCTGCATTTGGTAAGGTGAGGGTCATGTGAAGGGATTCCTACATTCAGTGTGTGTTGTTTCACACGGGATGTGATGAAAAGCCCAGGCTCCTCACCTCAGGGAGCTTACAGTCCAGCATGACACGTAAGCATGAGACACGTAAGGTCACTTCCATTGAACCTAAAGTAAAATCCAGGCTGTCATCATCTACAAGATGGTACATGCCTGGACCCTGCTGTCCCCACAGAGGCTTCTTAACTACATTCTGGCCATATGAGCTTTATTTTATTTTATTTTTTATTTTATTTTTTGAGCACCTCAGACTCTCCACTGTCACACGACCTTTGCACCCTCAGTTTATCCTGTTGAGAACATTCTTCTCCTGGCTCTTCTTGAGCTAGGACCTTTGAGCCTTTGTGTCTCAGCTGAAGTGTCATCTTAGCAAAGTCTTCCCCTCTTATCTGAGAGATGTCTTGCTGGTTTTTCTCCATCATAGCACCCTATTTATATCTTTCTCAGTACTGATCAGGGTCTGCAATTATATTTAGTAGCTTCATTAATTATCACCTGTTGCTTATTAGAATGACAGCTCTACCATGGCATTCTCTCTCTTGCTTACTGCTGTATCCCAGCTTCTGTAATAGTGTCTGGCACATAGTAGGTGCTCAGAAATATTTATTGAATAATAAATGAGCAGTGTACTAGGCCCCAGAGATAGAACTATGACAGTCTTAACCCTGTGGGAGCTGAATATCAAAGAATAAAGAGGCAATGATAAGTAGTGTATTACAGGACAAACCACACAAAGCTGTGGGAGCACATAGGAAGGGTGCCAAATCTGTCTTTGCTGGATAAGAGGGTGTGATACAGTGGTCAGGGAGGACTTCCTGGTGGAAGAAGGAAGTGCTGAGTAAGCCTCAGTTGGAGGCACCTATGGGATTTAGAGAGTAGAAGAAGAAGAAACAATGAACTCAAAGACTTGGAGGCTAGTGATTGCTTTGAAGACTTGTGGAATTGCATCATTATTTTAATAATGATGATTATATCAGACATCCTCAATTCCAACAAAACCACTGTACCTTCTTTAGAGCAAATATTATTTGGCTTTATGAACATGGAATAAAATTCATAAATAATAGATACCAATTAAAAAATTATAAAGGAGAAATAAAAGGAAAGTAATAAATTATATCATAAATCGAATACTCTTCTTTAGTCAATGCTAAGGAATGACTACTCTAGAAGACATAAGGAAGTAAGTGCTTGCACCTGTTTGTATAAACCCCATGAGTGGGGCAGCTGTGGACTGTGACTGGTGCAGGTATATGGTATTGGCAACGTGAAAAGCATGTTATCTAGGATGTGGTTTTCCAAAAGGGTGTCAATCATAATCACAGAAGACGTGATGTCAAGTGCCGTCATCCCAAATGTTGAAATCCCTAAAAATTCAGTTCCAAAAGCCTAAATCCCTAAAGTGTAAAATCCCAAAAATCTCAGTCATAGGATAGCTGCATGTTAGGCCAGCTCTTATGGACTATCTCTGTTTAAATGCCCGTAATCTATTACTGCAGTACACTTTTTCTTATATCAGATTTTAAAAGTTTTTTTTTCAGTATTTAAAATTGTTAGCATTATTATTATTATTATTATTATATTATTATTAATTTTTTTAAGGCAGAGTCTCACTCTGTTGCCCAGGGTGGAGTGCAGTGGTGCAATCTCAGCTCACTGCAACCTCTGCCTCCCAGGCTCAAGCGATTTTCCTGCCTTACCCTCCCGAGTAGATGGAGTTACAGGCATGCACCACCATGCCTGGCTAATTTTTTTTGTAGTTTTAGTAGAGACAGCGTTTCACCATGTTGGCCAGGCTGGTCTCGAACTCCTGACTTCAAGTGATCCACTGCCTCAGCCTCCCAAAGTGGTGGGATTATAGGCATGAGCAACTGCGCTCAGCCCTGTCAACATTATTTTTTACAATTCACTCTGCTATGTATTTCATCTTCGCATCATTTTCAGTATTGGAGATTTAAATTGTGTGGAGACTAATATTAGAGAGTTCTGATTCATTTTATGCATTCTTCTGCATATTTAACTTAATGAAAGTGCATCGTCACAACACTGACTTTGTGAATATGTAAAAACATGGGAACTTCCCCTGTAAATGAAGAGATGTTCTTCCTTGATGAATGAAGAGATGTTTGTGTTTGTAAAAAATAAAACTACTTGAGCTCTCAGCTCTTTGGGCAACTGCATATCCAGTGGTGACCCTCCATGGTTTTGATCCATCTTGTCAAAAGACTCAGGTTGCTGGTCACGGTATTTCAGATGACTGCAGTATGAGCTTGGTGCATACAATCACCAACCATAGTGATACGCGATTTTACATTTCCCTTTTTATCTATTTCTTTATGGTTAATCTGCTTATACTCCCTGTGACCATTGTTAGTATACCTGCGTGTTTATACTTGCAAAAGTATGTATGTTACTATTCCCCATTTTATTGTATAAAATGGCCTGTGAAGTGTTCTGTTGTATTTTCACATGTTTCTCAAATCGCCTTTTAAAAATATAAGTCTCTTTTAAAGAATTTTAAAATTATTTTTTCCGGAATCGCATTTTGGGGATTTTGGTCTTTTTTGACCTTTGGGGATTTTAACATTTGGGATTATGGTATTCCGGATTGTTGTGCCTTTTGGGATTATGATGATATCTTTTTCCAAAATAATCAGCAGCTCTTGATCATGTTATGAATAATGCAAAGTACACTCTTTTCTTTTTTAAGTAGTACTTGTACTTTTGGAAAATTTATTAATAGTATTAATAAAACCATGGGAAGCTGTGATTTCTGTTGATATGTAAAATGGAGTGAGGTGCTAGGTTCAGGTAATTACAGATACTCCCAGGCTGGAGTGCAGTGATGCCATCATGGCTCACTGCAACCCTGACCACCTGAGCTCAAGTGATCCTCCTGCCTCGGCCTCCCAGAGTACTAGAATTATAGGCGTGGACTACTGCGCCCAGCCGACAGATAGCTTTTTAACTTATGTGAATGTCCAGCTAGACATAGAATTGTATGGGATAAATGATGGTTCATCCTTGCATAGGACTGTAATATGCATTCACTATACCCAGCACCCCTAGCTCCTATCCACTGAACATCAGTAGCACCCTCTTCCAGTCGTTGCACCAATCCATAATCTCCCCAGAGTCTGTGCTGGGAACATGGGAATCTAGTTGAATATGTGGGGAAGGTTGGTCAATCCTGCATGTATGTATATTTAGTGCATATGCCCATAAGGGGCTATGTTTGTGGAAGGTCTGTGTGTCTTTAGTTGTCCTGACTTTGCTTTTCTGGTATAAAGATCATTCTGTTCAGTGAGATCTTATTAATACATCTCCAACTCTTTCCTCTCCTACACTTTTTACCACAGGGGTTGTAAATTCAGATTCCTCTTGGCCATGCAGGAAACCAACAGGAATAAAGTGGGCTTGGTGGGTAGTGTTGCCAAGTGGAGGGTCCCGTGGGTGGGTCTGGAGGGGCAGCTCTACTTCCCTACTGTCACTGCTTGGGAATGTGGGCTGAGAGCTGCTGCCACGTCTTCTGCTTTTTAAGAGAAGATAAAAATCCATGCTTTTATGTGTAGTATCTCAATTTTGGAAAAGATGTTGGGAACTAACTCAGTTAAGGCTTGAAATATATACTCAACACCAAGAGAAATGGCTCAGGCCGGATGTGGTTCTTCAGCCCTGTTTGCAACCTGTGCTCTGTATGTTATGTTTCATCAGCAAGTCCTTTTGACACTCCTTCCTATGAATGAACTGTGAAGAAAACAGCATGGTTGAAAAAAGTTCAATCATAAGGTGATCAAAAATGGTCAACTCCTTATTAAAAAGGAAAAAGAGGAAAACAGTGATCTCTCTCATGCTGTTTATGCTTTAAAAAAATAAAAAAGGAAGCTAGTTATTTTCCCTGATTTAAGATTACTGATGTAACTTTCAGGTCTTTTTTTTTTTTTTTTTCTTTTTTTTGAGATGGAGTCTTGCTCTGTTGTCAGGCTGGAGTGTAGTTGCACGATCTTAGCTCACTGCAATCTTCACCTCCTGGGTTCAAGCGATTCTCCTGCCTCAGCCTCCTGAGTAGCACGCCACCATGCCTGGCTAATTTTTTATATTTTAGTAGAGATGAGGTTTCACCATTTTGGCCAGGATGGTCTTGATCTCCTGAACTCAAGATCTGTCTGCCTTGGCCTCCCAAAGTGCTGGGACTACAGGCGTGAGCCACTGCACTCGGCCTCAGGTCTTGAATGTTGACTTTATGCTTCACTTTCTGCAGTTCCTACTTTCCTGCTTAGCTGGAACTTTTCCCCCTAGTGTCTTAAAGTCATCTACATGTTTCATTCAATTTACGTTCCCACCAGCCAATAAGATGTTGTATTTTGGACAGACACTTTGCTGTTGGGACTGATGGCCAGTCTCCAGTGGGTTTTCATTTTTATTTTTGTCAACTACTATGCAGCACCCCAATCAGAGGTCAGATTTTTTTAAATTAATGCCATTTAAGGAATTAGTTGTCTAGACCACTTGACTTCCTTTTGACTAGGATAAGCACCATAAACAGCACTTTGAAGGAGAGTGACATCTAGTGGCTGGTTACTGTCTATGCTTTTTCCTTCTCTGAGAATAACTGGATTTTGACTCTCTTGGTCATGATATCCTAAGGGTCTCTTGACAAAATGAGCTTCTTCCCATCTGCAAATCACATAATTTCTTCTAAAGGCCATTACCACTGTTTTCTCACAGCAGCGTAGCTGTTACCTTGAAACAAGCACCTACATTGTTTTGTTCTGAGAAATGATTACTTAAGTCACAGCTTTGACGAGCTAGGAAGAGCCAGAGGAGTACCAGGTCCTTATTGTCTGGGTACTACAATGCTTGTTTTTAGAAGCCTTGCTTCAATATCACATTACATGATTCAGAGCTTGTTGACTTTAACAAAATAACCTTTCCTCACTATTTCAGTAACCTTTCTATTGTCATTTGATAATAGTTTCTCTATCTCTGAAATAAAATAACAGGTGGCTATGAAGGGGCAGACCTTGATGTTGCTTAGGGAACATGGTGAATAATAGTGGTAGAAACCATATCATAGAGTGTTTTTTTTTTCTCTTAGAAATTAAAAACAGTCCACAACCCATTATTCAAGGGAGAAGAGTAATAGGTATGTAAATTATCAGGATTTTAAAATAATGAAAAGGTAACATGTTTAAGATGCCTTGCCTTTTTTTTTTTTTTTTTGAGACAGTCTCACCACTCTATCACCCAGTCACCCAGGCTGGTGTGCAGTGACATGTTCATGGCTCACTGCAGCCTCAACCTCCTAGGCTTAAGTGATCCTCCCACCTCCCTGCCTAGTAGCTGGGGCTACAGGCACACATGCCTGGCTAATTTTTGTGTTTTTTGAAGAGTCGGGGTTTTGCCACATTGCCCAGGCTGGTCTTGAACTCCTGAGCTGAAGCAGTCCACCTGCCTTGGCCTCCCAAAATGCCAGGATTACAGACATGAGCCATGGCGTGACTTTAAAAAATTCAGAGTACTTGACACAGAGACATGATGAAGATGTTTTTGAAGAAATTACACACATGTAGTTTAGGAGGAGAATTCCAACATATATGAGTAGGAAAAGCAAAAAAATATTCATTGATGGGATTCCTAAATTGTGTTCCTCAAAGATAACCTTGGGTTTTATTTTGATGTTTTCCCTACTCTCCTACCCGCTATTCTGTTCCTGTGTCTCCACATTTTAAACTATCAACAGGAGTATGCTATTCACTTCCCTTTCTTTAACTTGCTTTTTTCCCAGTTAATATGTTGTGGATAAATTGGAATCTCTGTCATTCTTTTTTTTTTTTTTTTTTGAGACGGAGTCTCACTTTGTTGCCCAGGCTGTAGTATAGTGGTACGATCTTGGCTCACTGTAACCTCCACCTCCTGGGTTCGAGTGATTCACCTGCCTCAGCCTCCTGAGTAGCTGGAATTACAGGCATGCACCACCACATCTGGCTAATTTTTGGGGGTATTTTTAGTAGAGATGGGGTTTCGCCATGTTGGCCAGGCTGGTCTTGAACCCCTGACCTCAGGTGATCTGCCCGCCTCAGCCTTCCAAAGTGCTAGGATTATAGGCGTAAGCCACCATACCTGGCCTCTATCCTCATTTTTAATGGCTACATGGTCACTTCCTTGTATGGCAGTACTGTAATTTTAGATAACCAGCCTCTATGGGCAGAGGTTAGGTAGGGAGTGATATTCAGGATCCTGACAACCTTTGCCATTCTGAAAAAAGTTTTATGGCCTTGTGCATATGCCAGGTTGTCCTCTTAGGAGAAACTCCTAGAAGTGGAGTTGTTAATGTTATATCGAGTGAAAAGTTTTTTGGTCAATATTGCATGAGTATCCTTTAGAAAGGCACTAATTTAGTATCTTACAGTGACGGCCCATTCTTGGAATGTACTTGAGGGATTTAACCAACCAGATCTCATTCTTTTCAAGGGTAGAAACAGCCTTGATCAGTGACCTGTAGTGTCTGTACCTTGTTACCTTTTCATCTACCTTATTGCCTTGCCTCCTGTTGAACCTAAAAGAATCATGGATGGTTTTGTCTAAATACCAGACTTTTTTTTTTTTTTTTGTCTTTTTTGAGATGGAGTTTCACTCTCGTTGCCCAGGCTGGAGTGCAATGGCATGATCTCGGCTCACTGCAACCTCCACCTCTGGGGTTCAAGTGATTCTCCTGCTTCAGGCTCCCGAGTAGCTGGGATTACAGGCATGCGCCACCATGCCCGGCTAATTTTGTATTTTTAGTAGAGATGGGGTTTCTCCATGTTGGTCAGGCTGGTCTTGAACTCCCAACCTCACGTGATCCACCCACTTCAGCCTCCCAAAGTGCTGGGATTACAGGCATGAGCCCCCGCGCCCAGCCCAGACTTGGTTTTGTGAGGGGATTTATGTAACGACTAATGTGAACTGAAATGAATTAAATTTGATATTTATACATTTAGTAAAAAGTGAAATGGGGAGTTTTCTTCTTAAAGAGAACTTATAGGAAAAGTGAATTCTTAAAATGGTCCATAAGCTTAATACATGTAATACTTATTCAATGGTGATGTGAAGGCTCAGTTATCATTAAACTTTATAACAATTAAAATAGTATTAACTCTTAGTTTAACAGAGTTTTGACAGTTTTAGATGTGATATTTAAGAATGTCTTATTTATTTATCTGTTTTTGAGATGGAGTCTCTCTCTGTCACCCAGGCTAGAGTGCAGTAGTGCGATCTCAGCTCACTGCAACCTCCGCCTCCTGGGTTCCCGTGATTCTCCTGCCTCAGCTTCACGAGTAGCTGGAACTACATGCGCTTGCCTGGCTAATTTTTTGTATTTTTAGTATAGACAGTGTTTCACCATGTTTGCCAGACTGGTCTCAAACTCCTGACCTCAGGTGATCTGCCTGCCTCGGCCTCCCAGAGTGCTGGGATTACAGGCATGAGCCACCACTCCTGGCCAAGAATATCTTTATTTTAAAAGAAGTCTTTAGATATTTATTCTCCAATTTTGTTTTAATTTTATTTTCTTCTTCTGCCTTTTATATATCTTTTGACAAATGCCCATGCTCTTTAGAGCTGCTGGTGTTTAATTAGTCTTTAATGTGAAATATATGGCTTCTTGATGGCTAATCTGACATTTCTTTCTAGATAAACCAGTAACCATTGGGTTGCTGTTTTTGTACTGTACTTATTCTAAGCATAGGTAGAAACATAATATTAGTATTTCTTAAACTGAAGCCACTGGACATTCTTGAGAGTAAGGGGAATGTTCATGAGCGTTTTTCCACTTAAAGATGAGTTCTTTGATCATTTGAGTCCAAGAAATGCTACTTAAGAACTCTCTAAAGGTGAATCCTTTCTGTGTGGGCTTTGAACAAGGAAAAACCATATTTGCATGTTGGAAAATGTTGTATTTTATTTTACTGAATCCATTGGTTTTTTTTCCCTTTGATATTTTCCCCCTCTTGAGTTTGCAGTCAGTGTTAGCTGAGAACTCTTAAGCAGAAAGAACAAACGGCTCTCCACAAAGAGTAAGCCTTCATTCCAAATGGAGGCAGTCCAATGTTTTGTTTGGAAAACGACCTGCAGAACCTGTGGGTACTGTAGAAATCTCCAAAGGGAGTGTAAGCTCAGGCATGAAATTAGGGAGAACAAGAAGTGGGAGGCTGCTAAGGAGAGTATTTATGCAGAGGAAAGAAAAGATTCAGGAGAACTGTGCTGAGGGCAACTTGCATGCCAAAGATTGCCATGTTGCAAGCACTGGTATTATTTCTGAATGTGTCTTGCACCCATTGGATTTTATCCTTGTGTCACTGAGAATAGCAGACTGATAACTAATTCCAAAAGAGAGAGAGGGAAGTTTTGAATGGGCCATTGTTTTAAAGAGCTGATGCCAGATGTGGTCAACTAGCAGTGATCCACGCGGATCATTCCCCTCCTGTAATATGGTTTCATTTTGGCTTAGAATTGCTTCCTGCAGTTCATTTTTCTCAAAAGATGTGCTTTCCTAAAAATACCTATGTTCTAGGTAGAAATGGAACAGATGCTGAATTTGAAGGAAACAGAAAGGTTCTTGACCCAGCTAACTTAGGTCACCTTTTGAAATGTTAATCGTCAGAACATTTCTTAGTTTTAGAAACTAGTGTGTAATAATAATGATTAAAATTTATGATGAAATGGCAGTTGTGTGTCTGGCATACATTTTCTCTAATCTCTACAATGGCCCTAAAAGGCTTACATTGTCCCCATTTTGTGATGAGAATACTGAGTGAGGCTTGGTGGGATTCAGTAAAGAGGACAAGATGATGAGGCAGGTAGGTAGGGGACCCAAGACCCTGTCCATAAGACTCTGTGAAAATGAAGACATTACCGGGGAAATAGGACCCACTGGCACCTGGTAGCATCTTGACCTAAGGAAAGGAGACACTCGAGGAAGAGTGCTTTCGAAACCCTTCTGAAGTACACTCTTATCATCAGGGTTTTACCATTCATCAGATTCAATACTGAATTTCTTCTCAGTTATTTTACTTCCCCTCCACCAGTCTATGTTTGGGAGATGGTTTGGGATAACAGTTTGCTGACTGCCTAGGATAAAGCCCATTGCCCTTCACCATTATTGTAGTGTGGTAACAGTGCTTTCAGAGTTGCACAAGTGAATGAATTCGGGAAGGTGGCCCTGCCAGACTATTCTAGAACCTTCTATTCAGCTTTACTATGTCCCCGCTAGCATGTCACATTTGGAATGGTAACCTTTCCCAGCCTCATTTGTAACTATACAGTTTATCCAAATGTGGACTTGAACACTATCTCTGCCACTTAATAAATGTGTGGTTTAAAAAACATCAAGCAAAGTTTCAAATGTACCCAGAAGAAGAGAAATGGTATAGCAAATCCCTTTCCTACCCATCATCCAACTAGCTATGCAAGGATGACCAAATTTTTTAATCACTTTGAGTCAATTTCTTCTTTAAAAGTGGGATCATAATGTTCTCTTCAGGGAATGATTATAAAAATTGATTACATTGTAATTAATGTCTAACAAGAATAACGAATAACTCCATGTGTGCTACAGTATATCAGGTACTGTGCAGTGGAGTTCCTGTGAGGTACAGGTACAATTTTATCCTTATTTTACAAAGGAGGAGACCGAGGCTCACTGATATTAAATAACACATTCAAGTTCACAAAACCACAAACCACCCAAATCCAGCATTTAAATTCAGTCTTCTTTCAGTCCAAAGCCTTAAAGAGGACTTTCACAAATTGTAAAGGGGCTACTCAAATTCCCTCCTTCCCTGACCCTATTTTCTCTGAAGGTATTTCAGCTCTTGACTTATTCTTACCCTAAGCAAATACCCATGAATTCCTTAAAGAAAAAAAAAAAAAAAAACATTTTAAAGAAGCCAAAAAGGCCAACAAAGCAAAGGCAGAGTGGATGAGCTGTTTGAACCCTTTGGCTCATTTCATGAAGCCTCAGTGTGTGTACACAGGGATTTGCTTATTTCTGTGATTCTTGTATTAACTGGCGACATTTGTTCTGCATAACTGCAGTGGGCTAGAACACATTGTTTCCTCTTTGTGACCAATCTTTCTTCTCAATGCACAGCATGCTGCAGATTTGGAAAAGAAGCAGAATGAGACAGAAAACAGGAAATTGCTGGGGACCGTAATCCAGTATGGCAATGTGATCCAGGTAGGTCAAGGCGTCTTTTCCCTTCTGAAGCTGAAGCATTACAAAGAACATAGCTGAGAAAACAAACACATAAGACAGGGTTTGGACACCTTTGCAGTAGGACTCCATGGAGGCAGCCAGTTTATTGCAAAAAGTGTAGTGTTTCTTGTTAGATGTGATGGACTCTTGGGCTGTTTGATTGGTCATCTCTCAGTGTGAGCATCTACTTCTCTCTGTCTGTGGCTGATCGTTTCACTCCAGACACTTCAAATGGGAAGCTTTCTACTTGAAAAGGAACCTGGCTGTTGCAGTTCTGTTTAACTTATAATGCTTGAAAATTCTTCCTCTTTGGTGAAGATTAGCTTGCCTATAACTTTTATCTACTGGCCAACAAGAGCTGCTCCCCAGAGGTAATAAGAGCAATTCTGTACCTTTGGGACTTTTCACATAAAAAATACTTATCATTTTGATACATTTTATACTTATCAAAAATATTTATTGTTTTCATGTCTGGTCTCATGGGTTGCTTATCTTTTGTGCCTTTGCATTTGGCATGGAGATAAAACACAAACCAGGAAACAGCTAATACAGGTTTTGCTCAGAAGATCTCTCTGGGTCCATGCCAGTCTTCCTGGAAGCCCAGTGCAACATGTGGCTTTCTTGATTTGTCCAGGCACAAAGAGTAGTGGTTACCAACTGTTGAGCACCTAGACCCGTTTAATGATCTTCCTTCATTATTTTCCTTTTTGAAAGATTTTACCCACTGTGTAAACATTACTAATTACATAGGAATCCTTCCCCTTTCTCTTGCTATTAGTATATAGCAGGGCTAATCAGGAAGATGGGAACACTAGTAAAAGATTGGTAAAAGCAACCTTTTGGGGTTAAATGGGTTCTTTACATTAGGCCTTTTGAAATAGTGAAAGTAGCTTGAGAACCTGGTTGAAGACTAGATCCTGCCACTCATCCACTTCCTCCTCCTTAAGTTCCATCCTCTTCAGAATGGACACAAGTGTCCAGGTGGGCTCCTAGTTCAGTGTCAGCTTTATTACTAAGCCAGGCCAGTGCCCTGAAATTCAGAGTACAAGACTTCCTGATTTGGTTAGATTGGAGAATATGGCTTGACATGAAGATGAAAGGTGCAGAGGCCAAGGACATAAACTTCTAAATGCATTCCGATTCAGGTTTTGTAACTCACTGTGAGATTTGGGGCAAGAAATCTTGCCATGTGTCACTTTGCTCACCAGCAAAATGGAAATGGTAATGGCATCTGCTCTTTAGCATGGTTGAGAGGTGCCTGTCTCAGAATAAGCTGGGGATACACCGTAATTAATCTTAGTTATTATTACTTCCCCCAACCCTGGATCTTGGGGCCTACCTGTAGGTAACTTTGGTTTATAAACAAACTGAGTCTGGCACCTTGACAGATGTGTGCAGGACCAGAGGCCACTCACCAAGGGATCAGTTGAGGGATTGGGAAGACGTTGCCTTCTCCTTGTTTATTTTAGCTAGGGGTCATCGGGGCTTATGGATCAGACAGGTTATTCTTCTACCTCCAGCAGCACTGTTCGGGGATTTGGAGGACCTCCGAACACTTCTAGCAGCTGTATCTGTTACCATGTGAAAAGGAGGATATTCGCAATTAGCAGTGAAGTCTCATTCTGGTTATACCATTTCTTTTTCCTCTTTTTTTTTTTTTTTGAGACGGAGTCTTGCTCTGTTGCCCAGGCTGAAGTGCAATGGTGCCATCTCGGCTCACTGCAAGCTCCGCCTCCCGGGTTCACGCCATTCTCCTGCCTCAGCCTCCCAAGTAGCTGGGACTACAGGCGCCTGCCACCACACCCGGCTAATTTTTTGTGTTTTTTTAGTAGAGACAGGGTTTCACCGTGTTAGCCAGGATGGTCTCGATATCCTGACCTCGTGATCCGCCCACCTCAGCCTCCCAAAGTACTGGGATTATAGGCGTGAGCCACCACGCCCGGCCGGTTGTACCATTTCTCAAGGGATTGGGCAGTCTTTCATATTCCTTTCCACTTTCTCTTATAACCTGTTGAGTTGGGAAGCCTTGGCCAACTGTTTCTGGTCTAGACTGACTATCAGACATGTTATATCCCGTCTAGGTCTTCAGTCTTTCCATACTGCTCATGGGTTTTGGTTACCCCAAAACCAAGAATAAAGTACTTGGAAATTCAAGCCATTTTCTTCCAAATTAAATGACAATCCTCCACAGGGGTTGCATTTAATTTAATTTAATTTTTTTAGAGACAGCGTCTTGCTCTGTCACCCAAGCTGGAGTACAGTGGTGTGATTTTTGCTCGCTGTAGCCTGCAACTCCTGGGCTCAGGTGATCCTCCCACCTTAGCCTCCTGAGTAGCAGGGACTCCAGGTGTGTACTCCCACACTTGGTTGATTTTAAATATTTTGTAGAGACAGGGTCTCCCAGTGTTGCCCAGGCTCGTCTCAAACTCCTGGGCTCAAGCAGTCTTCTGCCTCTGCCTCTGAAAGTGCTGGGATTACAGACTTGAGCCACTTCGCCTGGCCCTGCGTTGTTCTTTAAACTGTTGCCTGTGCTCAGAGTGGCCTTCCTCAGGTCCACCTATGTGTCAGGGCATGCCACACTGCAGTTCCTTAGCCTGTTCACACAGGGTTAGGTCTGTCCCACTGACAGATGGCAGGTGATGATGGAGCAGTTGACCTGAGCAACATCCATCGTGTCCAAGGCTATGCTGAAAAATAAAACATGACAGTTTTTCTTGTATTCTGCCCTCTCTTTCTGCTTCCTTTTCTCTTCTTCCTTTTCTAATCATCTGCAGCCTTAGGCACTTTGTGAATCTTTAGCTTCACCAGCAGCTCAGTGGTGGGAGGAATGTTTGCTACCTAGTTGATATGATTGAAAGAAGGAATGGTAGAAAATTCAGATTTGCTGACACTCACTTGATTCTCTTGGTGGGTTTTTAGCTCCTGCATTTGAAAAGTAATAAATACCTAACAGTGAATAAGAGGCTTCCCGCTCTGTTGGAGAAGAACGCCATGAGAGTCACATTGGATGAGGCTGGAAATGAAGGGTCCTGGTTTTACATTCAGCCGTTCTACAAGCTGCGATCCATTGGAGACAGCGTAAGTGCGGATTCTCCGCCTAGAAAATGTTCCGTGCCGTGCTTCCAAGTGTGACTGTATGTTAGAGTCAAGGAGGAGACTTTGAAAGTTGGAACCAGACCCTCGTCCTGCATAAAGAGAAGGGAATTGCTATGGAAACTAGTGTTTGGGAAACAGGGAACTGTGGAGAGAAGTGTGACCTAAATACTGTCACTGTGTTTTTCCTCCTGGACGTCTGAAAACATTGTATGAACAGCCCATTGCCTTAGGAACTTTACCACAAAAACAGCTATCCCATATTAATGTCCTGGAGAGGGTCCCTGTCATTCCAGACCCATTAGTGGAATAGAAATGTCTTTTCTATTTTGGAAATAAAATTAATAAAGGATGGAGGATGGAAAAGAAATAACCTACCCATAGTAGGGAAGGAGAGTAGAAATTGGGATCAGCTTCATTTGTTCCTATGTCGAGAAGCATTCAGGCTCCCCATCGTGTTCAGCATTGCAGTGGGTCTGGAGCAGGGCCCACTCCCGAGGGTTCTCTAGTATATAAAGCCACAGGAAACCTTAGAGCAGTTCTGATATTTGTTGGCTGAATTAGTCAGCCACTATGTGGGCATATACTTAACAGTGACTGTGGTTAAATGCTATCAGCTATGTTTTTGACCTTGTTAATGATTCTAAAATAGCTGCTTTTTATTGAAAAATCTGCCTCAAACAGCATGAAATAGTCTCAAAATGCTCAACCAGCCTTAACTTTAAAACTGGTTTTGACACTTTTTAATAGTGCCATTTAAATTTACAAGCTTTGGGAAGTTCAAATATGTTTGTATATTTGTGTGTATATGATGAGGAATGTACCAGAAACATCTAGTACCAGACCATTTCCTCATAGTTGGTAAGTAATTGATCCTTAACTGTGAACAGGAAGAAAAGCCCAGTAAAACTTAGGTTTCATCAAAAGTGTTGGATTTATCAAATGAACTTATATTCGTTTGGAGTTAGAGAAAATTCAATTGTATATGCTTCTCAAATGTGATAAGCTTGAAAATAGATGGTTTTTCATGTTAGGAAACCATCTTCTCTAACCAAAAATAAAAAACAAGTGTGCCTTGTTCTGAATTTCATTTTCAGCACATCCTTTGCTTTCCTGTCCTTTAAATGAATCTGTGTGTGGCCATGACTTAGTTGAGAAGATGAGATGGACTTGAATTTAAAATAGTATTTTACAAAAAATAGGTGTAGACCCATTTGTGGGCCATGACATCAATTTAGTGGCTTGTGACTATCCTTTTTGAAAGTGGAATAGAACAGAAAGATCAGACTGTGTTATACTACGTAATGATAAGTATTTTTTTTTGGGGGGTGGCAACTTTTGTTTTAGTTATATATATAGTATATTATATATATTATAAATATACAAACATGCATATAAGTCTAAATGGCTGTATATATGACTTGATCATAGAAAATGTATTTCCAAATGTTATAGTAAAAATATGAAAGTAATTGCTTCAGAAACATAAAGTGGTGGCTTTGTCTGTCAAAGATAAAGACTTACTCAGACTCTATCTTGCTTTTTCTTAAATTTACTTAAAACTTATTTATATAGGTACCCTAAACTGAAGTGTTTTTGTTTGTTTGTTTGTTTTTTCCTGCTCTGGACTGGCTTTGAAATATCTCTGTATAATCAGTGACACTCGGGGAACAAAATTCAGGTTTAACCTCGTAAACATGACCCCTTCTACACAGGGTCAGCTTTTGAGGGAGGTGTGGTGTGTGCTGCATCTTTGTACTTGCTGGGGATAGGCCTTGCCTTCTTCAACACAGACACATATGTCTCCTGGGACTGCCCAGTGGTCAATCTGCAGTCCTTATCAGTTTTGTGCAAAGCTGTATTGCTCCTTTCCTTTCCAGGTGGTCATAGGTGACAAGGTTGTTCTGAACCCCGTCAATGCTGGTCAGCCCCTACATGCTAGCAGCCATCAACTGGTAGATAACCCAGGCTGCAATGAGGTAAGGACATTGAGTTATGCCTGTGGGCATGGGGTATCCTGCAGGAGCAGGTCTGGCTGGCGCCAGTGCATGCATGTGCTGAGAGTGACTTCAGCAGTGACTTGGGGCAGACGCCCATTCTGCAGGTGAAGAAACAGGCCCAGGGTCAAGGCTGCCATGTAAGGTTGTGCAACTCTGTGTATTGGGTAGTAGATGCAGGCTGATATTCACTCTAGTGCTCAGTTTGCTAAGCCTCGCATCACTGAGGGATTGTTTTTTAATTTGTGAAGCCAGAGATGACCCCTTTTACTAATTTTTTTCTGGCCATAGGAGCACCTTTTTCTAATTTGTCTCCCTATGCAGGATACCCGTTTCTAATTGTTCAAAAAGGAACACTGCAGATTATCAGCAGCCCTGCAAGGGTGATAGCTTGCTTTTGGCAATACATCTCCTTATCCTCTAAATTGGCAATTATAGGATACAAGGATGTTACTTCCTTGTGACATAAATATTTGTCTGATGGGTAAGGACACAAACTCTTCAGTGGGATAGATGTGGATTCACATCCTGTCTGCCATTCCTAGCTCTGTGATGGTAGGTTGGTTACCTGGTCTCCCTGTATATCAGTTTCCTTATCTCTGAAATGGGGGTGGTGGTCAGACCTATTTTTTAGGGTGTTGCAAAGAATTAAAGGAGATGGTGCATGTCAGCACCTAAACCTAGTGCCTGGCATAGATTTAATGCACAAACAATGGCTGCTGTTGTTAACAATGCTCGTTAACATTTTCGAGTGTATACACTGGACTCATTTTTTTCCCTTTATAGCTCATTCCATTTTGTAAGTACTTATTTTCATCAGGCCTTTACTTTCTGGCTAGAGAGCAAGAGACTTGGAGGAAACGGAAAATATCATTCCAGAAAGGCAGGAGGATTGGTTCCATTAGTCATGGTTGGACTGTGCGTAGTGATAGGTGCAAGTGAGACCATTTATTGCCAAACTCTGCCAACAGGCCAGTTGCGTTTGCAGGTGCTGTGATTTGGTGGCATCAATCTTTAGAGTTTTTAGTCTGAAGTACAGCCCTGCTTCCTAGGCTGCAGTGAGAAATTTGGGGGTTGGATGACACAGTTATTGTGAGGGGTACGTGAAAAAATAACTCTAACCTGTTTTTCAGGTCAACTCCGTCAACTGCAATACAAGCTGGAAAATAGTCCTTTTCATGAAATGGAGTGATAACAAAGACGACATATTAAAGGGGGTGAGTTTGATGCTTTATGGGCTGAGCGTTACTTGACTCTTCTTGAGGGCAGCAGTCTAATTCTCTGTTTAAATTCTTTTTTCCTTAATTCTTTCTTGTGTTGACTTTTAGGGTGACGTGGTGAGGCTGTTCCATGCCGAGCAGGAGAAGTTTCTCACCTGTGACGAACACAGGAAGAAGCAGCATGTCTTCCTGAGAACCACGGGCCGGCAGTCGGCCACATCTGCCACTAGTTCAAAAGCCCTGTGGGAGGTGGAGGTAAGGGTAGGGTGGAGAAAGGGCTCTTTCTATATCTATTCTACAAATATATATACATACATACACCTGTATATGTCTATACACCTGTATACACAACACCTACACACATACACACAGAATACGTGTGTGTGTGTGTGTGTGTGTGTGTATGTCACAAACAGGTACTTATGCCCACCCTGTTCCAAAAATGGGTTGTGGATGGCTTAGTGAAGTAAGTGCATCATGACATATCATGGTGCTGGATATTTGTGCAGAGGGAAAGAATAAGTACTTTGGAAACAAATTCAAAAATGAAATTAGAAATATCTTTCTCTGAGCCATCTAATCTCTTCTATTGTTTTCTTTCCTTTGCTCATTTATCTGTCACAACAATATTTAACCAGGTGTCTACCTGACATGATACATAGGTGATGCCCACATTGGTGATGGGGCAGAAATGAGAAGATATGCACCCAGATAACTAGGACACACAGGGGGATGGTGCAGGTGATATTCCACCTGCTTTGGAGGTTTCAGTGAGAGAGGGTGAATGTCTGGTTGGGTGAAGAATTAAGGAAGACTTCCAGAAGGAGATAGCATCTGATCTGGTACCTGCAGGATGATTTATATTTCAGAAGGAAGAGATGAATGGGGTAGGTTACTTCATGTAAGAGAATGGTGCCGAATGTGGAAACACAAAGCAGCGTGAGATAAAACTCAGTAACTTCTTTGGTGAAGGGCATGGGATAGGCGTGGAAAATTAAACAGAAACTGTTTTTGGAGACCAGAACCTGAAGGGCCATATATCCAGGCTATGGGGAGTTGGGATTTCATTTATGGGCAGGGGAGAAATGTGGAAAGTTGTTTGAGAAAGGGAGTAACGTAATCACTGTGCAACTTAAAGAAGCTGGAAGATGCTGCCCACAGCGTGTAGTTTATTGTGAGGAGAGTCTAGAATTGCAGGACAAAGAAGGAAATGATCTGAATGCTTGGTGAAAGAGGCAATGAGAGCTTCAACTAACATGGAGCTCTTTCTTCACCTCAAGCCTTCCTTTCTGTGTAATTGCAGTGTGAATTAGAATTCTAGTTTAAATTTTGAATTTGAATAGATACATTTTTCTGTCTCTGCTTGCCTTCTCTTTTCCTCCTCCCTAGCTTCAATTGTTTCATGTTGCTATTGAGGACTAGCCTACGTACAGTAAAGTGCCCAAGTCAAAAGTATACAACTCAGTGAATTTTTACGTATACATTCAGCCATGTAACCAGCACCTAGAACAAGAAACAGAACGATAGCAGTACCCAAAAGGTCCCTTGAGCCTCTCTTTCTGGGCAGTGTTTCCTTTTTCCTCCTGGAGACTTCTATCTCCATAAATTAGTATTGCCTCTTCTTGAGCTTTGTATAAATGAAGTCATATGGTATACAGTCTTTATGTTCTTTTTTTTTTTTTTTACTCAGTATAATTATTTTGAGATTCATATATATTGTTGTATGTATCAGATTAGTTTGTTCCTTTATATTGCTGCATAATAGTCCATCATATGGGTACACCACAATTTGTTAATCTATTCACCTGTTGATGAACATTTGAGTTGTTCCCAATTTCTGGCTATTTCAAATAAAGCTTCTAGGGATATTTGTTTACAAGTTTCTGAATGGATGTAACTTTCCTTCATTTCTCTTGATTAAATACCTAGCAGTGGATTGGCTGGATCATATGGTAGCCATTGTATGGTATGGTATGGTGTGGTATGGTATATACTCAACTTCATAAGAAATTGCTAAACTGTTCTCCAAAGTGGTTGGACCATTTTACTTTCCTACAAGTAATGTGTGCGAGTTCTAGTTCTTCCACATCCTAACCAACACCTGATATGGTTAGTCTTTTCAGTGTTAGTCATTCTAGTAGGTACATAGTGAAATTGCAATGTGGGTTGAATTTGCATCCCCTGTTTGATCTAGTAGGTGTGCAGTGAAATTTCATTGTGGGTTTGGTTAACGATGTTGAGCATTTTTCTCATGTGCTTATTTGCCATCTGTGTAGCTTCTCTGGTGAGATATTTGTTCAGATATTTTGCCCATTTAAAAAATTGTCTTACCACTCTTTTAACATGGATATTGTAAGAATCAAGTTCAGCCAGACATGGTGGCTCAGGCCTGTAATCCCAGCACTTTGGGAGGCTGAGGCGGATTGATCATCTGAGGTCGGGAGTTCGAGACCAGCCTGACCAACATGGAGAAACCCTGTCTCTACTAAAAAATACAAAATTAGATGAGCATGGTGGCGCATGCCTGTAATCCCAGCTACTTGCGCGGCTGAGGCAGGAGAATCACTTGAATCTGGGAGGCGGAGGTTGCAGTGAGCTAAGATTGCGTCATTGCACTCCAGCCTGGTCAACAAGAGCGAAACTGCATCTCAAAAAAAAAAAAGAGAAAAAAAATCAAGTTCATCTTGGGCATTGTATAGAAAAGTTTCCACAGTTATGATAAAAAGGAATCTATATAAAGTTTTTGTTAATTCCCACCCTCTATCCATTTTCCCCTTTCTTCCTCTTCTCTACCTGCGTTTGCCCTTTAGTTACTGTATGTGTCTACACAGGGACCTGTCAATCCTACTAGATTATAAACTCCTTGAGAGACATCAGAATGAAATATCAGTTGTCAGATTCTTTTAACAATTATGTCTTCAGAGTTTTTGCTTTAACATCTAAAAAAGGGTTCATTTTCTCATTTTAAACTATTTAAATACTCCAGGTGAGATAGATCACTCATTTGCCTATGACCTTTTAGAAAAGTTGTTTTGGCCAGGTGTGGTGGCGCATGCCTGTAATCCCAGCACTTTTGGAAGCCAAGGTGGGAGGTTCACAGACGGTCAGGAATTCAAGGCCAGCCTGGTCAACATGGCGAAACCCTGTCTCTACTAAAAATATGAAAATTAGCCAGGCGTGATGACACATGTCTATAATCGCAGCTACTTGGGAGGCGGAGGCACAAGAATCACTTGAACCTGGGAGGCGGAGGTTGCAGTGAGCCAAGATTGCACAACTGCTCTCCAGTCTGGGTGACAGAGCGAGACCCTGTCTCAGAAAAGAAAAGTTGTTTTGTTAAAATATTGTACATATGCTTAATCTAAATTTGCGTTGACTATGTTTTGGTGTATTTATAAATGGTGAACTCAGTTTCTGAAACAAAACTTTTTGTTTACCAAAGAAAAACCTGCAAAAAACAAAACTGCTTGAGAGCCAGAATTGGGTCTTGAACTTTGTCATTGAAGATTGATGCCCCCATGGTCCCCACCAGAGTTTTTTACATTCAGAACAGTCTCTCAAAACCACTTTTCATGTGTGATTTGGATACTGGTACAAAAAAAAAAATAGAGACTTTCTCATCTTTCAGAGTTAATTTAAAATAATAATGCAAACTAAGGAAACATAGAAAATCAATAAAACAAGGGCAGAAGTGAAGTGTTGTTTCACTGATTTAATGTGCCTACTTCCATTGAGCTGTTTTTCTATGAACAGGATATTTTTGCATGGTTGATACCATTTTATAAGCAAATTTGCACCTTGTTCTCCTGAATTTCTTAGGAAGATGTTGAATATTTCTTTCTCTCATTTTTTAAAATGGATTCTGGCAAGTCAAGTGCCCTTCAAAATAAAAGAGGGAAGACAACACCATGTATTTTATATTTGTAGTAATAAGCCAGGGTTTACATTATATGTCTGTAGCTTATTCATCATCCCCAAATAAATACTATGCTCATTAGCAGTCACTCCCTATTTCCCCTTCAATATCCCCCATTCTCCTGCCCTTGGTAGCTAATCTACTTCCTATCTCTATAGATTTGCCAGTGCTGAATGTTTCATATAAACAGAATCCTACCATGTGTGGTCCTTCATATCTGACTTCTTTCACCTAGGATGATGTCTTAGTCCAATTCGGGCTGCTATTATAAAATATCATAAACTGGGTTGCTTATAAATATCAGATATGTATTTCTTACAGTTCTGGAGGCTGGAAATCTAAGATCAAGGCACTGGCAGATTCAGTGTCCGGTAAGGGCACTCTTCCTGGTTCATCTGCTGTGTCCTCACATGGCAGAAAGAGAGGGGACTTTCTGGGGTCTGTTGTATAAGGGCACTGTTTTTATTCATAAAGGCTTGGCCTCATGACCTGATCACCTCCCACAGGTGAAGTATAATATAAACGATCTCCTAATACTATTACCTTAGGGGGTAGGTTTCAACCTATGAATGATGAGAGGACACATACATCTAGACCATACCAGATAACATGTTCAAAGTGTATTCATATTGCCACATGTATCAGTACTTCATTTCTTTTTATTGCCAAATAATATTCCATTGTATAGATGTGCCATATTTTATTTACCCATTTATCATTTAATAGCATTTGGATTGTTTTCACATTTTGGCTCATGTGAATAACACTGCTATGAACATTGATATACAACTTTTTATGTGGATGTATGTTCTCAAGGCTCTTGGGAGTGGAATTCTGGGTCATGTAGTAATTCTGTTTTTGACCTTTTGAGGAACTGCCAGACTGCCTTCCACAGTGAGTGGCTGCACCATTTTATATTCTCACCAGCAGTGTGTCAGAGTCCCATTTTCTCCATGTGGCCTTCATTTTAAAGGACTTTTTTTGGGTATAGAATTCTAGGTAGATAGTTTTTTACTTTCTTTAAAGATTTTGATCCATTGTCTTTTGGCTTGCATTGTTTGTGATTATTTGATGGGTAAAAAAATGTGTTCCTTGTATATAGTGTCTGTGCTATGCATCCTCCTCCTACCGTGGCTGCTGTAAAGATTTTTCTTTTTTATTTCTGGTTTACGTTAATCTGATTATGATATGCCTTAGTGTGTCTGTGTGTGTGTGTGTGTCTGTGTGTGTGTGTGTGTCTGTGTGTGTGTGTGTGTGTTTACCCTGCTGCCTGACCAACCCACATAGACATGTGCTGGGTCATTTGATATTGTCTGACAGGTCCTGCATTCATGGTTCACATTTTTCTGATTCTTTGTCTAGTCCTTTATTTACTGAGCATTGTAATACCACTTCGTTGAGTATGTGGAGTCTGTTGTTCCTTTAAAGAGTACTGAATTTTCTTTTGTTACACACTAAAGTGACCTGTAGGATCCCTTTGCTCCTTTGAAGGCTTATTTTCAAGCTTTATTCAGCCAGGTGTTGTGTAGAGTTAATTTTGGGGCTAGTTTAGCTCCCCTTCCAAGATGGGACCCCTTTGATGTGTGTACTAATGCACAGGGTGTTCCACGTGATCTCTCTGCTTTGGCTTTTCAGAATCAGGACTCCTCCCAGCCCTGTGTGAACTCTGGGAAAGTTCAGCGTTCAGACTCCTTGGTTTTCTTCATTTGGCTTCGTAGGGTCTTGCCTTATGCATATGCAGTCTGATGTTCAGCCAAAAACTCAGGGGAGGCTCCTGTGCAGACTTCCAGAGTTTTTCTGTGTGTAGTTCTGTATGCATTAGTACTCCATCCCCACAAATTCTAGCTGCCTCAGTCTCCCTCAACTTTGACTTGTCTCCTTAACTCCATGAGCTTAGTGCCCTCAGCTTGGATTCTTTCTCTTCATGCTGCCATCCAGAGAGGACCCCTGGGTAGAAAATCAGAGCAATAGCCGAGCTGGCCTTGTTTGTTTCCCTATTCTCAGAGATCACCATTGTGCACCAACAGTTGTCCAATGTGTGAACACAGTTGTTTGGGATATTTTATCCAGTTTCTTCTCTGCAGTGTCTGATTGTTTATGGCACCAACTACCAGTGCTAGTTAACTCTGTCATGGCCAGAAGCTGATGTGACATTTATTTTTCTGATGCATTGGCCCAGGCGCTGAGTTTCACATTTCAGAGCACAGGCCTGCATGTGTGTTCCAGCACATGAGTACATGTGCAGATTGCTTTAACAGTTCTCCATGAAAGTCCTTTTTATTGGCTGTGCTTTTTGTAGATACATTTCAGAATCTGCTACTTCATTATGGCTAAAGCAAATAACCTGAAAACCATTGAAGTTTTTATTCCAACCATTGTATGTTAACTAGGAGACTCGATGCCTTCTTTGGAGAGACATTGCTTACTTTTGAGTTTGGATGTTACGTGTGACACTGGCAATGGGTTTTTTGAAAATGCTGATTTTTTCTTCTGGCTTATAAATACCACTCCTGAACTATGACTTGTGATGCCTCCAATTTAATGTCTTCCTAGTGTAGGTTGACGTTTCATTGACTCCTGTTGATCGTTCTTGCAGGTGGTCCAGCATGACCCGTGTCGGGGCGGAGCAGGGTATTGGAACAGCCTTTTCCGTTTCAAGCACCTGGCCACGGGGCATTACTTGGCAGCAGAGGTAAGCAGCAGCCCTGTGGTTTTCTCTTTCAAGGCTGACACACCTCATCACCTTTTCTCATTCCGCTGTAGCCATCGTGTAGTAAAAGGCTTAGGGAAATACACTCAGTCACCTTGCTTTTCCTTCTGTTTTTCTGTTTCTTTCTGCCTCATTTCCCTAGAAGAGTCATAAATGATTACCACATTTTAGTAGGTGACGGGGTGCTGATCAAGACGTGGGGAGAAAGTAAGTTAGAAGATAATGCCAATCTAGGTTTTCAGTATTATCTTCCATTTTGCTCTTATATGCTACCCTCCCCACGTCTTGTCTACCAGCCCCACACCTAGCATGAGCGACTGAGGCTGCAGCGGAAACATGGTATGTAGAGCCAGAAACACTAAGACATATAAAGAAGTAGATAATCTTATAATTACTTATAATAGTCTTATAAAGAAAAACAGCATTAGTGGAATTAGACAGTGGCTTGTCTTTTACTTGTAGGAATGTCAAAAAATCACAGAAATTAACTTTACCTTAAATGTCTGTGAAAGGGCCAGGCACAGTGGCTCACACCTATAATCCCAACACTTTGGGAGCCTGAGGAGTTCAATATCAGCGTGGCCAAAATGGTGAAACCCCGTCTCTACAAAAGTTAGCCAGGTGTGGTGGTGCACGCCTGTAGTCCCAGCTACTTGGGAGGCTGAAGTGGGAGAATCGCTTGAACACGGGAGGTGGAGGTTGCAGTGACCCGAGATCGCACCACTGCACTCCAGCTCGGGTGACAGAACAAGACTGTGTCTCAAAAAAAAAAAAATGTCCGTGAAGAGTTTTTGAGGAGACGACAGACTCAGTGCTGAAGGACAGGAGGAATTTACCTTTTAATTTTTGTGTCACGTGAAGGAGCCATCCTACTGTGTGACAGATGTTGAGTTTTACTCCAATCTGCTGGGAGATGTACGATGCATATTTCTATCAGATTCTAGTCATGCATCAAAAGACCCCCACTGTTATCTGGGACCACCCATGAGACTGCTGAGAGATTTCCAAGGTGATGGTGGGTGTCAGCACTGCTCCTGTGCCTGACCCGAGGAAGGCTGGCTCTAAGTGTGCTCAGCCCCCTACGGTGCCTAATACGTGAAGTGGTGATTTTGATATATGTAAGAACTGAAGATCAAGAAGTCTAAGTTCAAACTTAAGATAAAGCCATAGGGAATTACAGACCCAGCTAATCAGCTGTGAGAGATGATTTCTGTGGTTTCCTGAAGACTAGCGGTGGTGGCATTATCTGCTATGTTTTGAGGCTAATGTAGCTCTTGCTAGAGGCCTAAATTTTTTATTTTTGACTAAAAATAAGCAGGATTATCAGTGACTGTGTATTGATCTTTTATCCATCTCAGGCTTTTAACTATTGCTTTGCCAGTGAATTCATTGTCTTCCTCTGTGTATCCTTGAGAACCATCTCTTGGTGACTGGTAGATGTTCCATGTGTGCTGTACCCGTGTGACCTGTGTCATTGTTGTGGCATGCTGGTTTTGTGAACAGAGGGAATGGACAAGTTCTTAGCTGTTCAAGGATGTTTGCAGGCTTTGAAGTCTCCTGCAAGTGGGGCCCAGTCCTTAAGAAAGCAATGGATGTTTTAATTTCCTAATGATTCTTTTTCATCAGGTAGACCCTGACTTTGAGGAAGAATGCCTGGAGTTTCAGCCCTCAGTAAGTATGGACAAGAGCTTTCTTGTCTTCATCTGGTAGGGTGCGGCCAAATGATCCGGAGCTCCATTTCAGAAACTGTCACTGTGGTCACTGAGTGCTGGGGAAGGAGAAACCTTAGGTGCCCTTAAAACACGATCATGTTCTGTGCTTCCCTTGAGAGGGACCATAGTCCTTTGTGTCTCGATTAGTCCAGAAACTGTTGTTCATGATGGTATTTCTGTGTGTAGTAACGGGGTCTCCATTTCTAAGTTGGAGAAGTTCATGGTATCACTTGGAAGACTCCTAGGGTTGGAGACAGTGGTGCCCTATATAGAAGATGGCCTTTTAAAACCAATTGTCTTACTGCTATTGACCTTAATCTGTGACTCACACAGCTTTTTCAGGGAATAAGTATGTGAGTGGATAGTGTTACTGAGGCTATGGCGGTAACACATGAGGCGTGGTGCACCTGGTGTGTGATTAGATACTCAGCTAATCAGTCCTTGATTTCTGCAAGGTCAGAAATAGGCTTTAGTGTATAATACGGTTTAGAATTTTAAGTGCAAAATGTATCTTTCTCTGGAGACCTTATCGCCAAGTAATGCTGATATGTAGACTCTTTGGACTTCAGGTGTCCACATTTATGGGTTGAAGAAGGCAGTAGTTGTGTTACATGGAAATGATGGGTATAAGTAAGACAGTTTTCTTGTGGAGTGCTTGATTCTGGTCTAGTATTAAGGAAAAACAGTTGCTCCTGGGTTTGACGTGTGTCTCATGATGATCTCAGTGGGCCTGGAAGGTGATATTGAGGGTATTTCTTTCTTTTTTTGGCAAGATTTTGAAAAAAAAAAAGAGGGATTTTCTTTCTTTTTTTTTTTTTTCTTTTGAGACGGAGTCTCGCTCTGCCACCCAGGCTGGAGTGCAGTGACCGGGTCTCAGCTCACTGCAAGCTCCGCCTCCTGGGTTTACGCCATTCTCCTGCCTCAGCTTCCCAAGCAGCTGGGACTACAGGCGCCCGCCACGTCGCCCGGCTAGTTTTTTTTTGTATTTTTTAGTAGAGACGGGGTTTCACCATGTTAGCCAGGATGGTCTCGATCCCCTGACCTCGTGATCCGCCTGTCTCGGCCTCCCAAAGTGCTGGGATTACAGGCTTGAGCCACCGCGCCTGGCCTGAGGGATTTTCTTAAGGCACATTAATGAAGGGAACTGGGTGAAGGGAATTCAAATTGTAATTGTACTTGGAAAGAGTTGTGAATTCTGCTGTCACGGTTATCCTTCTAGTTATGTGTTGGTGAATGTTGGCTTTGAAAGACACTCTAGCTGAGACCTTTCTGCTATGGGTTTGTGGACTTGCTGGGGAGCCTCTCCTCCCCTTTTTGCTCCCTACGGGGGTACCCGAGGCTCACCTTCCTTCTTTTCATCCTAGTCACCCCTATTTCTAGAGTCCATTTTGAAAGCTTTGCTTCCACAGTTAATACAGCTTGGAAAACCCTGACCTAGTTTAACTCTCTGTCAGTGCATGAGGAACTCTGTGGCAAAACTTCTCTGCATCATGTTAATGTAGTTACTGTTTGAACACTTAGACTGGCAGGGACATCGTGTTTCAGAGGACGGTTCTTGTCCTTGAACCTTCTTTATTTCCAGAGAAGGAGCTGCCTCTGTGTGGCCGACATCCTGTGGTCTCCATGCTGCCGTCTGTGGTGACACAGAGGAAGTCTTACCTCTGAGATTAGGCAGGCTGCAGCTCCTTTCAGTGAGCACTGATGTCCAAGTGAACCTTGTGCTCTGGCGGGTAGAGGGCTGCTCTCCTGGCCTCCTGGTATGGGAGCGAAGACTGGCATTTACTGTGCAGGAGGAAGAGCCCAGTTTAAATACCAGACGTACCATTTATGAGCTGTGTGACCTTGGACAAGTTACTTTCCCTCTTTGAGCCTCAATTCCTTCATCTGTACAAGTAACATTTTTCAACTTCTCCAAGATCATTAGCATTTTTAGTGCCTTTGCATCCACCAGGTTGTCTGGGCTGCACAGCAGCGTATGAAAGGAGTTAGGGCGGGTTTCAGGATCTTCAGAGGAGGAAGCAGCCGTTGAGAGTGGTCCTGACTCATCCCGCATCTCAGTCTCCCTCGGAGTTCAGTGGTCTTTTGACATTTTCGTGCTTCTTGGTATCAGAGAGGTGGATGTGCCAGCAGCCTTGGATGCAGATCTGGACTGCATCACTCTGGCTACTTCGATGTTGATTGGGGATGGGCTGCGTGTGGAGGAGGGGTGTGTGGAGAGGGGGTCTTACCCGACACCCACACGGCCAACAGCACAGATCTGCCTCTGTGGCAAGGTGTTAGTACCGGGAGGACCCCACCCCCATACTCTTCTTGGTTTGGAAACTTTGGTGGAAAACCTCGAGTTGTTTGAGTTTGGGAGAGGAGGTGCCTCATTCTATGCTAGTCGTTGGTTGGTTCCCCTAAGAACAGCTTCAGTGTCTCTGGTTTTTGCCTCGGACCTCACTCAGCTTTGTGGTGCTCGTCCTTCTAAATTCAGGACCCTGAAGACATTTGCTTGGCGCCAGAGGGAGAAAAAGGACCACCAGAGGCTCCTGCTCCTCTGCCAGGCTTCTGCACATGTGCCTGTCTTCCCACTAGGTGGCAGGCGCCGACTGCACACTGAAAGGATGTCAGGACGCTGCCTCTCAGTTGCGTTTCCAGACACAGGGGACGTAATGCAATTGTGATTTTCCTCTCGACTCCCACAGGTCTCTGAAACTTAACTGCCAGCCTGTAACTGAGCTCTGTGTCTCAAACCATAACCGAGTCAGAGTTTATTTTGAAAGTGGCACGTGGAGTGCTTTACCAGGTGATTAGGAGAGAGCAAATGTTGCTCAAAGTTCTTGCTCCTAAACTGAGGTTTTAGAAGTGTTCTGTCGCTCTCCAGGTGATTCCTCCTTTAGCGTAGATAGAATAAAGGGTCTGGGATTTGTTCAAGTAAAGGGATGAGTGATTAGAGGAGAAAGCGTGAGAAAGAGAAGAGATACAGGTTTTGGGTATTAAAAGAACCTTTTTTAAAAAACACACATAGAGGTTGGGAGTTGCGGCTGAACTGACAGGCTGTCGCCCTGCGCTCCTGCATTTCAGGCCCCGTGAAGTTAGATTCTCTCTCCTTTGCCTTTGACTTGATTTCTGTTTTTGATTCCTTTGTCTTCCTGGTGAAGTCTCCTTCCTCCCTGTCTAGAAAGGAGGCAGAGCTTCAGCCTAAGAAAAGCAAGCTGTAGTGACAAAGAAAATGTGCTTCCTCAGTAGATGCAGGTGGATGATGTCATCCTGCAAGGATGTTAGACATGGAAAATCACCCAATGTACAGTTGCCGGGCTGAGAGCGAGCTGGCCAAGCCCTTCTGAGCAGGCTCCATGTCTAAGCCCCCTCCTTGAATCTCTGTAGGCAGATGGAGTTTCGAGCCTAGAATGTGCTTTTCTAGTTTCTCGGGAAAGTTTTCTTCATCGTTCCTCAGCCTTCGCTATCAGAGATTTTCTTCGCTCTCAGGCAAATCCCTGATGTCGCAGCAGAGGCCCGTCTTTCCAGACCTGTCATCAGCAGCCCTCTCAATTAATGATGGACATCTTTTTCAGGGCTACGCTGACTTCTCAAATATTTCTTTTGGCTGCATTGGGGTTGCTGCTTACGAACACTTGGATTCAGGTTTATTTTGTTTTAGTTTTTCTCCTGGGAAGTCGCTGTATCATATTGTCAGTAGACAATTGTTACTGTAAATGAATACAGCTACCCATAACCAAATCTGCAGGATGAGTTTCCTCAAAATCCCCTCTCCCTGAGCTCCTGCGGATGGGTGTACCTGTGTAGAGTTTTTTTCTTTTTTTAAATCAGCTAGAGCACTCCTTCCATGGTCATCTATTAGTGTGACTCCACGTTGTTGAAACTTTTTTTTTTTTTTTTTAAGACAGTCTCACTCTGTCGTCCAGGCCGGAGTGCAGTGGTGCGATCTCAGCTCACTGCAACCTCTGCCACCCGAGTTCAAGCTGTTCTTCTGTTTCAACTTCCCAAGTAGCTGGGATTATAGGTGCCTGCCACCACGCCCAACTAATTTTTGTATTTTTAGTATAGATGGGGTTTCACCATGTTGGTCAGGCTGGTCTTGAACTCCTGAACTGAGGTGATCCATCTGCCTTGGCCTCCCAAAGTGCTGGGATTACAGGCTTGAGCCAATGCACCCAGCCTGGGCTAATTTTTTGTATCTTTAGTAGAGATGGGGTTTCATTATCTTGGCCAGGCTGGTCTTGAACTCCTGACCTCATGATACACCTGCCTTGGCCTCCCCAAGTGCTGGCATTACAGGCGTGAGCCACTGTGCCCAGCCAGAACATTTTTATTGCAACATAAAGAGGTAGAGTGTAAATATCCTTGGTGCATGGCCAGTTGTCATCTTTTAGGACTGCTCTGTAACTGTGGTCCTTTTGCTGCCACCTGCTGACGTTCATGATCCTTTCTTCTCCGTTCCTGTGGATTGTGGAATAATTATAGAGAGTGAAGGGTTTGGCATGCACAGTTCTTGATTTGATGACTTTACCTCCTCAGGTAGACCCTGATCAGGATGCCTCTCGAAGTAGGTTGCGGAATGCCCAAGAAAAGATGGTGTACTCCCTGGTCTCTGTGCCCGAAGGCAATGACATCTCCTCCATTTTTGAGTTAGACCCCACCACTCTCCGTGGAGGCGACAGCCTTGTCCCAAGGTATGATTTTGAAATTGCTTATCCCCAAAGAATCAGGTCTTGTATGGGTGGCCTGACCGGGTTTCTTGGGATCCAAATCGTTACTGCCTTTTCTTTTAGATTTTTATAAAGGATTTGGTGAAAGGTTTGGACTGGCTGCCCAGTATGGCAACTAATTTTTTTAATGGCTTACCACTGGTAAGTTCTCAGTAGTTGAATGAGAAGTGCTATATTTAGGTAAAGAAGCCAAACCTTAAGCCCAAGTAGCTCAATTTTCCTAGTTCCCTCTACTCCCTTCCTCCTTCCCCAAACCTTGGGAGAGCCTTTGGTTTGGGGAAAAAGGAAGGGAGTAGAGGAAACTAGGAAATTGAATGGAAACAGAATAAACCATTGAAAAGAAAGATTCTAGAACATAAAATACCTAAAGTTCACTGTGTGCATAGTAAATTTTATTAACAAGTATTGAGACATTAGATCAGAAATCTTTATTTTTTTAAATTTAACTTTTAGTTTTGTTGCTTAAGAATGTATTTTTTGAGGGGAAATAACTAGACTATAAATGGGGAAAAAAGCTTACTCTTAACAGAATCAACAATATTAATATTAATGGCTGATACTTATTGAGCGCTGACTGCATGCTAGGCACAAACTAAGTACTCCATTTGTGTTATATAATTTAATCTTTCTCAAAAAATCCAGTGAGAGATAGGTATTGCTGTCACTCTTTCTTGTAGATGAAGAAACTGAGGCTCAGAGAGTTTAAGCAACATATCATAAGTCAGTGGTCCCATAGCAGAACCCAAAATCTTTAATGTTTAAGACAGATAGGGTTGTTTGGGCAATTCTGACTCTTCAATATGATGTTGGTTAATGGAAATGTCAGTGTCGTTTATGGATTACACGTATGGCCCCTTGTGAAGTATTAGTTGTGTTTCAACCATTCAGAGGTAGTTACTAGTAACAGTTTGGTTTATGTAGTTTTAGACAAGTCTCTGGTCAGACAGAGATGACTGTATCATTTATTATAGATGGAATCATAAGCTATTTTAAACATTTTTTAACTGAATACTATGTTTTATACATATCTCCAAACAAATGAATATCAGTTGTCATCGTTTTAAATAATTGTTGTAATCAGGCCTGGCACCATGGCTCACACCTGGAATCCCAGCACTTTGGGAGACCAAAGCAGGCAGAGCACTTGATTGAGTCCAGGTGTTTGAGACCAGCTAGATAATATGATGAAACCCCGACTCTACCAAAAACACAAAACATTAGCCAGGCATGGTGGCACACACATGTAGTCCCAGCTACTTGGAAGGCTGAGGTGGGAGTATCACCTAAACCTGGAGGCAGAGGTTGCAGAGAGCCCAAATTGTGCCACTGCACTCCAGCCTGGGCAACAGAGTGAGACCCTGTCTCCACAGGAAAAAAAAAACAGAACTGATGTAGTCAATTGTAATCATCTTTAAATAACTGTAGTATCAACTAGTTAATATTGTATTAACTGGTTCATTATTGGACTGTTCTGTTATACTGTATTAATACAACATATTAATATAATTATTAATATGTAATATGTTAATATTACATTGTAACAATATAATAGAATAGAATTGTATTTTATTAACAAGTCCATTATTGAAATATCAGATTGTTTACAGTTTTTATTATTATACATGATGCTCTGTTGAACATCTGTTTGCCTCATTTGTACCTGTGCTGTCACAACTGAAGGAAAAATACCTGAAAATAAGACTGGTAGATGATAGATATATTTTATGTGTTCTACAAGGTTCTAGACTTCTTTTCAGAGTTTTACTTGATTACACTCTCACCAACAATACATAGGACTTACTTCCCTAAGCTCTTATTGATACTGGGTTTTATCAGTCTTTAAGATCTTTGGAATATGATAACAATAAAATGATACTGTTTTACCCTGTGTAACTCATATACTAAGGAGGTTGAATCTATGCTTCCATGCTTCTTGGTCATTTGCATTTCATTATTAAATTACCACTTTGTGTCCTTCTCCCATTGTCACTTTCAATATTCATATTTTTCTTACCGATTTGTAACAGCCCTTTGTGTGTAGAGTAATAACCTTTTAATGCAGTGTGCTACTCTTTTATTTTCCCAGGCTCTGGTGATATTTTTTCAAATTGATTTATGATGGTTCTTTTTTTTTTTTCCTATATAGATGATATAAAATTTAAACTATGTCATGAGAGTTATTCGATCTTTTACTTTTAAAATTTAGGAATCTTACATTTTGTCGCATGATTCAAACGGCTTTCCCTACCACAAGATTAGTAAATACTCATTTTTTTCCAGAAATTTTATGATATAATTTATTGTTTCACTGATCCATATTAAAATTTCAATCATTGCTGTATTATTATTTCTTGTTATAAGCACTAATATATACCCCTTAAGTACTTCCTGTTGCTCTGTCTCATGCTCTCTTTATGCTGAGACACTCATTCATGGAGTATGATCTTATATTTAGAAGTGTAGCATATAACAGTAATTGTGGAGTCGTTATGAATGCTTTTCTATTGTAAATGCATCAGAATGTGGCTTGGACCGGAACCATTTGTCCCTTTGTGTGTATTGCCCAGTGTATGCAGTGGGAAACCACTTTCCTATTTATATTTTGATAGATTATATTCTAGACTAGGGGCTATAGAGTAAACGTCAATATTTATTTTCCTAAAACCCTCCTTTTTTCGCTGTTAGGAACTCTTACGTTCGGCTCAGACACCTATGTACTAATACCTGGGTTCACAGCACAAATATTCCTATTGACAAGGAAGAAGAAAAGCCCGTGATGCTAAAAGTAAGTCCTGGGACTTGCCTGTCTCTTTTTGGTCTTGTGTTTCCTAATGAAAGGGCTTCTTTGAGGACACATTAGGGAGTATGGAGCTGTGGAGTTCTGTTGCTTTGGCGAGAGTGTGGTCATGGCCGAACTTGAATGTGACAAAAGAATACTCTCCAAGAGACCTGAGTGGAGCAAACCTAGGGCTTTTGAAGTAACTAGAACTTTTAAATTTTATTCCATGGCTTCTGCCCTAATGGTTGAGCAATTATCTGGATTTCAACCACATTTCATGACTGACTGAAGGATAATTTGGGCTGGGGAATGTTTTCTTGTATCGTGAGGTACATCAAGTATCTAGTTGATTTTCCCCAATCTCTATTATTTATTCCTCTCTGTATTTCAGTGTACACTTTTATTTCATGAATGTTCTCTCAGCCCCTTTACTTTCTCTCCCTGCTTCTCCTTTCCCCTGTCTCCTGGCTCATAGAGTATAAATACATATACATGGGGCTTTTCTTTTAAAAAATGGAAGGACACTCTTATATAACTTTTATTTTGTTGTGGCATTGGGGAAGGTTATTGGAATTTTTTACTTCTTTACTGAACATTTTTAGATTTATAGAAAAGTTGAAATAATGGTGCAGTGTCTATCCTTATAATGCTCTTCACTTAGAATCATTAATTACCATTTTCCATATTTGCTTTTTCTCTATATATTTACAAACATCTTCTGTAATTATGAGAATCTGACATGCTGCCTGTAACAAATGAAGTTAAAAATGATAGTAGTGCCCCTTTTCTGCCTCACTGGTCCCCATAATACCAATTTCCATAGATAACATCTGTTAACCATTTGGAGTACATCCTTCCAGATTTTTTTCCTGTGTCATTTTAACTGCAAGATAGCTCCAATATCTTGGGATCAGCCAATGTCTTGTAAATGTAGTGTTTGATTAAAGTCTTACCCTTCCCACCCAAGAGATTATCTCACAAGGACCACCTTGAATTTCAGATTGGCACCTCTCCTGTAAAGGAGGATAAGGAAGCATTTGCCATAGTTCCTGTTTCTCCTGCTGAAGTTCGGGACCTGGACTTTGCCAATGATGCCAGCAAGGTGCTGGGCTCCATTGCTGGGAAGCTGGAGAAGGGCACCATCACCCAGAATGAAAGGAGGTGAGCACTCCTACTTGCTCAACACAGCCGTCCTCCCCCACTGAGAGTTTCTGACATCCATGGTGGAGGGAGAGAACGGTGACTCTGGTCAGTTGAACATGGGGTAGCAGGCCTTGGCATTTATGGGTGGCTTCAATTTTAACTTTTAAGAAATAGTACTTTTACATTCATTTTTTGACTCTCTAAAGTTATGAAGATCAGGCGCAGTGGCTCACACCTGTAATCCCAGCACTTTGGGAGGCTGAGGTGGGTGGATTACTTGAGGTCAGTAGTTCAAGACCAGCCTGGCTAACATGGTGAAACCCTGTCTCTACTAAAAATATAAAAATTAGCCCGGCATGGTGGTGGGTGCCTGTAATCTCAGCTCCTTGGAGGCTGAGGCAGAAGAATTGCTTGAACCCAGGAAGCGGAGGTTATAGTAAGCCAAGATCATACCACTACACTTCAGCCTGGGTGACAAAGTGAGACTCTATCTCAAAAATAATAATAATAATAATAAAGCGATGGAGACCCCTCTCTCTCTTTCTGTCTCTAAATTGGTCTCTAGAACCACATTACTAAATGTCAGGGAATGAGGTTACTCTGAGATAAAATTTTGTGTCTGATATTTCATAAAGATGATCATCCTTTTGTGGACAATGATTTTTTTTGTGTCTTTCACTCTCTGTGGTACTTGGCCTTGGTTGTCAGTTTCAAAGAAATTGGAAAGAGTGGGTCTGCCCCTGTTTAACTGGCTCATTAGTCCAGAAGGCTTCCAAGGCAAAGCTTCCAGCCTGCTGAACACTGAGCACATCTGTCTCTAATAGATTCTTTCCTCCTAAGGTCTGTAACCAAGCTGCTGGAAGACTTGGTTTACTTTGTCACTGGTGGAACTAATTCTGGTCAAGATGTTCTTGAAGTTGTCTTCTCCAAGCCCAACAGAGAACGGCAGAAACTGATGAGAGAACAGAATATTCTCAAGCAGGTTGGTGAGATGTGGCATACTGGGGATTTGGCTTTATGAGAAATCAATGGGATGGCCAGGAGCGGTAGCTCATGCCTGTAATCCCAGCACTTTGGGAAACTGAGGCAGGAGGATCCACTTGAGCCCAGGAGATGGAGGTTGCAGTGAGCCGAGATCACACCACTGCACTCCAGCCTGGGTGACAGAGAGAGAATCTGTCTCAAAAAAAAAAAAAAAAGAAAGAAAGAAAAAGAGAAATCAATGGGAACATTGAGGGATATTGGTGATTCCTTCAAAGGGATATTGGTGATACCTCAAAGGCTTGATGAATTGATTTTTCAATAGACTATTTTCTAGAGCACTTTTAGGTTCTCAGCAAGATTATGCACAAAGTCCAGAGAATTCCCATATCTCCTCTTCCCCTAACATACTTGGCGTCCCTCACTATCGACATCCTACATCACAGTGAGACATTTGTGACAATTTGATGAATCAACATTGATGCATCATTATCACCTGAAGTCCATCGTTTATATTAGGGTTCACTCTTGGCATTTTATTTTCTATGGGTTTTGATAAATGTATGATGCCATTTAGGCACCATTATAATACCATACAGAATAGCTTCACTGCCCCGAAATCATCTGTGCTCCTCCTATTCATCTGTCCTTCCTGCTAACCCTTCACAGCCATGAATGTTTTTACTGCCTCCTTTGTTTTCTCTTTACAGAATGTGACATGGTTGGAATCATACAGTATGTACCCTTTTCAGATGGGCAAATTTCACTTAGTGATATGCATCTAAGATTCTTCAGTGTCTGTTCATGGCTTGATAGTTCAGTTCAATTGATTTTTACCATACTTGTTAGGTATCAATCATGTGAGAGTTTACCTGTTAGGAACCTCAAGAAACGCTCAGTTGACAACTTTATTTTCCTCAAAAATAATATAAAGTGCAATGTGACCTTAAGGTTATTTCATACATTTGGGAGATATGGCATATTCTATACACTCAGAAGGCCTATATAGGCTCTTATAGAGGGCCCCAGTGGTGGTTGACAGGAAATACATAGATGATATTGTTGGATGTAAATGTAAATAAACTGGTATAAAGACAAATTACAGGCAGTAAAGTGACAAATCCAGAGTAGATTAAATGCACAGAGATGCATACCATGTCACTCTATAACCCAACTAGAGGTTAGCCCACAAGCTTGCCATGGGAATTCCTGGCCACCAAAGCTAAAAGAGAAACATTAGTTACAAGTCCCACTGTTCCCCATGGAACATGGGGTTTGAGATTATTTTTTTCATGTTGGTCTACGATAGACAGAATGTATTAACAATCCATCATGTTTCAACAAGAATTTCCAGTTCAAGAGTAAATGTCCAGCTGTTGTTTCATGTGGTGATTCTCAAATTAGACCTCTGGCTTGATGCCCATGCTCATTTGTACAGTAGTAATTCCTGAGAGGCAGAAAATAACTGACTCATGGCAGGAGCCTTCATTGATTACTTGTGCTGGGCACTAGTGCAACTTAAAATTATCATCCACTTTCATCCTTACTACACCTTTGTGATGCAGGCTTTATTATTTCCATTTTGCTGGTAAGGAAATGGGGGTTTACTTGGTGATGTGTACTGCTAGGAAGTAATAAAAGTATGTGTTTCCACCTAGAATCTGCTGATTCCATTGTCTGTGTTCTTAAACACTTTGCTCTAAACACTGTGCTGTTAGGTATATGAGGACCAGTGAAGTCCAGGTAGACTTAATTCATTGAGTCCCCCGTCTCAGCTGATGGGCTGAATGCAGTGTTCAGGTTATGGATGTCTTTGGAAAGAGAAACTTTCCAATGTAATCCAGCCACCCTTAAGCTTGCGTTACTTCCAAACAGAGTTAGCTTTCAAGCCCTAGGTGATTGCCATTTTTGCTTTTCATTTTCGCAAACAGATCTTCAAGTTGTTACAAGCCCCATTCACAGACTGCGGTGATGGCCCAATGCTTCGGCTGGAAGAGCTCGGGGACCAGCGGCACGCTCCTTTCAGACACATCTGCCGGCTCTGCTACAGGGTGCTGAGACACTCGCAGCAAGACTACAGGAAGAACCAGGTTTGGATTAAACGTTGATGGGATGTGGTCGTCCGTTTCCTCCCTGAAGTTTATGTACTTTCCTCATGAGTTTTTAGTGTCACATATCTATTTATAGAATGGATAGAGAATAGTTCAGTGTTAAGCTTGCTCTTGGGAAGGAAACACAAGCCCAGGAATAATATTACTACCGAATCATTAAGAAACGTACTGGAGAATTCTCTTCTGCAGATAGCTTTCTATGAGATTTCTGGTTTTGGAGTTGGTTTTACATTTATAGAATTTTTAATGGCATATTCCCTTAGGGCTTAGGGGTGAGATGATGCCATTGTGTTTATATTAAAGATATAGTGGAGTCTTTTCTTTCTGCCACCTTTAAAATCCTCCGTCTCTTTCTAGAAACATGATCTTTATTTTGTTTCTGGTTCATATTTTATGACATTATAAGTCATTGTTTATAGATATATCTTATACATAGTTATATTTTATGTATTATACATAGCATGTGTGTATTTATATATACACACACACAATGTATAGTCTCCTATGAAATAAATGTTCTAACCTCTCTGTGGGCTCAAAACAACCTTCAGATTCTAAGGAAACCTGAGAACTGTGCTGCTACATCATTGATTCTTAATTGGGGGTGGTAATTTTGTCCCCCGAAGAATATTTGGCAACGTCTGGAGACCCTTTTGAGTTTTACAACTTCTTGGTGCTACTGGCATCCGGTGAGGGGAGGCCAGGGATGCTCTCCAATACCCAGCAGTGCCAAGGACATCCCCCTACAGCAAGGAATATCCTGCCTAAAATGTCAGTGCTGAGGTTTAGAAAATTTGTGCCGCATGGAGTACCATAGGCATACAAAATGATGCTTATTATAACCTTGACTTTTACCACTTTATGTGAACTATCCCTGCCTTTTGGTGCAAAAGGCTTTTGTTTTTAAGGTTTTGACTGCCACTATACCTGGACTTTTAGACTTTTTTCTTTGTAGTTAAGGGTTTTTGTCGTGTCATCATAAAGATAGTGATCTTGAATAGTGATCTGGGTCTGTGGGGTGTGTCAAGATACTTTGCTTGTACATGAGGAAACAAACTAGTCCCTCTTGGAACTGCTGGATTAGACATCTTTGCTTAGTTGTTTATGGATCCTTTGCCGGTTGGCAGATGATGAGTTCCTAAACAATGCCTCCTTATAGAGTACAGGCTGAAAAACATGGCCTGTTTTCATTATGTTAATCCTAAATCGTTTCCGGGATTTAGGAATTAATGGGAAAAAAATTAAAGGAAGTTTCAAGGGCCACTTGAATTTTGAGCAAGCAGTCTCTCTTGGCCAGGGAAGCATCTTTGAATAGAAACAAATACGTATTTGTAAGAGATTTCCTTAAGTTCACAAATATTTCTATGGAATGTGATATCTGATCCCAAAAGAGAGAAACCAGAGATGTATTCCTGAGTTCCATGCATATGACGGATTTTCTTAGGTATTCCTGAACTTCTTATGCACTCATTGACTTTAAAAAACTATTTTTACCACAAATAAAGGAAATGAAACAGGGTAACATTGTTTCAGACATCCAGGTAGGCTTTATCTGTGTTTATTTAGCAGCGCAGGTCAGTGGGGGCACAGTTAAGTCCTCTTGAATTAGGAATACATTTAGAGGTGAAAACCAGCTTTGGACCTTTTTGCAAAATAAATCACTAGATTAAAATGTATATTGTGCACTTAATAAAATATCCCCATGTAAATACAGGCTATTTTGCTTAATTACATTTGTGTGGCAGGCTTAGTAAAATAAAGGATGTGAAGGAGTTTGCAGCTGTTGCCGTATGACAGAAAATTGTAGAAAGACCGTCACTTATACTGTAATTTCTCTTAGGAGCAGTAGTTCTCATCAGAAAACGTTGCTGCTTTCTTTATTCTACACTTAACCATATTGTCATTTATCCTTCCTGCTGATGTCTCTTTTCTCTCCCTATAAAGGAGTATATAGCCAAGCAGTTTGGCTTCATGCAGAAGCAGATTGGCTATGATGTGTTGGCCGAAGACACTATCACTGCCCTGCTCCACAATAATCGGAAACTCCTGGAAAAACACATTACCGCGGCAGAGATTGACACATTTGTCAGCCTGGTGCGAAAGAACAGGGAGCCCAGGTGAGGCGGGAGTGGGGTCAATGCAGGATGGTGTCTGTGCCTTTGAGATGCAGGGACTTAGTTGGTGCTTTTTACCATGTTTTCTTGTGCTGCTAATGACAAGTTTTGATTAGTTAGGTCTGGCGAGGCTCTTTGATGAGTAGTGGCAAGAACATGGTGTTAAAATGAGACCCGGGGGGTGCATTCCTAGCTCCAGTATGTACCACCTGGATGAGCTTGGGTTTTTCCTGAGCTTTAATTTCCTCATCTGCTAAATGGGTAGTTATGAAAATTAAATGAGAATAAATGCATGTGACGTGCATGGCACTTAGTAGATGCAGAGTAAATGACAGTTATTGGCCACTCATTCACTTTTTAAAAAATGTTCTTAATGTTAATTGTTAATTTTAATGGGTGCCTAGTAGGTGTATATATTCATGGGGTACATGAGATGTTTTGATGGAGGCATGCAATGGGAAATAATCACATTCTAGAGAATGGGGGATCCATCCACTGCAACATTTATTTTTTGTGTTACAAAGAATCCAATTCTATTCTTTTAGTTATTTTAAAATGTACAATTAAATTATTGACTGTAATTACCCCATTTACTGTCAAACAGTAGGTCTTCTTCGTTCTATTTTTTTTTGTACCCGTTAACCATCCCCACCTTCCCGCTGCCCTCTCACTGTCCTTCCCAGACTCTGGTAACCATCCTTCTACTCTCTCTGTCCATGAGTTCAATTGTTTTGATTTTTAGATCCCACAAATCAGTAAGAAGATGCGATGTTTGTCTTTCTGTGCTTGGCTTATTTCACTTAACATAATGACCTCCAGTTCCATCCATGTTATTGCAAATGACTGGATCTCACTCTTTTCATTCACTTGTTTTTTTTTTTTGAAATGGAGTCTCGCTCTGTCGCTCAGGCTGGAGTGCAGTGGCGAGATCTCAGCTCACTGCAACCTCCACCTCCTGAGTTCAAGCAATTCTGCTGCCTCAGGCTCCCGAGTAGCTGGGACTACAGGCACTTGCCACCACGCCCGGCGAATTTTTGTGTTTTTAGTAGAGACGGAGTTTTACCATATTGGCCAGGCTGGTCTCAAACTCCTGACCTTGTGATCCGCCCACCTTGGCCTCCCAAAGTGCTGGGATTACAGGCGGGAGCCACCACACTTGGCCTTATTCACTTTTTAGCACCCCTTGCTTATCAGTTAAACACTCCCCTCCCTCAATATAATCAGTAAGAGTCTTGCAAGTTCAGTTGTTGGTTGAGCGTTTTTATTATAGATTAGTGAATTCTATTGATTGTATCTCATTCACACAGATCTGCTCCTCTTTTATACACCCTCTCCCCATTTCTTTCCCCTTCTCTTGTCCTTCTAATTAAGACCCACCTTTTCACTTGAAGCAGGAAGCAATTTACAGTGTGGGTGTCACAAATGATTATAATGGAGCGCAGACACAGTTGCTGTAAAAACACCTACTACCACCCATGAAAATAATCCGCATTTTCTAGAGCCTGCTCACGGGCCAGCTAGTGAGCAGTGGAAGCACTCCCATTAATCATCTCACTTAGTCCTCAGGACAGCCCTCAGAAGTGACGTATTATCCTTTTCTGTAGATGAGCCTCAACTAAAGCACAGTGAAATTAGTAATTTCCCCAAATTAATGCTCCGTAGCAGAACTCCACTAATAAGATCCTAACTGGGCTTCCAACGCAGGTAGCCAAACATCAGGGCATTGCCTCTCACCACTGTGGTTCCCCTGGGTCTCCACCACACCTTCCTTATGTGAGCTTCTTTCTTGTCTTGTTCCTTCTTCTCACCTTTGCCTCATCACCTCTTCCTTGACCACAACCACTACTGTCTTTCCTTCTTGCTTCCTCTTCCTTCTTTCTAGCATGTGGGTTTCTGGTGGTGCCATAAACACTGGCATCGAGACCTAGAATGCTGCTGACATGTCTTGGTAAAGATACATTGGACCTGTGCACTTAAGGGAGAGTTGGGCTCCAGGAGCCTAACCTCTGCTCTAGCTATGGAAAATGTTTTGTTTCTGTTTCCGTTTAGATTCTTAGATTACCTCTCCGACCTCTGTGTCTCCATGAACAAGTCGATTCCAGTGACCCAGGAGCTAATATGTAAAGCTGTACTGAATCCCACCAATGCTGACATCCTGATTGAGACCAAGTGAGTGGGGAGCCGGGGTTTAGATGGAAGACGTGTGGTTCATTCCGAGTTGGTGCTCATGAGGAATAAAACCTAGCCCTATCGTTTTTTGAGTTGATCTAAAGTCAGCGTGGCTGGCATTTGATCTTCCTATTGGAAAAGTCTTGATTAGGAGAATTACTGAATTTGATTTTGGTATGGCCTCGTCTGCATAGTGGTGTCACTTACTTTGCATACAAGTTTAAAAGTCATGTAAACTCGCTGGGGAGCAATTTACACAGTTACATTTTAAGAGTTTAAAACTCTTTGTGTGACCATCAATTTAAAATTTCAATTGACATAATTAATATTCTGTATTAAGATTAAGTCAGTGTTGGGAGGAGTTTTAAATTATTACTGTTCAGAATGTGTTTATTGGTCTGAAGAATTTTCGTTAACAGTAGTAATTCATTTTTGGCAAAGGAACAGTTTTCCTGAGAAGTATAGTGCCAGTAATATGGGCAACATTTAAAAAAAAATACTAAATTATGTCCTGAGCTAGTGATACTGCATTGATTCTCATGTATAACTCAGTTTTGGGCTTGGGCTGCTGCAGGGTTTTTCAGTTTAGGTATTTTCACATTTCGGGCTGGGTAATCCTTTGTTGTGGGGCTGTTCTAGGCACTGTAAAATGTTTAGCAGTGCCCTGGCCCCTACCCACTTAGATGCCAGTAGCACCTCTCCATTTCAGTTGTGACAACCAAAAACCTGTCCGGAGACATTGCCTAATGTCCACTGGGGGCAGCAGCACCACAGTTGAGAACCACTGGGTTACTGTATAAGAAGACATTAATGTCAGGCTCTCTGCGGCTCTGCCGTTGGGTGAAATACAAAACAAAAAGTGGCTTTCCGTGTGTCTTTATGCTGAAAGTGAAGCTAGATATCAAAGTATTAAAAAAAAAAAAATAGAGCTTTTCCCTCCTCCTCTTGTTTTCCAGGTTGGTTCTTTCTCGTTTTGAGTTTGAAGGCGTTTCTTCCACTGGAGAGGGTGCCCTGGAGGCAGGAGAAGATGAGGAAGAGGTGTGGCTATTTTGGAGGGACAGCAACAAAGAGATTCGTAGCAAGAGTGTGAGGGAGTTGGCGCAGGATGCTAAAGAAGGGCAGAAGGAAGACCGAGACGTTCTCAGCTACTACAGGTGCGTGGGACACGTGTGGGGCTCAGATTGGGTTGCCCCAAAACAGTGGCACTTAGGAATTTGTTGCTGGTTTGTTGATTACTTCAAGGAATCACAAGGTGTCATCTTGTGAGATTGTCTTGAAAAAAGCCAGATGTGTATTTTAGGAGTTTAGAGTGTAAGATTTCAGTCAGTTGACATCTGGATGTGGCTGGGTCCCAAGAAGGATGAGTGCTCACATCAGTCCCTGGTGACAATTTATCCTTAAGCAGCATGGCCTGTAGATATGGTGGTAGGTATGTAAGAGGCAGGCTTGGGGTGAAATCCTGACCTCTTCACTTACCAGCTTTTTGACATTGGCCAAGTTTGATTTTATGCTCTAATTTCTTTATCTGCAAAATAAAGGTGATAGTGCCAATCTCACCAAATGTTTATAGACAGAGCCAGAAGATGTATGTATGTATATACACATATATCTACATACTCATCCACATATCTATTTCTATAACTACACAAATATATAATAAAAATCATGTGCTTACACTAATACTTCCAATTCCATTCCAACACCATGGGGTTTATTCTAGCCTTCATCTTTTCCATTTCATGACTCGTTCTAGCTGCTGTGATTCCCTGTATGTTTACCTGTCTGCCCGTTCCCCTGTGTGTACCTGTCTCACCTCTGCCGGCCACCTCCTCAGTCCCCAGTGTCTGCTTGGCTCCAGCTCTGAGACCTGCCAGCCGTGCCACCTGAAGGGAAGGGAAGGGGAAGAAAGAAGGGAAGTGAACCAATAAATACTTTTAAAAGAAAGGGAAAGGGAAGATAAAGCAAGGCTTTTATTAGTTTTTAATAAAATAAATAAACCTTTGCAGATAAAATGGCTTTTCTTGCCTCTTGTATTCTGTTCTCTTTCATTCATGTGTGATGTGTGCATCCTATCAACATTGTCTGTGTGCTACATTTGTATGCGTCTATAAATCATATGTAGTATGTTATCTCTACTTAAAATTTTATATAAATGATACTGTACTCCAAATTTCATTCTAAAACTTGCCTTTTTTATTCAGTATGGGTACTGAAGCATATCTGTGTTAATAGAGGTTGATGTATTTCTTTAATTTGGACTGCTGGATGATACTCTGTTTTATTGATTTATCACACTTTCATCGCTGTTTGATGTTTGGTCATATGCCACAGTTCTTCATGTCAGAAAACATCTTCATTCAAATTTTTCTGGGCATATGTATGAGTTTCCATTCCACACTGGGAGGTGGGCTTGGAGGATATTCATATTTTAAGCTTTACTAAGCAATTCTAAATTGGATGTTTCAGTGTACATGCCCACCAGTTGTAGATGACAACCTTTGTTTCTTCATATCTTTGTTAACCTTGAATATCATGATGCTTTTTAATTTTTAGTAATTTTATAAGTGTGAAATAGAGTCATGTCTATACTTGCATTTCCCTGACATCTAATGAGGCTGAGGATGTCTTCAAATCATGATTATTAGAAATACATAGGGTTTTTAAGTTAGAAGGCAATATTTGTTAGTTTGAAAGCCTATGGCTTTCTTGTTATTTCACATTTCAAGCATGTTTACTCTTTCAGTGTTTGATGAATCTTCTCCCAAGTGAATGAGAAAGAGTCCCTTAATTGGTCAAGTTCCAGTTAACAACATTCACTTGCAATTGGATGAAGTTGAAAAGTGAGGAGTCTCCTACTTTTGTACATGAAATGTTTTTTTACATGTGTAGGAATTAGAGTGACTTACATGATATAAGATCTTTAAAATGTTATAAAATTTCTAAGTAGGCTTAATATGTGTGGTATCTTTAACATTTCCTACATGGTCTTTACTGTATGAAACAGAGCTGAAGGGATAGAAATAGACAACCATCTTAGGCCTTAGCATTCCCCATTTATTTTGCAAAGTAAACAAAGACCTAATGGAATAAGGTCGTCACAGAATTGCTCCAACACAGCTGGATAGACACGTGTTCCTGTTGGCTGTCAACCCACACTCTATCGCACAGCTTGAACAGTTCTTTTATCTGCTTGGTACCAAAGCCAAAATCCTGGTGTACAAGAGCAATTTAGGGGTGTTGATGTATGAGTTTAGTTGGCCAAATGTCACTCCCATGAAAGTCAGGGCTGCCCAGGCAACCCTGCATTCATCCTGAATGATTTCTGGAGCGTGAGCTGTGTGCCCTTGTTCTTTCCTCTAGATATCAACTGAACCTCTTTGCCAGGATGTGTCTGGACCGCCAATACCTGGCCATCAATGAAATCTCAGGCCAGCTGGATGTCGATCTCATTCTCCGCTGCATGTCTGACGAGAACCTGCCCTATGACCTCAGGGCGTCCTTCTGCCGCCTCATGCTTCACATGCATGTGGACCGAGATCCCCAGGAACAAGTCACCCCCGTGAAATATGCCCGCCTCTGGTCGGAGATTCCCTCGGAGATTGCCATTGATGAGTGAGCCTGGCCCCTGAAAACCTCGCTTTACATTGTTCTGTGCGGCAGTAGATAGCCCCATGTAGTCTCATTAAATCTTAGAAGAAAGATGAAGTGTTTTTTTTTTAGCTTAAAATAAAATTAAATGGATGGCAAATATTTTTTCCTCAAGAATGTAAAAGATGGCATGATCATGTTTTTTATATCATTTATCTCCTCTTTCATTCTGCAAATATTTAAGTGTGTACTATGTGCCACACTCAAGAAATGTATCAGTGAACAAACTAGAAAGCAGTCTCTATGCTAGTTGGTGGAAGACAGACAATAGGCAAGATAAACGACTCAAATATATAGTTGGTGATATGTGCTAAGGAGGAAAAAAGTAAAGCAGGGTCACGGGACACCCAGGGTTAGCGGATGTTGACTTTTGAAGCTGAGTGACCCAGAAAGACCTCTCTGGGAATAACTTGAAGTTTTGTTTCCTTTTTTTCTCATGTCTTTTCAGCTATGATAGTAGTGGAGCTTCCAAAGATGAAATTAAGGAGAGATTCGCTCAGACCATGGAGTTTGTGGAGGAGTATTTAAGAGATGTGGTTTGTCAGAGGTTCCCTTTCTCTGATAAGGAGAAAAATAAGCTTACGTTTGAGGTAACTCATGAATGAAATGATCTGTGTGTATTATCTGCCTCTCAGTGGTCATTTTTCTATGGGGCAAATAGAAAATATTTGAGTAATTAATGATTTTGGTCATGATGCTCTGGTTTTGTGATGGAAAGGAATTCAGCTTGGTTTTGTTCCAGAATAAAATAAAACGGATACCAGTCACATGGCTTAATAGTAGTTATGTTCTTAAAAGAAGTACACAAGGTGACTTGAACCACATAAAATGATAGAACATCACTTTGTATTAAAACTGACAAGGGAGAAACACTGTGTTTGCGATCTGCTATAGATTAATCATTTGCAGAACATAAATCCTTGTTACTTCTGAGTTAACAATGTTTCTGAGACTACTTTTGCCTTTTAAGAGCTGAGTTTTGCATCTCTGCAAAACAAAAAAAATAATCTCTGAGGATTGCAGAATGTTATTACCTGTGTCCTTGTTGGGAATAACTCTGCTTGCCTTGTGTTAATATTATCCTTGGGAAGCTGTGCAGAGCAAATGATGAGGTCTTTTTTTTTAATTAGTCATCAGAGCAGATCAGTAGCTCTCCATTTCTTATTTTTCCTCCTTATGAAACAAAATGAAAATTTATCAGAAAGTGCAAGGAAAGTACATGCCTTCTCTTACCATAAGGAAGGTCCAAGTCTGTCATTTCTAAACTGGTCAACATCAAATGGAATTGAAGGGGGTGAAGTTTATGTAATACCATCTTCTTCTTTTATTTTATACAATAGGTTGTAAATTTAGCTAGGAATCTCATATACTTTGGTTTCTACAACTTCTCTGACCTTCTACGATTAACTAAGATCCTTCTGGCCATATTGGACTGTGTGCATGTGACAACAATCTTCCCCATTAGCAAGATGGCGAAAGGAGAAGAGAATAAAGGTAACAATGATGTGGAGAAGCTGAAGAGTGAGTATCTGAGGGTGCCCATACATCTGAGAGATGCCCTCCCAGCCTTTCCTGTTACGTTCATGTCATACCCTATGTGTGATGCCATGTCCTTTCTTTGCTCATTCCTTCCCAACTTTTCGTTGTGAACATTTTCAAATACTGTGTAAAGAAAAGCTGGAAGAACAATATGATGGAGTCCCATGCACCCATGACTTTGAGTCAACAGTTATTCACATTTTGCTGTCTTTCCTTTGTATTTATATGTGAGTCATGTGTATATTTTGTTGAACAATTTGAAAGTTACCTAACACTTTGAATGTTTATATAACAAATACATGTCCTGTCATTGTCCTTGACATTCGTGAGGCCCTTGGTAATAATATTTGTTTAGGATGTAAGAAAATCCAGGCTTGTATCTTGGTAGCTATTTCCACTTTGTGAGTAGGACAATCTGCCTTTGCATATTTATTTATTCCTCTGTTTTAGGGTCAGAGTAGGCATATATTGGTATCATTTATCAATTATTGTTAACTGGTCTTCTGCAGCTAGAACAGAAAAAAGTACATTGACTTACCTCTATTTGCTAGGTCTTGTGCTAAGTCATGTTGCATTATACCATTTAGTTCTTTTGTTGAGCTCCTTTATTTCCATTTTATAGATGAGGAGACTGAGCCTCAGAGGTAATAGGATGCACCTAAGGTCAAGCAGCATCAGGATCTGTGCCTTGTTAACTTTATATACCTAGTTCTGTGCTCATAACAAGCACATAGTTGATGATCAATAAAATTTGGGCAGGGCACGGTGATTCATACCTATAATACTAGCACTTTGGGAGGCTGAAGCAGGAGGATTGCTTGAGGCCAGGAGTTCAAGACCAGCCTGGACAATATAGAGAGAACCTATCTCTACCAAAACAAACAAACAAACAAAAAAATTAGCTGAGTGTGGTGATGTGTGCCAGTAGTCCTAGCTACTTGAGACGTTGAGGCAGGAAGATTGCTTGAGCCCAGAAGTTTGAGGCTGCAGGGAACCATCATTGTGTCACTGCACTCCTGCCTGGGTGATAGAACAAGATCCTGTCTCTAAAGAAAATTTGAAAAAATGAAATTTGATAGGCGAGTTAATACACATAAATGCTCCTCTGGGGATTTCGAAGTCCACGATCTTTCTATTGCTCTTAGAAGCCCAGATTTTTGATATGCATTTACCTTTCCAGGTTTCCAGGGTCCTGAGATTATGTTGGAATAGGGATATGTTAAATAATTTATCTCAAAGAGCCCCTGCCCCTTGACAGATGCCTCCAAGCATTCTCTGGAGACATGGTGACCGTGGTCTGTCCTGGCCTTTCCTAGGCAGTAACGTGATGAGGTCTATTCATGGCGTGGGAGAGCTGATGACTCAGGTGGTGCTCCGGGGAGGAGGCTTTTTGCCTATGACTCCCATGGCCGCTGCCCCTGAAGGCAATGTGAAGCAGGCAGAGCCTGAGAAGGAGGACATCATGGTCATGGACACCAAGCTGAAGATCATTGAGATACTCCAGGTATCCACCAGTTGGAGCTGGGGCAGGGAGGGTGTGTCACAGGGGCACTGTTCAGATCCAGTCCCTCTGTTCTGATGGAGCCCAAGGCTTTCTGGGAAGAAAATAGGAGGAAATTCTTAGCTCATCCCTCCATGTCGTTTGTGAGCTGGCTCCTCCTCTTCGGAGGCCGAGAAGTCCCCCTGTCTGCCACAGCAAGCTGTGTCCCAGAAAAGCCAGTGGTGTGATTCAACCTGAGTCCCAAGGCTGAGAACCAGGGGAGCTGAAGGTATAAGTCTCAGTCTGAGGCCAAAGGCCCGAGAACCTGGAGCTCTGATAGGCAGGAGAAGATGAGTGTCCCAGCTCCAAAACAGGTGGATTCGGTCTTCCTCCACCTTTTTGCTCTATCCAGGCCCTCCGTGGATGGAATGGTGTCCACTCACACTGGGTGAGAGCAGATCTTCTTTACTCAGTTCACTGATTGAAATGTCAACCTGTTCTGGAAACCCCCTCATAGATGTACCCAGAAATAAGGTTGTACCAGCTATCTAGGACCCGGTCAAGTTGGCATCTAAAATTAACCATCGTAGTTACTTTTGTACAACACTGAGTTTGAGGCCCTGGGAAGATGGCAAATAGGATGTCCAACAGACGGTAGTAGGACACATTCACTGAGAGCATGGAGGCAGGCAAGAGATCTCTCTCCCTCTGGAAGAGGTGATGGCCCTTGGACTGGGAAAAGTTGCTGGGAGGGCTAAGCAGAGACAAGGGAAGAATGGAAGGAAGAATGTGAGTGAGATCCCTACATGATGTCAGCTGCTTGATCTTTCTTTTTAGTTCTAGCAGTAATCCTGGGAAAAGTGACCCTGTGTTGGAATAGAGGGTAAGGGAATACAGGAGGCAAAAGAAGAGGGTGTCCAAGGGTTTGTACCCAAACCAGGGGAAACAACCAGAAATAGGAAATAGGAACCAAGCTAATTTTCCATAGTAAAAACAAATTTTTTTTTGTTAATTATATTAAATCCAAAGCAGGCAACTTTACTCTTCTCAGTGTTAGACCCAGAGTTGGCATTCAGTACTTACTGAAATGGAGTCTTGTTTATTGTAGACTCCATTTATGGAGCCAGGAGTGAGTGATTTAGTGTTCTAATTGTTAAATTAATTGCCAGGATGCTGAAGTTTACACTAGAGGCTAAGGTGCTATGGGCAGACTTCATATGCCCCATGGAAGTCTGCTGTTGTTAAAATGAGTGTTGAAATCTAAGCCAAATATTTGGCTCGCTTAGTGCTTAAGGTAATTGATGGAGCTGATACCAGGCCCTGCCAGTGTGTGGTGGCTTGGCAGAATCAAGGTGGTATGTTAATGTAACCAATCTGTTTCCATTTCCACTTGAATCTTTAGTTTATTTTGAATGTGAGGTTGGATTATAGGATCTCCTGCCTCCTGTGTATATTTAAGCGAGAGTTTGATGAAAGCAATTCCCAGACTTCAGAAACATCCTCCGGAAACAGCAGCCAAGAAGGGCCAAGTAATGTACCAGGTTAGTGATTCAGAATGGAATTTCAGCCATAGAATGGGACCTGGCTCTAAGGAAAATGGGAGAGAGCAAACAGTATCTTCTAGAAAAAGGGTAAAAATGGTTTTGATTATTGTGCCAGGGCATCCTCCTGGCACTTACCGTTTTTGAGCAGGGGAATAATTGACAGAGCCCAGATTCCTTCTGAGTTGGATCTTGTTTCCTTCCATCTTGGAGTGTCTTAATCATGCGACAGTTGAGGTTTTCAGCGTTGTGGTTACCCACCCCTCCCCAAGAAAAATACCAAAATAAAAACAATAACAAAAAACTCTCCAGGAGACCTCTTGTCCGCTAGCAGCTTTTACTCATGTTGTAAGCTGTTCCCTGCCCAGGAACTAGTGGTGAAGGGAGAGGGTAGTAGTAGAAATAATCCCATCTACCAAACCCAAGCTTCCATGAGTGAGATCATCACTCTCCTTTACCAGGGGACCATGCAGTGAGGGAGGAAGGGGCAGGAATGTGGAATATGGGGGTAACGTCATCTGGGTTAGTCACTCTGCGTAGCTTTGCAATATAATGTCCTGGAAGATTTGGGGTTAACGCAAGAGATTTACCCTGCAAAACTTAGGTATGAGTTCACCGGCAGCATGTTTGCAGGCCTTCCTGCATCTGAAGTGATATGTTCTAACTTTTCAGGTGCTCTTGACTTTGAACACATTGAAGAACAAGCAGAAGGCATCTTTGGAGGAAGGAAAGTATATTTTCAGTTACTGTTTTGTAGGTGGTTCTACAGTTGGGAAGTCTGCTCTTCCAGAGCTCTCAGAGGCCTTCCCTTTATTATGTTAGTAAATGTTTAGTCTCTGGGCTTAGGCTGTTTTGATGCTATCTTTGGAACTGTTAGTACTCAAGTCAGAGTTATCTCAGTTGGCTTGATTGGGAGGATGGAAAGAGAGAGAGAGAGTGTGTGAGAGAGTGTGTGTGTGTGTGTTTGTCCCACCTAGGACAGAAAGGATTTAAGGAGATTTCCCAGAATACCTACATTACAAGATTATTTTTACATAGTGAGGAAATGCAATCAAAAGAAAGCATAGAAAGAGAGAGGGGCTCAAAACAGAGTGAAGTTAGTAAGATCATGTCCTGCTACTGGGCTGTAATTTTATCCCTGAGCTCCTTACAGGCTGTGCAACAAAGAAAGCAAAATCTGTTCTTTCATGATTTCTAATATTAATGTATGAACCCCTTTAAAAAATACCACACTGGTCAATTTTGACTTAAGACATTATTATAATCATGGAACCCCTATACCTACAAGTATAAAATTTGGTATAAACACCCTATGCACATAGTTCTTATAATTAGCACACTTGGTTTGATTATTGCTTTATAACATACTACTCCAAAAAACTTAAGGATTCAAACAACCACCATTTTATTAATGCCTCTCACAGCCCTGTGGCTTGATTAAGCTGGATGGTTCTTCTGCTGGTGGTCACTGTTGGGTCTGTCATACTATAGTGAGGTGGTAACTGGGGCTGGCACATCCAAGTTGCACTCACATTTCTGACACTGTAGCAGAGATGCCTGCAAGGCCAGGACTTCTTTCTCTCTCTGTCCATGTGGATAACTTAGGCTTCTTCACAGCATGGTGGCTGACTCAAAGAGCAAATGTTCTAAGAGGACAAGCCAACAGTATTCAAGTGCTAATTGGGCCTCTGCTTGCATTGCATTTCCTAGTATCTTATTGTTCAAGCAAATCCCGTGGCCAAGCTCAGTGTCAGTGTGGGAGGGGACTACATAAGGGTTTGAATACTTTGTTGGGGCCCACCAGTGTTAATAGTCTACCTTCATGCTTAATATAAAACCTGTGAAATTTGACTTAGCAACATTATGTACTATGATGGAAGATGTTTTTCTGAAACTTAAACAAGGTGTTGTGAGTTTATCTTAATACAGGTTCCATGTGCTGTGTGATCACTCAGCTCTCCCACCATTTTCCTCATATTAAACAGCACTGAAACCTTCACACCTTTTTGGAATACACAGCATGAATACAGTATTTATAAAGTCCTCTCTGTGCTTTTCTTATTAGCCAGCAGCCATGAAGGTTCCACCATTTGTCATTCATTTGACTCTAAACCCGATATAGGTACAGACCCAAAAATTGACTGGCAGTGCTCAGTTATGGAGTAGTCTGCCATTTGATCTAGCATATGCTTATTAATATTTAATATAGTCAAGCATGGTGGTGCACACCTATAGTCCCAACTGCTCAGCATGCTAAGGCAGGAGGATCGTTTGAGCATAGGAGTTTGAATTCCGCCTGGGCAACATAGCAAGACCTCATCTCTAAAAAAAAAATACATAAACTAATAAGAGAAACACATCCTCTTGCAGTTCTCAGACCACAGATGAAGCCCATCTACACCCTATGTAGATGTTGAGAATCTGGTTCTGATGCTAGTCTTGTCACTTTAGGAGGGGAGGGACTTTGGCTTAAAATTTGACTTATCTTTTATTATGACATCTTACTTGTCTCCTCACCTCACAATATAGTTGAAGATGAAGCAAGGCTGTATTGTTAAAGGAGCTAATGAAAAGTGAAATTGCTTGTCTGGAGATCATAGTGCTAGAAATCTAACTAGGTTAGGTGCATCTGGGTCCAAGGTACGTGAGAGGAGGCATTTGTGATTCATTTGGTCTTTCCCCCTCCTTGTGCTCCTTTAGTGAGGAGAACACCCCACTGGACTTGGACGATCACGGCGGCAGAACCTTTCTCCGTGTCTTGCTCCACCTGACGATGCATGACTACCCACCCCTGGTGTCCGGGGCCCTGCAGCTCCTCTTCCGACACTTCAGCCAGAGGCAGGAGGTGCTCCAGGCCTTCAAACAGGTAGCTGAGGTCACCCACGTGTGTGTTGTCTGTCCAAGAAGCTGTTGTGTGCACCTAATGGATTGCGTTCATTAAGGTTCAACTGCTGGTTACCAGCCAAGATGTGGACAACTACAAACAGATCAAACAAGACTTGGATCAACTGAGGTCCATCGTGGAAAAGTCAGAGCTTTGGGTGTACAAAGGGCAGGGCCCTGATGAAACCATGGATGGTGCATCTGGCGAAAATGAACATAAGAAAACGGAGGTGAGTGAAACACAGGTTAGGCTGCCAAAGTAGATGGATGGGCTTGTCGAGACTAGTGAGCATCGTCCTCTGGTTTTAGGTATAAATGTGATAGAATGGGATTTATTTTCAAGAGATCTGCTTGTTAAGTCGCTAAGATCACAGCTGTCGGCCTAGGAAATAAGCTACGAATCAGAGTTTAGCTATGTCTCCCGTGCAGCCTCAGACTGTGTAGAAGAGACTTCGACATTGAGTGAATTAGCACCAGGTTTCCCTTACAGACCCACTTGGGAATCGACCTGTTCACTAGCCGTGGCCCAGCCCACTATCCCCTCCCAAGGAAACCCATAGCAAGTAGATAGATGAGTGGGGCATAAACCCAGCATGACTATTGGAAAACAGTGCAGAACTCCCTTTCTTTCATAAAGGTTAATGCTAGCTGTAACAAACTGACAGTAGCCCATGAGTTGTACAGATCACATTTGTGTTCACTTTGGTTCCTAGGAGGGAAATAACAAGTCACAAAAGCATGAAAGCACCAGCAGCTACAACTACAGAGTGGTCAAAGAGGTAAGCTCCTCCCCCACCACCGTTTTTCCCTTCTTTATGAATTCTCTAAGGAGCTTTCGTTTGTGATAGTCAAGTTGAAGGTACACACATTTGAGCTTTTTTCTTCGTGTGGTTTAACAGAAGCTCAGAGGTTAAGCTCATGGGTTTCGGCATCAGATCTGGGCTCCACACCCAGCTGTTCTTCTTCTTATTTGTGTCCTCAGCTTCCTCACTGTTTATAGGTGCTACCTTTTATAGGCACCACGTATTTCTGAAGCTTTAAAATTGAAGGAAGGACTAATTGAGAAAACTGTCAGGGGTCATTTAAGTGCCTGGCACACAGCGTCCCCACTGAGAGCTGTAGTTCTTTAGAAACCTTTGCGTAAGCTGGTTCAAATTGGGAGGCTGGGAGCTTTGTGTGTTTTACCCCCGAACGAACTCTTCCCAGGGTCTCAGCAATGATGCCAGGTCATTCCATTTTAAGCGATGTCTCTGAAACTGTCCCACTGGTTGTTGAAGCCATTATCCCCTGCTTATTCTGAAAGACGTGCCCTTAGTCTTATGAATTTTGGTTTGATGGAATCAACAGAAATGCCACATACTGAAGGAATTTTGTTGTAGTTTGTAATGCATTATAATCCCCTTTGCCTCCCTGCCCACCACCACCCCCTGCAATCTTTTTTCCAGCTGTAGTTCCTAGTTTTCTGAGACTGATTTCTTTCTTTCTACTAGATTTTGATTCGGCTCAGCAAACTCTGTGTTCAGGAGAGTGCCTCGGTGAGAAAGAGCAGGAAGCAGCAGCAGCGTCTGCTCCGGAACATGGGCGCGCACGCCGTGGTGCTGGAGCTGCTGCAGATTCCCTATGAGAAGGTGAGTGGGGCCTCACGCTCAGCAGCTGCTCCCAGGATGGGGCGGATCCCTGGGTTTCCCCAAACCCTTCACATCTGGATATTGTTGGTGAAGAAATGCATCCAGTGTGACTATTGTGACTACAAAGCAATTTCAGCTATTGATATGAAACAGAGCATCTGAAAAATAAAGTACAGTCACCCGTGAATAATCCTCATCCCTGGTTTTAAGATTCTGTAAAGAGAGAGAGTCCATTTATTCTCCATACTCCCAAGCCACATCGGATAGAGACATCTTAGTCTGTGTCAGAGCTTAGACCTCTGTCTACCCACGGGTTGGTGTGTTTCAATTTCATTTGCAATGTGATTCAAGCAATTTAAGTAACACCAGCTATTAAGTGCATGTGGGAACATGGGATGTGCCCGCTTTTGAGGTCCTCACTAAGATGCTGACATCTGCTTAAGTATTTGGATTTGTCAGGTGATGCTTTGATGTAGGTCTTTTCTGTTGTTGGAAGTTGTACTTTGCCTCTAATTTTTCACATAAGTATTTGTCATTGATACATATTTGATTGACAGAGGCAGGAGCAGGCTGACAGTGCTTTGAGTGAATGTAGGCTGACAAGACGCTTATGAAGTCATTCGTTGAAGCCTACAAGACCCACTGGGGTATTTGTGTGGTGCCCACTTGACAGATGAGGAGACTGAGGCTTGGGGGGGCGTTTAGAGGTAAAGGGCTCAGACTCAGGTCTCTTGAGTTGACTATTAACTGCTAGAGAGACTGATTTGCTAGAGAAGAGTCACCTGATGAAGGCTCATTTCTAGGTGCTTGCAGGGTGCCAGGTGCTATGTGGAGGCCTTTATACATATTATTAGCTCATGCCATCCTCAAGACACATGGATGAGATGGGTGGTGCTATCTTCAGCCCCATTTTAGATGAGAGAGCTGCAGCTGGAGAGGTTCAGTAACTTGCATGGATGGCACAGCTATGTGCAGTGAAGCTGACTCCACTTCACTGTGGAGCTGGGGCCTGCTGCCTTCCCTGTGCCTGTTGCTTTTCACTCTAGGAAATTTCTTGCAAAAGGAACCTCCTCCTCAGTCATGGGGACCATATGAATTAGGCAGGTCAGGCCTTTCAATAGCTATAAATACAGTCCAAGCGTAATCCCTGTCATAGGTATAATACATAGCTAACTTGTAGTTGATACAGATGTGCGTATCATCCAAACTTTGCCTGTCATTTAGACTAGAACCAACAAACTGACCTACCTCCTTGTGTGTAAGGAATGCGAGGAGATCATTTACTGACCATAGTGTTGTCTCATAATATCATCAGTTTCCCTAATGAGAGTCATGCCTTCATAGAGCAGGATTAATCAACAGGTAACCAGATGTGGTTGGAATTGGTGACTCAAAGGCAGAATATCACGTGTGTGTACGTATATGTGTGTGTGCACATGCACGCTTTTATTTACTTTTGGATGGGCACGGACTTCCAAAGAATGGTGGGGGAATCCTCCACAGGTAACCTCTTGTAGCTTGATGTCTTTGGGGCTTGCTTGCCTTGGAAAAATCCACTTCACACCACAAAGGTTCTTCACTTAGCTTGTGCACAGCAGATTCCTTTTTTTTTTTTTTTTTGGAGACTGAGTCTCGCTCTGTCGCCCAGGCTGGAGTGCAGTGGCCAGATCTCGGCTCGCTGCAAGTTCGGCCTCCCAGGTTTACGCCATTCTCCTGCCTCAGCCTCCCGAGTGGCTGGGACTACAGACGCCCGCCACCTTGCCCAGCTAGTTTTTTGTATTTTTTAGTAGAGACGGGGTTTCATCTTGTTAGCCAGGATGGTCTCGATCTCCTGACCTCATGATCCGCCCGTCTCGGCCTCCCAAAGTGCTGGGATTACAGGCTTGAGCCACCGCGCCCGGCCAGCAGATTCCTTTTATACAGAAGAACTGGAGGCATGTGAAACTATTTAAGGTTACTGCTGTCAACCAGCAGTGGCTGGCTGTCCCAAGCCCTCTGATTTCTAGAGCTAGAAGGTTCACCACTCCTGCTGTTAATAAGGGACAAATGTAATCCATATTATGTTGTCCTGGGACTTGCTATTAATGTCCTTTTAAATTCTCCTCTGTTTTGGTTTGATTGTCAAAGCTGGGAGCTCACCTTCCTCCCACAGCTGTTTTATCACAGAATTATTTTTCTAGACCAGGGGTTAGCAAACTACAGGCATGGGCCAAATCTAATCCACCACCCGTTTTGAACAGCATATCAGCTAAGAATGGTTATTACATTTTAAAATAGTCACATAAGTACCTATATAGTGTCCTTGATATTCCCTCTATACCTACAAAGCCCAAAGTATGTGCTGCCTTGCCCTTTAAGAAGAAGTTTGCTGACCTCAGTCTAGCCCGGAACCAATAGCTAACATTTACAGAGTAATCACTGTCTAAGCACTTCATGTGACTTTTCTCATTTAATCTTCATAGCAATCATATGAAGTGTGCACTTTTGTTATCTCCTTTTCATGGATGAGTAAACAGCGACACTGAGAGGCTAAGAAATGTGCTCCAGGTCACACAGCCAGGAAGTTGAAGATCTGGGATAAGAGGAACGTAGTCCGGTTTGGGGACCTGCATTCCTACCTGCTATCCTCTCTTGCCTCTGAAATGAGGTGATAGCTGTGAAGATTTAGGAAGACTATTGTGGGCTGTAAAATATGAAGGATGATTTCCATTTTAGAAATTCTTGTTCTGTTTTTACTTTCTTAAATGTTTGCTTGTTTAGAATTGGACACAATGGTCATGGGTTTTATAGAATTGGCTTATTATGGAATATTTAACTCTACAAATACTGAGTTTATGCTATTAATGTATGAATCAGATATTCCAACCATGTGAAATGCTGGGGAGGGTATTATCACCATTTTGCAGATGGGAAAACTAAGTCTGAGGTTAAAAATTGTACTTGAGATGATAAAGGAGTTATGGCAGGCACAGTTGCTCTAATGTATAATCTAAGGAGATTTCCAGTTTGCCATGTGAGCTGATGGCAAAAGTTAATGTCTAATACGTTGGACAACTTAAAAAGGTGAACCCAAGAGGGAAAATGACTACTCAGCATCAGTGAGGAAGTCAGTCCCTGTTCTGTTGTCAGTCCCTTTGTTTATTTTTAAAATTTTTATTATTTTTATTTTTTATTAGAGATGGGGATCTCACTGTGTTGGCCAGGCTGTTCTCAAACTCCTGCCCTCTAGTGATTCATCCAAAGGGGTAGGATTACAGGGATGAGCCACTGTGCCCAGCCAGTCCCTGTCTTTAGAAGTAGGGGATTCAGAAGTTTCAGTCCTTGCTAGATAATGAACTTGTAGATGCCTTCTATTAGCCTTCACTCTGCAGTGCTCCCTCCCACCCAAATAAGATCTTCACTTTCATCAGTGAGCATAGACAAGTTACTGGCCTCTTTTCAGAGTCAGCAGTGCAGCCCCTCAATATTTACCCACAACAGGCCCCCAGTAAACACCTTCTGACTCCCACGTTAGCAGGAGGTGTTGGGTATAGGAGAAGCTGGTCTCCTGGCCCAGCAATCAGTGCTTTTATCTCTCTCCTCCCACACAGGCCGAAGATACCAAGATGCAAGAGATAATGAGGCTGGCTCATGAATTTTTGCAGAATTTCTGTGCAGGCAACCAGCAGAATCAAGCTTTGCTACATAAACACATAAACCTGTTTCTCAACCCAGGGGTAAGACTTAAGGCCAGTCTGCAAATCTGTAGAGGGAGGAGGGCAGGGAAGAGGGAGGAGGAACAGCTTGTTCTTTGGCTATTGTGGCTTCTGGGGCTTATTATAATGCAACATTCATTCCAAAGGGGAACATTTTCATCACTTTTCAGGAGGACATAAATACTCATCTTTTGGGGATGGAATGGCAGGAGTTGGGGAGGGGAAAAGGAGGAAGGTGAGATGGATAAAGTAAGATAAGATACATATCTCTATTTTCCTAGTCAAGTCCTTCATTGTATGAAACTTCAGCAATACAGAAGTGCTGAATCTCCTGCCACATCTTCCTGAGGTCATGCGTAGAGTTTTCTGTGGCTATATATACATATATAGTATCTCCATATCAAACATATCTATAATACATCTTAGTTTGTTAAATATATTTCCGAAAGTATATTAAATGTATTATGGGCTTTGTAAAGAAAAATGATGCACTCTACACATTGTCTTGTGTTCTGCTTTTCTCACTTACCACATTATGGCTGCCTTTGCAAATCAGAGAGATATAAATTTTTCTCATTCTTTTGACGGCTAAATGACATTCCATAGAATGGCTGTAACTTGTAAAAAACCATTCTCATATTAATGGACAGTTAGGCAATGTCTGATTTTTAGCTTTGTAAACAGTACCGCAAAGAACATCTTTGTGCATGTGCACACTCACTCAGTAGTACTGCTAACACTTTCCAGAAAAAGGAGTGCTGAATTGTAGGATTAATATAGGTTGAGCATCCCAGATCTGAAAATCTGAAATCTGAAATGCTCCAAAATTCAAAACTTTTGAGTGCCAGTGTGATGCTCAAAGGAAATACTCATTGGAGCATTTCAGATTTTAGATGTTTGGATTTGGGATGCTCAACCAGGAGACAATAATGCAAATATTCCCAAATCCAAAATGTGAAATCCTTGTGCTCCCAAGCATTTTGGATAAGAGATAGTCAACCTGTGTTCCCTTGGTGTCATGTTAAAAGAAAGAAAAGTCAAAAGATAAAAGGATTAAATCCTCCACCTCTCCCCAAACGTAAAACTCAATAACTGTGGGTAAAAAATGAAAAATAAACCTTCTAGAAGGTAATATGCATGGCTGTGTGGTAAGCAAAATTTTCTTACAAGGTATGCAAAGAACACTAATTATTTTTGAAAATTGATAAATTGGACTTATTTTAAGAACTTCTGTTTGTCCACTGACACCATTAAGAGCATCCAAAGGCAAGGCAGAGAGTAAGAGACATTTGCAATGCACGTTCTCAACAAAGAATTCGTATCCAGAATGTACATAACACACTCAAAAAAGTCACTAAGGAAAAATTGACCTTTTAAAAATAGGCCAGGTGTGGTGGCTGGTGCCTATAATCCTAGCACTTTGGGAGGCCAAGGCAGGCAGATCACTTGAGGTCAGGAGTTTGAGACCAGCCTGGCCAACATGGTGAAACCTTGTCTCTATTAAAAATACAAAAATTAGCTGGGTATGATGGTGAGCACCTGTAATTCCAGCTACTTGGAGGCTGAGGCAGGAAAATAGCTTGAACTCAGGAGGTGGAGGTTGCAGTAAGCCGAGATTGCACCACTACACTCCAGCCTGGGTGACAGAGAAAGACTCTATCTCAAATAAATAAATAAATAAGAATGTAAAGGCAAAAAACTTGAACAGACACCCTGTTGGAGAGGATATCCAAATGGCCAATAAATGTGACAAAGTGTTCAACATGATTAGACATTAGAGAAATGCAAATTAAGTTATGTTTAGCCACAGTAAGCTGTGGCTAAAATTTAACAGACTGACAATACTAAGTGTTGACAAGGATAGGAACAGCTGGAATGTAGAATGCAAGTTGTTAACATCTTTTGAAAGCTGTCATTATCTTCTGAAGCCAAACATACTCATACTTTGTGACCCAGCAATTCTATTTTTGGACCCAACAGAAGTATGGGTTTAAGTACACCAGAAGGCATCTGGAAGAATGTTCACAGCAACTCTAGTATTTGTAATACTAGTAATGTTTCTATCTATTAAAACTGGATCCTACTCCAAATGTCCTTCAACCATAGAATAAAGATATTGTCATATATTCATGCAATGGAACTTATATATCAGCGAAAAAGAGTGTAAGAGGTTTAAGAACAGGCAAAAGTAATCTAGTTATACAAGTCAAAATAGTAGTTAAATTGTGAGATAAGGCATAAAGGAGACCTGTTTTGTTTCTTGATCTGGGTGCTCAAGGTCCCTTTGTAATCTGTTCAGCTGAATGCTAATGAGTTGTTTATTTTTCTGTATGTTTATTTATATGTCAATGAAAAAAGCTTACTAAAAAGGTAGTGCAGAAGCAAGAATGAGAGAAATCTATCTTCATGGGTTTAAATGCTTCCCTTGTGTGTGTTTTCAGTGAACTCTTCTTTTTCTCACTTTTTAATCTGTTCTATCAGCTTTTTGACCTGTCCCTGTGCTCTTTTCCTCACTCTTGTGTCAGATCCTGGAGGCAGTAACCATGCAGCACATCTTCATGAACAATTTCCAGCTTTGCAGTGAGATCAACGAAAGAGTCGTTCAGCACTTCGTTCACTGCATAGAGACTCACGGTCGGAACGTCCAGTATATAAAGTTCTTACAGACAATTGTCAAGGCAGAAGGGAAATTTATTAAAAAATGCCAAGACATGGTTATGGCTGAGGTGATTGTTATATATTCTATATACCTCCATCTGGTGTTCTGTAGAAATTTTTGAATTATTTAATCTTATCTGTGTGAACTTGCACCCTCTTCAGGAGCCATATAGAAGGACAGAAATTAATTGTGTGTGCATATGTGTGTGTATGAGCTTAAGTTGTAGATACAGGCAAGAATCTGATCTGATATTTCATAGCAACCAGTTTGCTCTAAGGAAGGATGGCTTGGATTTTTCTGACAGGGGACAGAAAGAGGAATAAGGAACTGAATTATAGGGAATGAAGATAAAATGTAGTCAGGACCCAATGAGCCAGAACAACTTCCATTCTTGTGGATTATGAATTTTTAAAAAATTTTTCACATAATTAATTAGATTGAAAAAATTTTGTCTGATGCTTCTTGAGGAGCAGTTGGTCTATGCAGTCAAGGAAAAGTCTTACTTGGTTTATTACGGATTCACTTTGATTTACAATCTTGTCTATGTATATGGTTCCATTGGCAGGGAGGGTAGTGTGATTAAGAGTTGGGGCCAGCATGGTGGCTCATGCCTGTAATCCCAGCTCTTTGGGAGGCTGAGGCAGGAGGATCACTTGAGGCTGGGAGTACGAGACCAGCCTGGGCAACATAGTAAGACCCTTGTTTCTACAAAAAATTAAAAAAATTAACTGAGTGTAGTGGCATGTGCCTATAGTCCCAGTTACAGAGGAAGATCCCTTGAGCCCAGGAGTTTGAGGTTGCAGTGAGCTATGATGGCACCCACTATACTCCAGCCTGGGCAAAAGAATGAGACATTGTCTCTTAGATAAAAAAAAAAAAAAAAGAGAATCGGCTCAACCTGGGATACAAATGTCGCCTGAACCCCTTCACCGAAGGGTGCCATGAGATACGTTACTTGACCTCTCAACTCCTCAGTGAAGTTTTCTATAAAATGAAGATACAGCAGATTTCACTTTAAAGAGTTGATATGCGGAGTAAATGAGATAACCATGACATTAATGCCTAACACTTTTTGGAAGGCTGCCATACTCTAGGCACAGTCCTAAGCAATTTGTCTATAATTATTTATTTAATATACATAGTACTGTGAGTTAGCTATTGTATTTGTCCCGGTTTCACAGATGAAGAAACTGAGATACAGTGAGGTTAGGAAGTTCATCTAAAGAGTTTATCTTGGTATCTGGCATCTAATAATTAGAGCTCATAAAGGTTAGTCATTAGTAAGTATTGACCATGTTTATTTTGACTTCTGTGCCAGCCCTCTCAGTTTTTTTGTACTTCATGTACTGCTGATGAAATTGATTTATTCTTAAATAGATTTGCAAGAAGCCACATCTTAGGGGACAAGTTATAAACAGGAATGCCTCAACTTTTTGAAGAGTAAGTGTGGAGAGGAAGGCATATCTTAATTAAAAGTAATTTGTGATTGAAGAGATAAGATGGCAGATGAAAGAATTGTAAAGGTGATACATTGTAAAGCATAAAAATAAGATGGAGGCAGGGCACACTGGCTCACACCTGTAATCCCAGCACTTTGGGAGGCTGAGGAGGGTGAATCACCTGAGGTTGAGAGTTCGAGACCAGCCTAGCCAACATGGAGAAACCCCGTCTCTACGAAAAATACAAAATTAGCCAGACGTGGTGGTGCATCCCTGTAATCCCAGCTACTCAGGAGGCTGAAGCAGGAGAATTGCTTGAACCAACCCGAGAGGCGAAGGTTGCAGTGAGCCAAGATCACACCATTGCACTCCAGCCTGGGCAACAAGAGTGAAACTCCATCTCAAAAAAAATAAAATAAAATAAAAAAATAAGATGGAAACATTTAAAAAGAAATATCATAGCCTAATTGGTAGTTTTGGAAATACAATTGCAAGCTTGCAATCTCTTTTCCACTTGATACATTAATGCTAGTATGCAGACTTTCTCTCCCCCTAATAGCTTTTTAGGGCCAGTGTGGTATTTCTGTATCTGTGGACTAAAATTATGATGCTGAAGATTTCTATTTGTTCAGTTATATAAATGAATGAAGTCAAAGTAGGTAAGACTGATTTGGGAAGATAAATGCTAACAGAACCTCTCTCTTTCTCTGTGAATAGATTTTTTTCACGCTGCCCCACCCCTGCAAGCTTGTAATCTAAACCCACCCTGTTCTTTATGTAGCTGGTCAATTCAGGAGAGGATGTCCTCGTGTTCTACAACGACAGAGCCTCTTTCCAGACTCTGATCCAGATGATGCGGTCAGAGCGGGATCGGATGGATGAGAACAGCCCTCTCATGTACCACATCCACTTGGTCGAGCTTCTGGCTGTGTGCACGGAGGGTAAGAACGTCTACACAGAGATCAAGTGCAACTCCCTGCTCCCTCTGGATGACATTGTTCGCGTGGTGACCCATGAGGACTGCATCCCTGAGGTGAGCGAGCCCAGCCTGGCTGTGCCCTTCTCGTCCCTATGTGGTGCCTTCTGTCGTGGCTCACTGGGAGACATAGTGTTGGCTGGCCTGGGGGAGCCCCGACGGTTCTGAAAGCTGCAGCTCATTTTGTAGTGGGATTTCAGTTCCCTAAAACGTGTTCTCAAGCACTGATTTTGCATGAAAGGAACATGGGAGAAGTTAGTCATTCCTTCCCTATCTTTAAGGAGAGTGAGGAAAAAAGCTTCAGCTCTGTGGAACTAATTTAGTCTGTTGAACAAAGGGGATGTGACCTGAATGAACTTCTCAAAAATGTGACAAAAAGTAGGTTGAGATCTAGATCGTATGATTGTAAGACTTAGCTGCAAATCGTAAGTTAATTCTTTAAAACAAAGACCCTTACTTACAGAAATAATGGCCATTATAAAAAATTTAGAAACTGCAGACAATCAATTAAAAAATAATAATAATGAATCCCTAAGTTTTGAAGTTAATCCTTCCAGGCTTCCTTTTTTCCTACTCATATATTATATTGATTGATAATGAAATGGATTGTAAAGTATATATTTTATAATATATAAAGTATATTGTAAAGTATATATTATATGTTTTACAATGTGTAATAGTTTGTAGTACACATTTATATTACATTAAATATATATGACACATATATATTGTTTTTAGGTTTTTTTGAAAAGCTAATAACAGTCATGTGTCGGTTAGTGGTGGGGATATGTTTTGAGAAATGCATTCTTAGTTGATTTCCTCATTGTGCAAACATCGTACAGCGCACTTACGCAAACCTAGATGGCACAGCCTGCTACACACGTCGGCCCTATGGTCCGGCCTCTTGCTCCCAGGCTACAAACAGGCACAACATGTGGCTCTCTCAGTACTGAAGACAATTATAACACAATTGTGTTTGTGTATCTAAACATTGAAAAGTTCCAGTAAAAATTGGGTATTATAATCTTAGGGGTCTCTGTTGTGTATGAGACCCATCATTGACCAAAATGTCATTATTCAGTACCTGACCATACTCTTTGAAAAGTTCAAAAATCAAAGACTGTAAATTTAGGGGTAAACCATGAAAAGTCTTATAATCTGTTTTCCTACCCACCCTACAGAAAATAATTTATTATGTTCTTGTGTATTTTTCTAGAATTTTGCACATAAACACATACATTATATATACTTTACCACCCCCCCCCCGTTTTTTTAAATGCAAAAGATGATACTTTAGGTACACAATTCTGTACCTTAACACTGTAACTTCTCTTCATACCAGTTCATAAAGAGATGCTAGATTGTTTTTACAGTTGCATAAAATTCCATTGTATGGATGTACTGTCATAGCCCTTTGTGTTTAACTAATTTATGATATAATGAGATAGTAATGAATAATCGCTGTAATAAGAAAGCAATGAGATTGCATTTTTTTCACAGTCTTGGCCACAGTATATTACCAAACTTTTGGATTCTCATATATCTGGCAGGTGAAAATGGTCATTTCAACATAGTTTTAATTTACATTTCTCTTGTTATGGATAAAGAAGGTAGAGTTATAACTAGCATTAGGGATGAGAGAAGCATAGTGTTATAACAAGCATTAGTTTGTTTTTTACCCTTTTTTATTTGAAGTACAACAGAAATGCAAAAAAAGTACATAAATCTCAATTGTATACTAAAGGAACAATAGAACAATTATAAAGAGAACAGCTTTGTAATTGCCACCCAGGTCAAGAAATATGCAAAAACCTCCCCCATTCCCCTTTCCTGTCCTCACCTCCCCCAAGGGCTGTCTCCTGAGGATAACCACAAGCTGACTTTTATGTAATCCTGCAGTTGCTTTTCTGTATACATCCCTCAACAATATAGTTTAGTTTTGTGAGGTTTTGGACTTCTTCTGTGTATCATTCCATGCCTTCTTAAGTTCAGCTCTGTGTTGTTAAGGCTGATCCACCCTGACATGTAGCTGTGTCCATTTCCTTTGCTTTGAAGCATTCCTTTCTATCATGGCACCATGATAGGATTTTCCATTCTTCTACTGATGCTCGTTTTAGTTGTTTCCAGCTTTTGGCTGTTAGGATCATGCATACATCCTGGCCCACACATGTACACTTCTGTCCAGGGTGTGTGGATAGTCAGAAGTGGAAGTGCTGGATCATAGGCGGTGCATTTCTTCAATTTGATGTGACACAGTCCAGTTGTTTTCAGCATAGTTGCTCCAGTTAACATTCCTCCTGCCTACCCTGCTAACATTTGCTATCATCAGATCCTTTATTATTTTTTTTTCAATTTGATGGTTGTATAATAGTATTGCATACTAGCTTAATTTTTAGAAGCTTCATGGAGATATTTGCAGATATGATTCACTTGTTTAAAGTGTACAATTGAGTGGTTTTTAATATATTCACAGAGTTGTGCAATCACCATCACAATATAGTTACAGAATATTTTCATCATCCCAAAAAGAAACCCCATGCCCATTAGCAGTCACTTCCCATTTCCTGCCAACCCCTCAATCCTAGGTAACTGCTCATCTTTCTGAATATATGGATTTGCCTATTTGAGACATTTCATGGAATCATGCAGCATGTGGTCTTTTACGAGTGGATTTTTTCACCTACATGATTTTTCTCAAGGCTCATGCAAGTCGTAGCATGTATCAGCACTTCGTTCCTTTATGTTGCAGAGTAATTTTCTATTCTGTACATACACCACATTTTGTGTGTCCATCAGTCAGTTGATGGGGATTTGGATTGTTTCCACTTTTTGACTATTGTGAATCATGCTGCTATGCACACTTGTGTACAGGATTTTGTATAGTATTAACCATAGTGATTTTAATGTCTGTGTCCTTGATTCCTAATTGAAGTTGAGCCCCTTGCTCTGTGTGTGTGTGTGTGTGTGTGTGTGTGTTTGATGTTTGATACTCCTTTAAGAAATATCTGATCCAGTTTTTTGCCTCCCTTTTCTCTGGGGATGTCTGTCTTATAAGCACAGATGTAGGGGCATTCTTCATTGGAACATGCCTTGCAGGTATCTTCTCCCAACTTGTGCCCATTTAACTCTCCAGTGGTGCCTTTTTATGAACAGAAATTCTTAATTTCAAGTAATCAAACTTGTCCCTCTTCTATGGTCAGAGGTTTTGCCTCATTCTTTCCCTTGAGGTCATGAACATATTCTCTTCCAAAAGCTTTATGGTTTTGGATTTTATAATTGTGAATTTCAAATGTCAGAAAATCATAGAAGTAAGACTTGGCAGTGGGGAATGGGATGACCATTTTGATCTGTCCTTCTTGCTGTGAAGTTGAAGCAGCTAATCAGTTCCATATAAACCAAGATGGTTTTTCAGAAAAGCTTCTTTCTATCTTGCAGGTTAAAATTGCATACATTAACTTCCTGAATCACTGCTATGTGGACACAGAGGTGGAAATGAAGGAGATTTACACCAGCAATCACATGTGGAAATTGTTTGAGAATTTCCTTGTAGACATCTGCAGGGTAAGCCTTTTGGAACTAAGAAGGCAGAGTTGGAGAGTGAGAGGTGTGTGTGTGTGTGTGTGTGTGTAGCATCTTCGTGCACACATGAAGAAAACAGCTGCATCATTTCTCCTCTAATTTGTGGCATGCAGAGGCACTTGTGACTCTTTTCTCATGTCTCATTTCTTCCTTTTTTCCCCCTTTGAGATGGAGTCTTGCTCTGTCACCTAGGCTGGAGTGCAGTGGCACAATCTCAGTTCACTGCAACCTCTGCCTCCTGGGATCAAGCAGTTCTCCTGCCTCAGCCTCCCGAGTAGCTGGGATTACAAGCACCTGCCACCATGCCTGGCTAATTTTTGTGTTTTTAGTAGAAACAGGGTTTCACCATGTTGGCCAGGCTGGTCTTGAACTCCTGACCTCAAATGATCTGCCCACCTCAGCCTCCCAAAGTGCTGGGATTACAAGTGTGAGCCACCACACCTGGCCATTCTTCCTATCTTTTGCTCTTAGCCACGAATGGATGTTATTTATCAAGCTTCATGGAAGAGAGGTTATTTCTGGTTTTCGTGTCACCCCTGTGGATTGGTTGATGAATAATAACCTGGGCATATTAAAATTCAATTTCTAAGGATTTATTTTCCTTGGTAATATGTCTGTGCTTGAAGGGCACTTCCCTGAGCTTGAGCATTTGTCTCCTGCAATCTGGTCTTGAGGATTCTGCAAAACTCTTCACCTTCCATTTATTGCTTTCCTGGCTCAGCCTCAAGAGTGGCCTTCAAGATACTTGATTTGGTTTTGCATTGAGCTTAATATTCATGCGAAAGCCACAAGACTGCCACATAGCAAAGCATACCACAGATTTAATATGAGTTTTGTGATGGTGGATTTGGGGGAGCGGGGTAGATTAAAAGATTGTTTGGAAGATAATTGTCAGATACATCCCAATTTCAGAAACATTGTGATGTTAAGGTGCATTATAGAATCCTAGAATGTGGTATTTTCTGCTTGACTGTATGATTGCTAGTATGAGACAAGGAGCCTGTAAGAACTTATTTTCCTTCTGAATGAGAACCCTATTTAGTAATATTTGGTCAGGTGTTGGTTTCACAGACGTATTTTTTTAAAAATCTCAAACTCCTCCTAGTTTTTTAATCCCATTAGCCTAGGGATTTTGGCTTGGAATAGCAGGCCTGATTTATTTCTTTAAATCAGTGCTCTGAAATTTTCTGTAAAGGACCAGATAGTAAATATGTTAAGCTTTGTGGGCCATTCATCTCTTTCATGACTACTCAGTTCTGCTCTTCTAGCATGAAAGTAGTCATGGCAAGCAGGTTTGGCTGTGTTCCAATAAAACTTTATAAAGATAATTACTGGCCCTTATTTTGCCAATCCTTGCATTAAATTACTTAGAAATGCTGTAAAATCAGCTATTAATTTCATTCTTTGAATATGTTCTCAGACTGTCTAGTTTTAAGGTCAGAACATGAGAGTCTCTTAACAACACTTGATTTTTATGTCCTTCATTCTTTTCAGTATAAGCAATTTTATATCTTAAATTATAAAACTTGATTTTTTAAAAAATGTGCTAACCCTCTCCATGGCAAATCTTTTTCTAGGCGGCAGACTTAAGTAGAGTACGGGTGAAACTGAAGGTGTCTCCTCACCCCAAAACATGTAGTCAGTTATTCTGAAATATGGCTTGCTATTTTGAACAATGTTGTGTATTGGTAAGATTTTAATTGAATGGAAGATTGTTGTAGGATTGGAGCATGGTCAGGCCAGGCGTGGTGGTTCACACCTGTAATCCCAGTACTTTGGGAGACCTAGGTGAGCAGATCCCTTGAGCCCAGGAGTTCGAGACTAGCCTGGCCAACGTGGCGAAACCCTATGTCTACTAAAAAAAAATACAAAAATTAGCCGGGCATGGTGGCGGGCACCTGTAATCCCAACTACTTGGGAGGCTGAGGCACGAGAATCGCTTGAACCTGGGAAATGAAGGCTGCAGTGAGCCAAGATCATGCCACTGTACTCCATTGTGGGTGACAGAGTGAGACTCTGTCTCAAAAAAAAAAAAAGGATTGGAGACAGTCAGGTCTGTAGGACCTCAGTAACATATTTGATTGTCTTGATTATTTGGATAAGGAAACCATGGTCTAGACCAGAGGAATGGATTACTCAGGAGAGCAGTTTTCTTTTAGGGGAAATTTAAGACACCTGTAGTGACTGTGCTTCTTACTGCCCTTCGGGGTTTTGGATTTTCCAGACACACGTAGGAAGTTGCAAGTGGTGGCCTTGTTGGTCTCATACCCATTTTAATGTTTGTGATTTTGCTTCATGTTGTCTGAGCTGATCTGCTTTCCTTTTTTTCATGATTTATATTTTATTATTGTGATTCCTTAAGGGGAGAAATATTGTCCAGCAGGCCTTTACCTTTCATTTGTTAAAAGTAACCCACAGGAGGGAGTCGCAGATTTCTTAATGTTTGGTGTAGGTTTTGGTGTCATGCTTAACATATACCCACTTATCTTCCAGGCCTGTAACAACACTAGTGACAGGAAACATGCAGACTCCATTTTGGAGAAGTACGTCACCGAAATCGTCATGAGTATTGTTACTACTTTCTTCAGCTCTCCCTTCTCAGACCAGAGTACAACTTTGCAGGTAATAAATACCAACGTCAAGCAGAGTGTTCATGATACACCTTCGGCAGTTGGGCAAGATGTGAATTTGGGGGTGAGCAACTGTAAATGAACTGGTCTGCAAAGCATTAATAAAAGATACATTTCTCTTGGTGGAAGATAGCTTTGATGGGATTTCTTGGCTAAAGAAGTACCTGGGGATATTTTCTTATATTGGATGGTTCTGTTAATTGTTGATTTTCTCCTTAAAATCTTTTCTGGTTTTTTTTTTTTTTTTTTGGTCCTTCAGTCTTCTCCTTCTCTGCCCTCCAATTCTAGAGATAACATTTATAAAACATCTAGCACAGTGCCTGACACAGAGTAGGTGCTTAATAAATGGTAGCCTGTGCTATTTCTGATAGACTATAAGCTACATGAGGACAAAGTTATGCCTTATATGCATGATCATCTCATATACTAGTCTATCCCTTGTACCTGGCATTGTGACTGATAACAAGTTGCCAATTTCTTGAACAAATGAATAAATTAGACTCAGGAGAGCAGTAGAGATCAGAGATAAACATGTACTGGTTGAAGCCTTAGCCAGGAAAATGAAGTGGTAAACGAAAAGGGACCTGGAGAGGACACAAATAATGGATGATGGGATGTAAAAGAGGCAGAGGAAGGTCAGGAGTTTTCATGCAGGCAGGGTGCGATGTGGGAGTCTGTGGGACCTCAGGAATGAAGAAAGGGGAGGATTTTAGGAAAAAAGCTGATGATGGGCCATCATGTCCTTTTGCTCTTCCAAGAGGTTGAGTGAGCTGATGTCACCTGTATTAGTCCATTTTCACACTGCTGATAAAGACATACCCAAGACTAGGCAATTTACAAAAGAAAGAGGTTTAGTGGACTCACAGTTGCATGTGGCTGGGGAGGCCTCACAGTCATGGTAGACGGTGAAGGCTACGTCCCACATGGCAGCAGACTAGAGAAGAGAACTTGTGCAGGGAAACTCCCCTTTATAAAACCATCAGATCTTGCAAGATTCATTCACTATCACGAGAACAGCATGGGAAAGACCCACCCCATGATTCAGTTACCTCCCACTAGGTCCCTCCCACAACATGTGGAAATTGTAGGAGCTATAATTCAAGATGAAATTTGGGTAGGGACACAGCCAAACCATATCCCACCTGATTACCTGTTACATTTGGATAGTTAGTAGGCAGCTACTCTTATCCTTTTAATCGTCTTTTGTACACCAAGGTGTCAAATAGGGGCAGAGCAGGTGTTCCAGGAATACGGTTCAGTGGAGTTATTTTAGTCAAGGGATACTTCTTTCTTTGACCTGGGCTATTGGGTTCCCATCCCAAATCCAGCACTTACTGGCTAATAGGGCAGGTAATAATGCCACTGCTTACTTCACAGGGTGATGGTGAAGGCTAAATGAGATATGTATAAAGTGCTTAGCACAGAGCTTGGCATGTAGGAAGTGCTTGGGGTAAATGGCCATTCTCATTGGGCCCTTTGAATTAGCTTCAGAGCTAACAAGCAGCCACAAAACTCGGACTAAATTCTAGGTTCCCCCGGCCAGTTTGCCAGGCTCCCTCTGCTCCTGTCCTCTATTAGGAACACAGCTTACTATCTTAGGTGGCTGCAGGGAGTAGGACAGAAAGAAGGCAATGAGATTCTGGCTCCCAGGTGAACTTCATGGAAAGAACATGGAGGTTTGCCATCAGAGAGACCCTTGCAGTTCACTTCCTGCTTTGCCATCACTTCTCTTTTCTTTTGGATAATTTCTTTTATTCTTGCTGGGCCTTTGTTTTTCATGTGTGACGGGAAGGTAATTCCAAGTCACCAAATTGTTCACTGAGGCCTGAATGAGATCATACGTGAAATGTCTCACACATAGTTTGCCCTTAATAAATGAAAGTTATCTGAACCATGTTTATCAGGGAGGTTCCGAAGTTTTAGTTAATCTATTTTATTTTCTTATAATAGACTTCCTTTTTCCCCTGACACTTTCTATTTTCTTTCATCTCAGAGACCTCTTCTGGGGTTTTCAATACTTTTTTCTTTACTATATTAACTTCCACTGTTTTTAGAGGGGCTATGCAATTTGTCTCCTCTCAAATGAAAGACGAGTTGAAGAGTGCAGCATACGCGGCTATCTATCTTTGCCTTGCTGGTCCAAAACTACCCTTTTAATGGAGACCAAAACTATAATTTTTTCATGTACTCAGAAAGTCAGTGTCAAATTGATTCAGTGGATGTTTGAGTACTCTTACTTTAAAATGAGTACAAATTTATACCTTTGTAGAAAGGAATAAATCTTCTCATGTAACTTCTAAGTACTCATCATAATAAATGAATATTCATAAAGAGTAACCATCTGAATTCTCTTTATGTCGTTGAAGACCTTGCCAGAAATAAAGAAGTAGCATTCTAGGTGAGATTCACTTATCAGTTTGTTTTTGCCGATTAAACATATGGATTCTACTCAATAGATATAATGTCTGAAAGGAACTTTGGGGTCCATCTGCCTCAATCCACTTATTTTATACATTGGATGAAACTGGAGTTCAGAGAGGTGAAGTAACTTTGTTTAAAGTCATGCAGCTGCTTGGTAACTGGATAAGAATACCAGTCTTTGAATTGTGGATCCATTGCTCCTTCTTGTGCTCAAACTTAGTTAAAATAGCATCAAGTTAATGCATTGCCCTAAAATGCTTCTGAATTGCTCTCCCTTGGCTAGGTAACTTATGGAATTTAGCCCTTATCCAGGCATCCCCTCTCACACTTGCCTCAGGGTCCATTAACAATAATGTCTATCTCGGGTCTGGGGTCCTGTGGTTCAAGACAATGTCTGTCTCTGATCAGCTCATCAGTAGTCTACAAATAAAAGTCTGTTTTTCACATTGCCTCTTTCGGCTTCTTGCAGACTCGCCAGCCTGTCTTTGTGCAACTGCTGCAAGGAGTATTCAGAGTTTACCACTGCAACTGGTTAATGCCAAGCCAAAAAGCCTCCGTGGAGAGCTGTATTCGGGTGCTGTCTGATGTAGGTAAGATACCAAGTCAGTTTGGATATACGTGATGAAAATGAATTGTCTGACAGTGGTAAGGCTGCCATTTATTGAGCACTCATTACAACTCTTCTAAAGTTACACAGACAGGAAGTTTCAGAGTCAGACCTGGAACCAAGGTCTTCTTGATTACTGGGCTTCTTTTTTTTATCTACCAAGCCAGCATTTCCCAAAGGAAGAGCCAGTGAGTCCTAAGTCAGATAGGCCTCGAAGAACAAGCTTCCGTGGTTGTTAGGCAATTCTTGGCAAGTCATGATACACACAGCTTATTCAAGGCCCTGGGAAGTCCCTCATTCAAGAAACTAATTTGTTTAATCCAGCAAATGTACTTGACCATATGGAAACTTTTTCCTGGAAAGCACCTGTCACATCCTAAGGAACACCCTTTCTCAGAAATGGTGCACTGCTCCCTTCTTCCCCTTGAGGAGAAATGATTCTCCATTTCCTCTGTGACTCCCCTCCTGTACCACCTCTCATAGGCAGCCTTTGAAAGGAAGTTAGGAAAATTTCTTTTTCCTTCATCCTGACTTTATCAGATTCCATGACTTGACCCATTACCCACCTCCTATTAATGCTGTGCAAAGAGGTAAGCTTCCTGCCTGAAGTTAAGAAGAGAGTCCTTCAGGCAGGTAACAAGAAGAGCAAAACAGGTGTAGTTCTTAGTACTATTTAGTGGCTGTCCAGCAAGTGTCAATTGTGTGGGTAAGATATCAAATCAGTTTGGATATACTTTGGGAGATATGTATAATCTATATCAGGACCTGTTGCCTAATTTCAGTAGTCTGTGGCCCAGTTCCTTTACTCTCATATGGTGGGTGTCGATGTCTTTTTATTATTGGTGTGGCGGTATTTTGCAGTCATAAATTAGGTTTTGAAAAATATATACATGACAGGTTCATTGTGTTATACCTTAGAAACAGGGCCCTGCAAGGGAATTCCCAGATAATCCTATACTTTTTCCATACACAACTATCTATCATAAAGAATATACTTGGTGAACTAACATGGAAGTACAAAGCCAAATACCACGCATTCTCACTTAAAAGTGGGAGCTAAATATTGGGTCCACATGGATGTAAAGATGGGGGAATACTAGAGGGGGAAAGGGGGAAAAGGGCTGAAAAACTACCTGTTGGGTGCTGGGCGCGGTAGTTCACACCTGTAATCCCAGCACTTTGGGAGACTGAGACAGGCGGATCACCTGAGGTTGGGAGTTCGAGACCAGCCTGACCAACATGGAGAAACCCCGTCTCTACTAAAAATACAAAATTAGCCTGGCATGGTGGCGCATGCCTGTAATCCCAGTTACTCAGGAGGCTGAGGCAGGAGAATTGCTTGAACCTGGGAGGCAGAGGTTGTGGTGAGCTGAGATCACACCACTGGTGGCACTCCAGCCTGGGCAACAGAGCACAGTGCTGTCTCAAAAAAACAAAACTACCTGTTGGGTACTCTGTGTTCTATGTGGGTGATGGATTCGATCAGCATTAAGCAATACACCTTTGCAACAAACCTTCGTGTGTACCCCCTGGTTCTAAGATAAAAGTTGGAAAAAAAAAAAAATAAGATCTGCTTATTGAGGCCAAAGAAAATGTAAGAGAAAGTCCTTGCCATAGAGGTTAGTTTTTGTTTAGTATTTTAGCAAGTGGCTGACTTGACGAGCAGCTCAGTGCTCATTAGAGAGGGGAAATCTTGCCATTTGTCTTGGCGGTGATAAGAAAAAAGACAAGGAGAGTTGATGTCTGTGAAATGGTAAGACATGAAAACAGCACTACCCAGAGTCCCCTCTGTGTCTTTTGGGGATTGCTTCCTCCATTGCTTCCTCATGACTGATACCACACCCAGAGTCCACTGTGTTAGTTGTTTAGCTTATAAGTATCCAAGGCACAGAGTTTCTAGCTGTGATGAGTGTACCCTGTACATCCTGCTTTTTAATTTTTTATTATTTGTATTTTTCCAAATTTCCCACTTTCTGTATTAGACTGTTAGAAAGTTGTTGGCTGGCTTATAGTTTTTTTCCCCTCTAAATTGTGTGTGTGTTTGTGTTTTAAATGGGATTTAAGTAATTGCTTCTCAGATTCCTCTTTCAGGATGTTGGCGTTGTTTCTACAATCAGATACTAGAGTACTTTCTTTGCTTCTAGTGTTTTGAAGCATTGAAGACAGGAAATAGTTCTTTTTTGGACATTTTCCCATATGGAAAAAAATGATTATTACTCTTAATTATCTTCCTTTTCAAAATCTTTTATTTTGGAATAATTTTAGGTTTATGGGACTGTAGCAAGGGTAATACAGAGAATTCCCACAGACCCCTCACTCATTGTCACCCATTGTCAGCATCTTACATTAATTAGCAGGGCACCTTTGCCAAGGCTAGGAAACTGACCCTGATATTGGGCTATTACCTCGACTCCACACTCGATTCGAATTTCACCACTTTTCCCACTGCTGTCCCTTGTCACACCCTTTTTCTGTTCCAGGATTTGGTCCAGGCACTACCTTGCATTTGGTTGTCATGTCTCCCCAGTCTCTTCTGGTCTGTGACCATTTCTCAGCCTTTCCTTGTTTCTTATGACTTTGACAGTCTTGACAAGTACTGGTCAGGAGTCCTGTAGAGTATCTTCCATCATGGGTTTGACTGATGTTTGTCTCATGCTTAGACTGGAGTTCTCCTTTTTTAAGAGGAAGAAAGAAGGACCTATCCAGAAAGAGGATTTTATGCCATTGTGAATGCTACCTTTAGGATTATGTTTGGGATAACCCAGCATTTTTGTAGATTGTTGAACAAACCTGAAAAATAACTAGCAAATGATTCATTGGCCAAATGAATTCCCTGCCTTGATTATTCTTAAAATACACAAACACCTCAGTGATGATAAGAAGCCATTCATTGAGGAAACCCATTGAACTTTAACGCTGACATGCCCTAGCCTTATGACCTGAGAGTGTTTTAACATTCCTCAGAACTGCTGACCCCCAGAATTCACACTGGGAAACCCTAACCTAAAAGATGGTAAAGTTGACTTGAGCTCCTCAGTCTTTAAGCTCAATACCAGGCAAGCCGGCCCATTCTGGGTGTGAAAAACCTGCCCAATGGTGAATAGGGCATTACGTCCATCTGTAGGGTGTCCCCCATATAAAAATTGTAGGCTCACGACTCATCTTTCTCCTGTACAGCCAAGAGCCGGGCCATTGCCATTCCCGTGGACCTGGACAGCCAAGTCAACAACCTCTTTCTCAAGTCCCACAACATTGTGCAGAAAACAGCCATGAACTGGCGGCTCTCGGCCCGCAATGCTGCACGCAGGGACTCTGTTCTGGCAGCTTCCAGAGACTACCGGAATATCATTGAGAGATTGCAGGTAATGCCTGGTGTTGAGAGAAGTGATGCTTAGCCTGGCCTCAGGTGATTGCCACACACAGCAGTGTGTTCTTGAGCCAGAGAGCATCTAAACTGGGCGGTAGGAAGATGTCAGTGTGGTGAACGACTAGTCAAATGTTATGTATGTAGGGCCAGGAGTGGGAAGTCACTTAGAAATAGAAAAGTTCCTGAAAAAGTGATGGTTTTTAAAGGTTACTCCTAGATTTGCAGATTTCTTGGTGAAAAATTGGGACTCTGCTCTTATTAGAAGGAAATACTGAAATATTATGGAGGATGTTTAGAATAAGAGCATAAGTGTTCCATTTTTTTCCATCACTCTGGGATTATTTAGCCTCTTGAATCAGCAGGTGAACAAGGGTGGTAACACCTGAGAGAAGAATTTTACATCAGAATGAGGCAGATGGAAACAAAAGTATTACTTCCAGCTAGATTATAGACCTTTTTTCTTAGTATCTACCAAGACATCTGCTCTTCTTTTATTAAAGGGGAGAGTAGAGAGTATTAGATGTTAAACACTTAACATTAACATCTTTTTTATACAAGCACCTCAGATGATGCTCTCACAGGTAGTACATAGACCACAGTTTGAGAATCACAGATCCTTTGAATGAGCCCACAAGCTGTGTTTAAAAGTGTAGTCTCAGGCCAGTGCCTGGGTTAAATTTAAATCCTGGCTCTGCCCCCTAGAAATGGTGTATTCTTGGGCGAGTTACTTGACTTCTCGGTCCTTCAGATTCCTAGTCTGTAAAACAGGGACACCTGCCTCATGTGGTTGGTGTGAGAATTAAAGAGAGTTCATAATATGTCCCAGTTACCTGTATTTTGTGCAGCAAATCACAACAATTACTTTATTCTCTTTTGCTCTTCTGGAGGTTGACTCAGAAGGGCTCAGCGAGCTATTTCTTGCTTAGAGTCTTTCATGGGGTTGTAGTCAGATGGTGAGTGTGGTTGGACTCATCTTGACACCTTGCTCACTCGTGTGTTTGGCAGTTGCTGGTTGTCAGGTGGGACGTCAGCTGGAGTTGTTGACTGGAATATCTCCATGTAGCTTGGGCTTCCTCACACCATGGCAGCTAGGTCCCAAAATGAGTGTGTATGAAGAGAGACAAGTGAAAACTTTATTGTTGTTATGACCTAGCTTCAGAAGTCACATAGCATCACTTTTACTGTACTCTGTTGGTCAAGGCAGTCTCAAAGTTTCACTCAAGTTCAGGGGGAGGGAGTCTAGGCCATCATTCAGTGAAAGGGATGTCAGTGTCATATTGTGAGAAGAATGTGCAAGACAGGATATATTGTGGCATAGCCATCTTAGGAAAATACAGTGCACATAAAATACATAGAGCAGTGCCTGGCATGTAGTGAGCACTCAGTTGAGGGCTGCTGTTATCATTATTACTCTTATTACTGTTGTTTACTACTGACTGTAACAGTTACTGAGTCTCTGTATGGTTACACAACCTACTTGAAGAGAGATAAATTCATTAAATCATTCATCAGCTCCATGCTAGGCTCTGGGGATACAGTGGTCAGCAGAACCAGAAATGATGTTATTTGTCTCATAGTATCTCAAGTATTGGAAAGGAAAAAGAGACATTAATTTTAAATATAAAATGGTGAGAGGGACAAGTGAGAAGTGCAGAGAAGTGAGGAGCACTTGAAAGATACTGATAAGGAAACTAATTTTGTTTGAGGTTAGGGATGAGGGTCAAGGAAGACCTTGCTGAGGAAAGTAACATTTGAACCAAGATGAGAAGGAACAGTAGGACCTAAAGAATAAAAGGGAGGGAAACAGCATGTGTAAAGACCATTATACAGAAAAGAAGATGAAAATAAAAGTATTACTCAATTCCAGCTAGAGTACCCCTTTTTTTCTTAGCATCTACCAAGAGATCTGCTCTCCCTTTGTTAAAAGGGAGAGTAGTGAGTATTAGATGGGTGTTAAACACTTAAACATGCATCTTAACTTGACCTATGAAGCCCTGCTCTTATGAGCAAAGGAAGGTTAGTGTGGCTGGAGCCAGGAAGCTGGGGAGGCTGACGGGACTTCTTGGGTCAAGTTAAGAATTTCAGCCTTTATCATAACACAACCAGTTCTTAAATAACAAAGAGAACCAGTTCTTGATTCCTGATTGAGTGCTTCCTGATCCCACTATGCTTTTAGAAGGGGGGAGGGATGTTGTAGACTCCTAACTCCATGGGCACACATTATTTTCTCACCTGCTCAAATGAAATAAACTATCTGCAATCAAACATGCTGGTTTCTTGTGCTCTTCTTAGATTTATTATGCATATTCTTGGGAAATTAAATGAAACACATAGGTGGGCAATACTGTTCTAAGGACTTGGCCAGTGGCTTAAAGGATTTGCATTATCCAGTTATTTACTGTCTGAGTTCTTGTGGTTTATGAGATTGCCTAGTGCAGCAAAAGTTGTAATAGAAGAAATTCACTCACAAACTGACCACTTCTATAATTAATCCCCATCTAGACATTCCTCTCACTTAAAGCTAGCATCTTTCCCCACCCATTGCTTTGCCATCTTTGTTGGTGTCTCCTTGATTGCTGAATGCTATACATTTGACAATACAATGCAAATCAATTGCAATGTAAAGTTCAAACTGTGCAAAAGATGCAGGATTTTATGAAATACATGAACATGATAAGAACAACTTTAATCCCATGGAAATACTGTAGACAAAGATTTGCCAGAGTCAAGATCAGTTAACTATTGAAGAGAAAATTGGGTGCTTCCAAAAGGGATGCTATGGTGGGGAACTGATAAGATCCTCAGAATTTTCCAAAAAATGACCCTTTTTTGACTGTGCTGTGAAAGTCAATATGAACTAAGGGATGTTGCAAAGTACTGTCTTACAGTCTTGTTGGGAAAATTGCCCCGCTCAAAATTATTTGATTGATTCATGTATCTTTATGCATCTTAAACCTCATTGAGTGATTACATTCATCACCCAAATTGTATTAAATCTAAGATTAAATTATCTCCATATCGTTAGTTTTAGTTTCTGGATAAAAGATTAGTTACTTCTTTCTCAATCCCAACTGGGTTCCAATTTAAGCAGCTTTTCCCATGCAAATGTCCTTGGTTAACCAGGCCTTCCTGTATTATCCGACGTGCTGTGTTTGGCCCCTGTCTTAGCCAACATACCTCTAGGCAGGTTCTGAGTCACCAACCCATAGAGCAGACTTTAGCATCTTTTGAAGATAATTTCTCATCTGTTTTCTATCATTTGCCTTCAAATGGTGTTTGTTGTGTTGGTTTTGCTGCTCTTTCAACTTCTCTCTGTTTTCCTTTCCTACAGCTATGTGTTTTGCATTTGAAGACCATCATGCTATCAGGGTACATGTATTTAGCATGTTGATACAGCATGTTCATTCATTGGTGTCCTCATGTTTGTATGACTTTTTATTATGTGAATAATTCATGCTCATTGAAAATAGACAACACTGACAAGTATTTCTGTATAGAAGAAAATTAGAATCACCTGTAATCCCACCACCCAGAGAAAACCAGTAGTAATGTTTTAATAATATTTGATGTTTATCCTTTAGCTAGATATTGATGATGTTTATAAAAATAGGATTATTATTGTTTGACCTTTGTTACGCCCATGTCATAGACATCTTTCCATGTTGTTAAATTGATTTTTTGCGTCATATTTTAAGCTATATGCAATGGTACATTGAGTAGCATAAGGCCATCTTGAAAGAAGGGGTGGTGGGAAAGTTGACTTGTTTTCACTTTGTTTTCTGCATCAGGGGCTAATGTTTCAGGTAACCATTGGGCAATATCTAATAATTTGAGATGCCAGACGATACTAAAGTTACTCTAACCTAGCCTACCCGTGCATCAGTGTTTTAGGGCAGAAATCAATGTCCTCACCCTCCTGTGGTAAGTGTCTGCCTGAGCCACTGACTGAGGCTGTGTTTCCGTTTTAGGACATCGTCTCCGCGCTGGAGGACCGTCTCAGGCCCCTGGTGCAGGCAGAGTTATCTGTGCTCGTGGATGTTCTCCACAGACCCGAGCTGCTTTTCCCAGAGAACACAGATGCCAGAAGGAAATGTGAAAGTGGCGGTTTCATTTGCAAGTAAGCGGCCTCTCTCTCTGGGGTGTTCATTTGCCAGAACCTTGATGACCTCACAAAGCTTTTGTTCCCGAAGAAGGAGACGTTGTCCTGTTTTTTAACTTTGATGAATGCAAGGTCATGTGCTAAAGTCCTGTTCTGACCTCCCCAAAGTAAGTTTGTCTATTAAATCCTGCTTACTGACACTTTTTTGTTTTGTTTTGTTTTGCTTTGTTTTTTGGTGAGAAGTTCTTATTTTAACTGCATGCCCATTCATTCGTTCATTACGGTGCACCAACCGCGTGCTGTAGTACAGACATAAAAAAGCCATGATCCCTCAGCCCTCAGAAATCTCAGACCTTTCGTGACCTCACTATCTTTTCCTAACAATTGTTTAATTTCTTAGTTTATGCCTTGTGCGTAATCTGTAAGCAACAAGCAGACCCATGGTTAGAAATCTCCATTAGATGTTTGCCCTAAGGCCAGGTACAGTGGCTCGTGCCTGTAATCCCAGCACTTTAGGAGGAGGAGGCTGGTGGATCACCGAGGTCAGGAGTTCAAGACCAGCCTGGTCAACATGGTGAAACCCCATCTTGACTAAAAATACAAAAAATAGCCAAGCATGGTGGTGGGCTCCTGTAATTCCAGCTACTCTGTGGCTGAGGAAGGGGAATCACTTGAACCCAGGAGGCAGAGGCTACAATGAGCCAAGATTACACTCCTGCACTCCAGCCCGGGCAACAGAATAAGAACCTGTCTCAAAAAAAAAAAAAGAAAAAGAAAAATTTTTTTTACCCTGAGATTAGTTGTTTGTTTAGCTTGGGGCTGGACTCTGCCTATGAGTTTCTTACTTTTCTGGACCCCTCTAAGGACAAGCTTGTGCATAAGGGAACTGTGTGTATTGGCCTCAACCATCGTCCTCATGAGTTGTTTCTTTTTTTACAGTGTTGGCATATTTGACCCATTTTACCAGCAATTCTCAGTGGATAAATAGCCACGCTTTATAAACGAGCAGGTCTGAGTGGACCTCTGTCTCGGTTCTCCTGTCCATATAATCTCTCCATTATATGTGGCTGACTCCTGCTCAGTGAGCCTGTTTGCTGTGACTTACCAGCAGGTGTCGCTATTGAGACACAGTCGCTAACTGGCTATTCTCAGTGCAGGGAATGCCCTGAAGTATGTTTAACCTGAGAGCTCTTAATAAATATTTGTTCATTAACGGACTAGTTAAAATAAATTGCTTGTGAAGTGTTTTTAATTTAAAGTTAGCTTCAAGGACGTAATCCATGGTTTTCCCCCCATTCAGGTTAATAAAACATACAAAACAGCTGCTAGAAGAAAATGAGGAGAAGCTCTGCATTAAGGTCCTCCAGACCCTGAGGGAAATGATGACCAAAGATAGAGGCTATGGAGAAAAGGTATTGCATTTTATTTTCATGGTCAAACCAGGTTTTACTATGACATTGAAGGGAGGGACCTTTAAAAACCCACCTTAGCTCAGGCGTTACTGACTTAAAAAACAAAACAAAACAAAACAAAAAAAAACTGGTTATCCAGCCCTTAAAGGGAGCTAAATCATAAGACTATCTTTTTTAAAAGTCAAATATACTTAGTCGTCTCTTATAGGCTGCTTGCCACCTAATCTAATGTCAGAGAAGTGACAATAACAAGATTTTCCATCTATTTAAATTCCCAGTGAGAAGCAAATGCCTCTTGTGTATCAAAGTATGCGTTTCTGATTTTTAGGTTTCAGCTAAGCATACCTGTGGGTTTGCTTGCCTCGTTCAGATTGCACAATCCTTTCAGTGCACCAAGAAACGCCCTCCACTTCTAACTGCAATTAAGGCAGGCATACACGTCACCACTTCTGAGGGAGATTGGGAAATGGACAGTCCCGTGACCTGATCTTAGTATATTCAGTGAGCAGGGATATACCAGCTCCATTCCTTACACCTCTAATGTTGGGCAGAGCAGGACAGAAACAATCCCATTCCCTTTCCTTTCAGCCCCCAGCAACAAATCATGGGCGTGAATTTAAGTCTCACCCATTTTCATTTGAAGGTAATAATGTTCACTAATGGTCAGCCAGCTATGCTTAGCAACAATTTCTGAGTAGGTGAATATGCTGATATCACCGACTTATCAAAATACCCAGTACGTCATTTTTTCAGCTCTAGGAAGAAGCCTTGATAATTAAATCAGCCTGCCTTGTCAAAATGGGTGGTGGCAACCAGATTGTCGCAAGTATAAATGTCTGCAGGAATGTTGCTTTCTAACCTATCTCTCATTAATATTAGAGCAATGTTACTAGTGAGACTCCTTGGATAAGACAACAGAAAACAGATTTTGTGGTTTCTTAGTTTATACCATGGGGCATAATCTATAAGCAACAAGCAGTTCCGTGACTAGAACTCTCCATTACATTTTTAGAAACTAATTAGAACATTGGTTTCTGTAACTCAGTAGGAATTTTGCAGAGAAAACCTGCCAGACAAGAGTTTATAAATATAAATGATAGAAGTGAAGACCCCTGGTAAAGTGAGAAGTGCTGGGATGGCCTGTTCATACCTGTATAGGCACCTAGTAGGTCTTGCTCTTAAAAGCAAGAAAAGGAAAAAAAAGGCGGGGGGGGGGGGGGAGCGGGGGAGAAGGCTGATGGCAGAGAATACACTTACCAGACAGATAAATAATAACCCTTTATTTCACAAGATCTTCATTTCTCTTAAAGTTAGTTTTCAGAAACATTTATAAAATATGAATCTAGTTACAGAAACTTGCCCTCCGTAAAAAAGGTTAAATCCACCAAAGCTGAGTGAGTATTTTTGCATCCATGGGCATAAAACCTGATTTTTCAAATCTGGAGACCACAAATTTCTCTTATTTGGAATATCTCTTTCTTTCTATAACTGAGGTATTTAAAGTAAACTTTGGTGCCTCTATTCTAGTGACTGTTACAAGTTGTGATTATACATGCAGTTCCCTGCAGTTGTCTTTTTATAACCTGTAAAGTAGAAGCATTGTCCTGGAGTTTCCTGAGTCTCGATTGCATGGTGGACAAGTATGTCAGGGTCTTTGAGGCCATGTGGAAGGTGTGCTGCCCTGCTCCCTGCCCCTACCCGTTAGTGCCAACGGGGAGAGCATCCCAGACCCCAGGGGATGCCACATGGGAAATACTGTAATGCATGTTATAAAGCTCATGGAGAAAGAAAGGGCATAGGGTTGAGAGGACCCTCAAAGGAGATCACTTGGGAAGAGTAAATTATATCACAGTTTCATAGAGGTTCCTGGGGTCTAGTTAAATCCTTTTCAGCTGGTGAAGAAATTAGTCACACCTAAGCAGAGAGGCTTGGAGAGAGATGGCATTTCTTTCCAGTCTGGTTAGGGCTGTCATTCCCCTGCATGAACATGAACAAACTATAGGCCAGCATGGAAAATGCCATGAAACCAAGGAAGATGCTCTAGAAACCCACGTTAGCCACTCCAAACCTGCAAGACTTGCAGTGCTGCTGGCCCAGTGCTTGACTGCCGGGAAATGCTACTTAAACATTCCTATTAATTGAACTTCAAAAGAGAGAGAAGGAGAACAAGGGACACTAAAGTATTTCTGTCTCCTGACCTGGTAGCTGGTATTCACTTTGTCTGTCTCACTAAGGCTTTTTGAAGATGCTTTTTGATGGTTTACTGGCTGCCCCGTTTGACTAAAGAAGCATGACGCACAGGGCAGGCCAACTTTTTCAAGGGCAGAAATAACCAGGAGCCAAAGAACTAACCTTTCTCAAGCAAACCAGTTCGCTTGAGTCAATATAATAAATGAGGTGTTCTTTGGCCTGAGTGCTGAGGACGACACCACGGTGAGTGTAGAGGGAGGCCGTATCCCTCCTCCCATCCCCGTTTGCTGATGAGTGGCCTCTTATGGAGCTTGTCCCGTGACTGACACCTCCCTGGTGATGTCCAGAATTGTTCTGCTTCTCTGCCCCCTCCTGAGCTTTCATAGCCAGAGAATTGGATCTGGAGGGGCCGTGGCATGGCCTCTTCCAACTCTCCCTGTGCATACGAGGAGGCTGGGGCTCAGAGCTGAGAGACTGGCTGAGGTCATGTGTGAAGTCTATATGAGATCAAGACTAGAGTCTGGGTTTCCCGAATCCCTGTGCAGTGTCCTCTCCAGCCTCCCCTGAGGTGGTGTCTACCATGTGTGGGCCGGGTTTTCTTGACTTTTTTCTAAGTGATAATCCTTAAAGATGATGAGACGTAGGTACCTTTACCCATCTTTACTATTTCATTCAGCTTGAGTACTTAGTCAAGGTCACAGATGAAAAAGAAAGTTGATGTCATTCTTTATTATCCTGTTCAAAAACATTAGTGTGCCTGTATGGATCTCCCTGCCTTGGGGAAAAAAGCCATGAAGAACTGTCACCCATATTACCAAATAGACTAAAGACTGACCCACACTTTTTAAAAGTCATGGATATTCACTCGTTTCCTAGATTATGTCATAAGTAACAATGATAACATGGATCGACCTTTTGTCACGTGCTAGCCACTATACTAAACACATCTACCTTATCTCAGTTCAGCCTCAGAGATAGATACCACTATTGTCATTAACTATTTTATACGCAAGGAAGAGAAAACATAGGTTCAGAGAGCTCCAGAATTTGCCCGGGGTTACATAGTTAATAACAAGGAAACCTGGAATTCAAACCCAAACAGTCTGATCCTAGAGTCCTAGTTCTTCACCATTGTATTATCAGTGAACAGATGGACACCATTTGAGTGTTTTGAGGTCTACCTACAGGTTGAACCTCTAAGTTTCCATTATGTTACACGATTATGTAAACAATAGTGGGCATTAGCCGTGATAGCACTAAATGTATCAAAACTTAAACATCTAGTCTTCAGCTCATTGCTGATTTTTCACACTGTTGAAAACACTTTCCAGTAGATGACAAGTGAGTTTACAAAGTGTGATTGTCCCAAGGTCTTCCAAAACCTGTAGTTCTGATCAGTTCCCACACAGAGGAATATGGCTAGTGAGTAGCAAGTGGTTGGTTCACTTGTATGGGTCCAGTGCCCCCAAGTACCTGTTCAAGAACTGTCATGGCTGGGCACGGTGCCTCATGCCTGTAATCTCAGCACTTTGGAAGGCCGAGGCGGGTGGGTCACCTGAGGTCAGAAGTTCAAGACCAGCCTGGCCAACATGGAGAAACCCCATCTCTACTAAAAATACAAAAATTAGTCTGACGTGGTGCCACACTCCTATAATCCCAGCTACTTGCGAAGCTGAGGCAGGAGAATCACTTGAACTCAGGAGGTGGAGGTTGTAGTGAGCCAAGATTGCGCCATTGCACTCCAGCCTGGGTGACAGAGCAAGACTCCATCTCAAAACAACAACAACAAATTATCATGTATGATGAAAGGTAGGGGCTGACTGAAGAAGATGGCCAGAGATTTTAATCATGACCACTTAGGAATAAAAAAAATCATCTTTAATTCTTATGTCTCTACACTTCAAAGGACCACCAATGCATATACTTCTCAGAGAGTGTTAAATATAAAATAAATATTAAAACTATCACCAAAATAATGATGCAATATATTTTTGCAGGATGCTTATAGTGTCTTTCTATCCTGTGTATTTGAAGTTAATAAACTTTAAAATTATATCAGGACTTTACAAACACTCTGTGTGCAATGCCTACTAATCTCTGCTTTTAATCTACAATTTAAACCATGTCTGTGTTGAAAAGAAAATAATCTCCCTCAGCTAAATATCTCTAAAATTTAATCTGAATCACTCTCTAACTCAGAAAATCTTCAAGCCCCTAGACCCGGCTTGAGAAGAAAACATAGTTATTTTATGTATTATTAATAACTGATTTTGTTACTGTAGGTTTTTATTATTAAACTGCTGTTGACTTAAGTTATTACTCAAAGAGCTTTGGAAAGAAAGTCGGAGGCCAGGAATTAATATAAAAGGATATCTCAGAATGTATTTAAAATCCGTTTCCCTTCTGAATAGTAGTAGCTGTTTTAGTACTAGAAAGTATATGACCTCAGGTATATACCTGGGCTTTCATTTCCTACATTGTCAGTCTCCTATTAATTACCAAAGCGTCTTTGCTCCAGGTGAGTAAAGTATTAACATTTCCAGCTACTAGTGTTTCTGACAGCAACTTAAATTTGCAAAATATACTCAATGTTAACAAAGCCTAATAAAAAATCAGTTGAGTATCATCCATCTCTCCTTAAACAAGCATAGTTGTGATACTTCTCTTGTACTTTTGTTTTTCTTGGACACGATGCTGATAAATCCTATGTGACTATTATCACTTGAGTTGGCACTAATCAACCTGGAGGGAATGTCGTTTCATTTAATCATCCACAGGACCAGGCTGGGGATATGCTGGTCTTATTAGCTGCTAAAGTTACAGCTGGTACTGTTTGAGCTTCTGTCCCCCACTGAGTCATAAAATGAGGCTAAGGAAAGAATTTTCTTCTAAACTGGGCTAGTTCTACTCTAGTCTTTCACTCTACTCTTTCCCACCCTCTGTGGAAAAAACATTGGGGAATTTGCCCTTGCTCCCAGCTCGGTTCAAGTTTTCATGTCCACAAGCAAGCGCAGGGCTGTCTGCACACATGGTTAAGTGACCTGTGAGGTCTGATGCCTGATGTGTGAATAAAGTATGGCAGCATCGTGTCCGTTTTGGTCCCGAGCAGATGTCACGGTGAGCTCTGGCCATGTCCTCAGTGCCCAAGCCTCTTAGGATGGTTACCTGTCTGGCAAGGCTTTAAGGAGAAAGCAGCAATAAGAGTAAAGTCTGTAAACTTGGCTGGCTTGTATTTCCTTTCCTAACATTTCCTTCTTTCTCTCTCCCCTTTTTTCTTTTCCAGCTAATTTCCATTGATGAATTGGATAATGCTGAGGTCCTAATTTTGTTGTGTTTTGTTTTTCATGTCTCATGGTGGTGTTTCTGTGACACCCTCCCAGTTAGCCCTGTGATCCTTCCTCTAGTCTCTCAGTGTCAGAGTATCTGGCTTTGTGTGGTGTGCCCTCTGGGAGTGAGTGGAGTCTGTCGTGTCTGTGTTAGCATTTCCCATGAGTTTGTTTGCCATTAGTCCTTGGAGATCTCATCTAAGTCTAGATAAAGACTTTCTAAACTGCGATAAGATTTTAATTGTTCGCTGTCTAAAATCTCAACTGAATTGGTGGTTGACGCTGGCCATTAACCTATCTCTGAAAGTCAGTTTTGAAATTGACCTAAAGAACTTCTCTATCTGTAAGTAAAGCATCTGATGCCAAAAGATAAAATAGCATTGGTATAATCTGAAAGTAGTGAAAAGGGAAAACCCACTACTCTGTTGGTCTACGTATTGAACAGTATTGAGTGTGAGAGTTCATACACAACTTTTTTTAAGTGCAATGTGAATTCCTCCGTGCTAGTTGAGACTTTCCATCCGCAGGCTCACCGGCGAGATTAGAAATGTACTGTATCCGTGGCTTCTCTTCAAGGAAAACTATGTATAGATCCAGAAATTGAATATCATCCAGTGGCTTCTGCACTTACGTATCAAGCTAGTTTCCCTTACCCAGAATTACCCTGGAGACTGATTAGTGGTCATTTTGTTTGGGATTTGGGGGCCTCTTGAATGTTTTCTGTTTTGTCCATTTTTTCAATATTCTTTGCTATATTTTTAGGTTGTGATACATGCTAGGTAAATGCTACCGGAAAAATTTAATTTGAGGAATTCATGTACATAATTGAGAGGGCTTAATTGGTTGCACATCAAGCAAACTGGACTAAAACTTAATTTGTCTTTTAAAAGTCACTTCTCTGATCTACTTCCGATCTCTGTTTCTTCTTTTGCCAGAGCAACAAATGCCTTTAGATGAGATGGAGCTACCAAATAAAACATGCTGTCTGCTCTAGTATCTACTCTAATTAATACACCGTAATTTCAGGAATACTAAGAAATGGTTCAGATATCCCTAAGGAGAGTTTGAATTACAGGTTTGAAACAGAAAACAGCATGAATAGTTATGTTGAATTAGCACAGTTGCCTCAGGAACGGGGCTCAGAGAGGCTCAGTGACTGGTCCTAGCTCACACAGCTAGACAGTGACTAAATCAGGACAAACACATGACTGGCTTTCCCGATGTGCTTACTGTTCTACCACAGTAAATTCCATAAGCACAGATTTTTCCTTAATTAGACAGGAGCAGTTGAGAGGGCCGTGCCTTCTGGGAAGACTGGAAGGTGAGAAAAACAAAAGGGAATGCACCAACTTAATTAACTGCTGTAATTGCAGGGAATTTTGCCATTTCCTGTTTAGTGTTCCTTCTTCCGGGTTATTTGTATGCCAGAAAAGTCACTTCTATGCTGAATTTGGTGTTGGCACCCTTTAAGACTCTTGTTTCTACATGGCGTTGTAAATGCCTCACTGATGTAAATTTTTCCTCTGAAATATTGAGGTAGAGTTTCTATTTGCTTAAGTACAAATTAAGTCAGGAAAGGAAAACGTTCCCTAATCAGAGTCTGTGGTGTTATTAATACACTGTTTTGCACCATAGTAATCAGTTGATGTGTTTGCTTGCTCAAGATAGAACTTGGGTCTCCTGGCTGGGAGCTTATTGCTCGCTTATGGAAAGATTCCACAGTTGGAGCAGGTGTGTTTATAATTATACTCTAGGAAATAGAATACTGTCTGTTTATAAAAGAGGAATGTTCTGGCAGCCACTCAGATTGTTTGAAAATTCCCTGAAGAAGCAACTGTGGATCCCCCTCTGCGTTGTTCCCCTGGCAACCGTCAGTGCTGGGACACTGACGCCCTGTCCCCAGCCCCTCAGGCTGGTGGATCTGGCCCTCTCAGCAGAGATACCTCCTTGGCCTTTATCATTGATGCTGTTCTGGAAGCTACCACAGCTCCCGTGGTTTCTCCCCCACCAAGCTGTTTGCCGGTGTGTACTCCTGGAAACCTGCAGCCCACAGCTGGAGGTCTGCAGGAGCTTAATGAGAGTTCATGCTGGCCCAGGATGAGGGCAGGGCCTCACATCTGAACTGCACACCCATGCTCCAAAGTCTAAATGTGTTGGGGAATAGCCCCAAGGCTGTGTAGGGCCTGCCCAGCGGCCCATAGAAGAAGGGCCACCACGCTTTGATCATAAAGGCCACTTGATGTGCAATTAATGACTTGAAAAAAAGCACAATGCCTACTGAGGTCCTGTCAGTGCTCTGAGAAAACAGGGTGAAATGAGGACAGAGGTGTAGATTTCGTGCAAGAAAAGTGCATGGTATGGGGTCTTCCCCGCTGCCTTCTAGAATTAAATTTTGTTTGAAACCAGGAAAAGGAGGGTTGTTTGTTTTTTGGCAAACAAAGAAGCAGCGTCTCCATCCTTACCCCCTGATTTTTCTTAATCCCTTGGAGCTGGGGTCGGGGGACAGATGTGGGGGAGGAGAGAGGGAAACTCCTTGTGTTGGTGTACCTTCTGCTCAGAGCTGGACGAATTGTCACACATGTGTACACCAGTGTAGCCACCACCTAAATCAAGATACAGAATGTTTCCATCACCCCAGAAAGTTCCCTCCTCTAGCCATTCTTGGCTTGAAACAGTTACCAGCTGGTGCTAAAGACATTGGTTTATTTGACCAATATTTGAGTTCCTGTTACGTCCAGGGGATTTGGATTCAGTGGTGCCCCAAATGGGCACAGTGTCTGCCATTCTGGAGATAACAGTTTTGTGTGGGCAAACGGATAATAATACAGGTTCGTGCAAGATGACAGCTCTCAACCATGAGACACATTAGAAAGGAGAAGCTCATGGAATCCGGGGACTTCTACCTAAGCAGGGAGGCCAGGTAGCAGCTTAGGAGATCAGGTGATGACAGGTGAGTGGCCCCAACAGGTAATCATGTGAGTTACTTTCCTAAGCTTTAAAGCGCTGCGCCAATCAAACGGAGAGTTCTGGCGAAGTACTCCCGAGGTGGTGAGCAGAACAGTAGTCCGCCTAGTTTTCATAGACGTGTCTGTAGAAAGGATTGGTGTGTTTAGAAAGCATGTACTGTAGTTCAGTGGATGTGTCTGTTTCTACATATTTGAGATGTGATTCCCATTGAATCACTGCCTCCTTGGAACTGTGGAATCTCTGGAGCCATTGGTGCCAGCTAGCAACTTTGCCCTCCTGCATTGCAACAAAAAAGCTAAATTCACATTCCAGCTACTCAGGGCGGCTGCATATGTTAACTCCTCAACTTCTACCTTGAGCTGCTTCTGCAGGCAAAAGATGCCATTGTAAAATTCAGAGAGGGGGGAAAGGGAGAAACACAGAAGGATTAAATTTCACCTTCAGGGGGCGTTCTCATGACGCCCAACCCAGGGTGGAGGTGTCCTACTTTTTTACATTGCTGTGAACTGCTGGGTTGGGTACCTGCCAGCGTTCAGGCAGCAGTTACATAAGAGCTGCTTTTTTTCCTGGAATTTAGGCTCACTGCTGATGTGTGACCTTCAGCAGTAATTGCCAATAAATGCAGTGGGGCTGTTTACTGTTAGACACTGGCAACCACAGAGCAAACTCAACTCAGAACATACAGAAGCTATTGCAGAATCACTGGAGATACATATATATATATATATATATATATATATATATCACTGAGATTATTCCATAATGACTGAAGTTGTATACTTTGGTCATGTCAGAATGTGTTTGTAAAAAATGAACTTTGCTGTTGCGTTCCGATGAGCTCGTTCTGTAAAATGTAGGTGAAACCACATTGTTGGAGCTAAATAATTTTTGCTTAGTTCTGTTTCTAAAAACAAATACAGTTAGTAAAGATAGTTGTCTCAGCAGATAGGAAGACTTAAAGTTGTTCTACTGAAATGCTAGATAACTTCTATTTTAGCTCAATTTTCTTTAAAGCTTTCTGTTTTCTTGGTGTGGGTTTTCAGAGGCTCATGCAGGACCAGACCTAGCAAACATATTTGCAAGCCTGTTCGCTATTTGTTTGTTGCTCTCCTCTGAGGTTATGAGTGAGTGGAAAGGAACTCTGAAGACTGATTCGAGGGGCTGGAGATACAAATTGTCTTTGATTTGCTGATAACTAGATCTGTGATCTAGTTACATTTTTTGAAGTTACATTTTTTGAATTGCATTCAGTTTCTATCAGGGTAGTCATAGAAGGAGACATCCCATTTCAAAGGAAAATTCTAGAAACCCCAGGGTAGGAGGGGGATTCCTGCTGAGGGCAGTAGAAAACAAAGGGTGTTTGCAGGCTGCGATCTGTGCTGGTCTGTGATAGGCACACATGAAGCGGATGGATGGATGTGGGTGGGTGCTATTGTGCAAACACCAGAAATAGTCACCTTAGGAAGTCTGTGTGCTCCTTTTCATTTAAGAATGATAAAGTATAATTTCCTTCATTTATAGTAGAAATTCGTTCCATGATAAAATGCTAAGTACATTATGTGTTGCAAGTGAGTAGATCAGTGTCGTATATGCATATATTCAGTTACTACCCAAGGTACCATAATGAGGGCCTGCTTCATGGCCTCATCTGGGAAGGGCACTTAAGATTCAGAGACTTGAGATGCAGTTTGAATTTCTATTTCAAAGCCAGTCATTGGGAGTTATTTTTCTATTGTTAGGTTTTGCTCACCTTGCCTAAAAACACTGGGAAGACTTAAGATTGCAGAGTAAATATGAAGAGGCAGTAGGGGGCACTAGTTGGTTTCTAAGCTCAAAACCAGACCACATCAGATCGCTATGAATCACCTGTTGGTGTGTGAGACTGGCCTTGACTGGAGGTGCCAGCACCTGAATGTAGTGACTGGTCCTGGGACTAACCAGGAATACAGAACATGGGAATTTCAGACAGCCCATGCCCTCAAAACATTCCTCCTGAATACATGTTCAATGAGGGCTTCACCTTTCATGTAAAAAAAAAAAAAAAAGGTGACAATAAAAATATAATTCCATTTATTCACTTATTAAACATTATCTTTTGCTTGGGGTATTATACATTGTATTTATACAGATCTTATGTGAACATACATATCCTATTAATGTGCTTATATTTATTGAAATTACAGCTTATTGCTGTAAAATAACCTTATCCTCAAGGAAACATAGCCAACATCCTTATAGGAGGAAGTGCTAGTATAGGCTATTGGTGGTTTTACCAACTTAGATACCACGTGTGGCCTGGCCCCTTCCATGCCTGGAAACATTTTATGTCCCAGCGGGTTGGATTATTCAGGGAACTTGCTGGCTAGATATTGTGAAATGAAGTTTACTGAAAATAAACCAAGGATTAATTAGTATTTTAGCTAGAAGGAATCCTAAAGAATATTTGCAGCCATGCGCAGTGACTCACACCTGTAATCCCAGCACTTTGGGAGCCTGAGGTGGGCAGATCACATGAGGTCAGGAGTTCGAGATCAGCCTGGCCAACACGGTGAAACTGCGTCTCTACTAAAAATACAAAATTAACTGGGTGTGGTGGCGCATGCCTGTAGTCCCCGCTACTCAGGAGGCTGAGGCAGGAGAATCGCTTGAACCCTGGAGGTGGAGGTTGCAGTGCGCCGAGATCATGCCATAGCACTTCAGCCTGGGCGACAGAGCAAGACTCCATCTCAGAAACAAATACACAGAAAAAGAATATTTGCTTCGTCCTCCTTGAATAGGTCAGGAGGTGGATGCCCAGAGACGTTCAATGACTGGCTCAGGGCCACACAGAGCTCCAGAGCTAAACCCTGGATGAGCCATAGTCACAGGATGCTCATGCAGTGCTCTGGGGTTTTCCAATCTATTCCATAAAGAGATCGCATTTAAAAGTGTTTTTCTGGTTAGACGTAATTTTTGAAGCTGCACAGCATCCTCTGTTTCTCAAACGGCTTCATAAAATTTTCAAGGGAAAAAAGTTATTAATTTACATTTCATTTTTGTTTTAAAAATTAATTAAACTAATTTTAGAACAAGCATGACAGCAGTTTAACAGAGGAAATAGAGTGTCAGTACAATCATAAAACATAATCCCTGCCGAGTGATTAAGAAATAGGTATATACTACCTATGTCTATTCTGAAAGAATTCGAGATGCTTCTCTGGACAAAGCCCAGGCAAGAGAATTCAAACAAATGACACATGAGTTCCATCTTTATTTTCTTTAGCTTTTGTTTTGATTGGCAAAGGGGTAAGAGGGTAGCTGTGTGCATTCCTATGGTGAACCCATGCCTATAATCCTTTTGTTCTGATCATATTGGATCAGTATAAAGGATGCTGTGGTGGGAGGGTTGTCCATGCAAATAGTAGAATATAATACTTCTGTCTATATCTCTGCTCTAAAATGCATGGGAAATTCCTTTAATTGTGCTTTTTCTCATATTTTCTTTTTGCACTAAGGAAGATAGCAAAAATGTTTACACAGTTTTAATTCTTTAGCGTACAGAATGTAAGGGTAGAGTTAAAAATGCGTTCTTGGATTGTGATCTTTCTATCATTTTGAAGATACCTTTACCTGTGCTCTGCTTTTACTTTCCTCACCCACTCAAGTCCTTCCTACCACCGGCACCGTCCCTCCCCACCCCGAACAGGAGGCTGCATGCTTCAGAGGCAAGTTTTCTCCCTAAGATTAGTGGAGTTGGGCTCACGCATGAAAGGTCATCTGTCCAGAATTGAGTGAGCAACCCTTGTTGTCTTTGCCGAAGTAGTTTAATCCCCTGGATCTTTCTTTCATTTTCTCTATTGGGAAATAGACAAAAGACAGAAATCATTAGATTACATAATATAGCAGCCCTATATTAAGAGGCTTTCTTCCCTCTTGGTGATCAAACTACCAAAGGGGTAGTGTGGAGCTGAATGAAGACACCACCAGATTTCACAGTGTCACTGCTCTCATGCTTTCAACACCAGCCCTGGCCCGCCACCCGACAGCCACCTTCTGGCCCTGAGATGAGTGTGCTGGAGCTCTGTTAGAGGCCAAGGTCACACAGTTGCAGCCTGAGCCTTGGGTTTGTCCCGTGGCCTCAGACTACACCTCACACCAGTCACACTGCTGGTGTGTGACTTTGGTCCCAAGATGTCCAGGTGGGGTCTGGCAGTTCCATCTGACATCTCTTGTCTGCTCCAGGCACATGTCCTTTTGGAGGGCAGATTCACGGCACTGTCTGCAGACGGAGTGGTAGACTTTTCTCCAGGCATATCTTTGTGTAGCCCCTGCATGCTCTCTCACCCCTTCCCCCTCACCTGCGTGTCCTTTCGAGGCATCTTTTTGTTGCTCATCCATGGGTTGGAAATTGTGAAATCAAGGGGGAGGGTGGTATCTGTGTGGCATGGCTGGGATGGGGCCAGGAAACCCAGACCATGAAGCCCCCAAGGGAAATGCATGGGGTGGGAAACTCATCTCCAAAGTCACCCTGAGTACAGGAGACGTTGTTTCTCCCAGAGACACTGGAGCAGGGAGGCTGCAGCCCCGAAGCCCAAACTGGAGCCTAGGTCTTCTTTCCTGCTGTAGGACAGGATGTGGAGAATGGAGAGACATGGGAGAAAGCCTAAACCCACAGGAGACATGTGGCATGCGGAACTTTCCCAAGCCTTGGGCCCCTGCTTTCATCACTACCCCTGCTCCCCTGAGAGCCTCCGTGGACACACATACTGTTGCTTTCCCTGTCTCTGTGGACCGAGACACGGATGTGCTGTGGTTCTTCCTTTTACTTGCTTTGTTTTAAGCCATCATTCCTTCTTGGTTAGTGGTAGACTTTTTTGTTTCGTTCTTATTTTTAATGTGTTCCCCCATTGCAGGTCAATTGTCTCCTCCAGCACAACCACATTCAGTTTGATTTGAAGGTATCTGGTCACCTTGATTGCTGAAGCCCACTTTGGCCGGTGATCCAGCAGCGTTGCCTCATCTCTGATCCTTCCTTCCATGTTTTGTCCTTGAGTGTTGGTCTCTGGACTTCTCTGTGGCCCACAAGATGCAAGTGCCATGACTAACGTACTTCGTTTTACTCCCAACTAGCTTCCTCCCACTCCGGATTCTGAGAACGCCACCGAGGTGTGTTGCCTGCCTATATTTGTAGTGCCAGTGCCAGCAAATAATGGGTGCCTCTCGGTTGTCCTGGTTGGGTGTCTGAATTGTTGTGACAAAAAGTCTGTCCCAGTGGTAGATGTAGGAGGGAGGTCTCTAGGCTGGCTCCAAACAGATCATTGCTGTCGTGGATGTGGCTCTCAGTGTAGAAAGAAAGTCCTGAGGAGCTGGATCCAAACTGAGCATCCTCCAGGTGCCAGGACATGGTTTTTTGAAAGTTCTCACTCAGAACCATCTTAATCATGAGATGTTTAGTTGAGACATGTGAGGATGTTTGTATAACAGTTTCTGCTGTTATAGAAAATTGACTTTGGGTCCTGTGCAGAGACCATGCAGTTTTGAAGTTATTCTAAATTAGTAATAAAGAATATTTATAACTGTAGAAAAAGCTGCTAATAAACTTGAAATTTTAGAATGCACTTTTAAAAATCTTTTTATTTTTTGAGACAAAGTCCTGCTGTCTCCCAGGCTGGAGTGCAATGGCACAACCTTGGCTCACTGCAACCTCTGCCTCCTGGGTTCAAGTGAATTTCCTGCCTCAGCCTCCTGAGTAGCTGGGATTACAGGCATGTGCAATAACGCTCGGCTAATTTTCATATTTTTAGTAGAGATGGGGTTTCCCCATGTTGGCCAGCCTGGTCTCAAACTCCTGACCTCAGGTGATCCACCCGCCTCAGCCTCTGAAAGTGCTAGAATTACAGGCATAAGCCTCTGCGCCCAGCCTACGATGCAGTTAAAAAATAAAAATAAAAATCTATCCTTCTTGCTACTAACTAAACTCACTAAATGAGAGACTAACATTTCCTAAGGTATGTAAGATCATAGAGAAGCTTTTTGGGGAGACATATTTCCAAGTATCAAAATTTAATTTCAGAAACTATTCCAAAATCATAGTAGTTCAAGCTAGAATGAAGTATACTTCATTTGAAAGAAGTCTTAAAAATGAAACATGAACAAATGATTGAATAGCGAAGTTGCAGTGTCTGTGTTTTCTAATGATCAGTGTTTAATATCCTAATCGGAGCTCCTCATTCTGTTAACAGTTTTGTTACAAGACTTGTGCACTCGTGGGGCGGGGAGAGCCATGGTCCCATGTCTGTGTCTGCTCAGAGGCGTGTGTCTTGATGTCCTTATGCATGTGCTGTGCAATGATGCATGTATGAATCATAAGGACCTGCCCGATTGAGTCTTGAATTACAACCCTTTTTGGGTTAATGTCACAGCATATAATATAGAACTTCTTCTTCATGGTCTTTGCAATAAATTATGTTGGCCAGAAAGTCATATGTCTGCCCATTTTAAACAGTGCACTAGGGTCGGGGGTATGGGACAGTCGTTAAGCAGCATCTAAAGTAATCAAGCATGGATATTCGGGGGAAAAACAAAAATCCAGACCTATTCTCCTTTTGTGTAACTCTTGTCTATATATGAACCCTCAACGTATTTTATATGTGACTGATGCTGCAGATGGTAGTGTCTCCTTAGTGTTGTACTTAAAATGGAATTTCTGCATGCCTAGCAGGAGCTTGAACCAAGTCCACCCCTGCGGCAGCTGGAAGACCATAAAAGGGTACGTAGTCTTGAGTCTTGGGTATTGGGAGCTAATGATCAATGACCATCACACCTCCATCAACCACACACTGTGATTGAGAGGCAGCTTTTGTTGTTGATATTGTTAAAGCACTAATTGACTCAAGAGCAATCACAGCCATGTATATAAATGAAACTAAATAGTGGTTCTGCCCGTTGTCTACCTGATCAGAGCACTGTAACCAGCTGGCCTCCCAATAATGACCAATTAAGCTTTTCATGTCCTTTTTTCTTTTCTGTGGTGGCTTTCTATTTAGGTGAAATGTTAAAAAAAAAAAAAAAGAAAAAAACTGTAATGGCTGACGACCATTATAGATAATTTATAATAACAATAATGGAAAAAAGGTCATAATTATATTACCTAGCCACAAGAGCCACTAATGTTTTTGTTATTTGCGTGGTTTTTTAGAGACAGATATTACTCTGTTGCTCAGGCTGGAATGTAGTGGTACAATCTCAACTCACTGCAGCCTCAACCTCCTAGGCTCAAGAGATCCTCCTGCCTCAGACTCCCAAGTCTCCCAAGTAGCTGGGACCATAGGCACCAATGCCCAGCTAGTTTTCTTTTTTTTTATTATTTTTGTGGAGACAGAGTCTTGCTATGTTTCCCAGGCAGGTCTCAAACTCCTGGGCTCAAGCAATCCCCTTGCCTTGGCCTCCCAAAGTGCTGGGATTACAGGTGTGTGCCACCATGCCCAGCCCCACTAATGTTTTAATATTTCCTTCTACCCATTTTTTTATACACATGAGCACATGTGCCAACAGACACAGGCACATTTGCATTGTCATTGGGATTATTCTAAGTATACAACTTTTGTACCCTGTTTTGTCATTTAATACCATATCTGAGCATTTGTTTTGAAAATCTTTGAAAGTTAACAGCTGCCTGAAGTTCCCCAAATTGACAGGTGGTTCATCATTTTTTTCCTTTGATGAAGAAATGAATGAATGTGTGCATCTTTGAATAAATTCCTAGAAGAGGAATTCCTTGGCCAAGGGGTAGATGTGTTCTTAAGGTGCTGATTGTGCCTTGCCAAACATTTCTAGAAGGTTGTATATATCCATGAGCATGCCAACAGCACTGATTTTCATGTTGCCCATTTTTGGGAAGATAACCAGATGTCCTGGTGACACAGGCTTCATCCTCATTTCACAAGTAGGACATTGAGATTCTGGGATGTTCAACATCTTGTCTAAGGTCACGGAGTTCAAAAATGACCTGTCATCCTGAAGACTGTCTTGGAACTATGATCATTGGTGTCTAGGAGAATTTTTCTATTATTTTTGTGGGTACATAGTAGGTGTATGTATTTATGGGGTACATGAGATGTTTTGACAGAGGCACACAATGTGAAATACTCACCATGGAGAATGGGGTATCCATCCCCTCCAGCATTTATCCTTTGAGTCGCAAACAATTCAGTTACACTCTTTAAGTTACTTTAAAATGTACAATTAAGTTATTGTTGACTGTAGTCACCCTATTGTGCTATGAAATAGCAGATCTTACTCATTTTTTTAACTTTTTTTTTTTTTTTTTTGGTACCCATTAACCTTCCCCACCTGCCACCTGTCTTGGAGAATTGATGCCTGAGATAAATGGAGAGCCAGAGGCACCTTTACTCTGCTCACACACCCAGGCCCCTGCCCAGTCCCACTGCATCCTAAATCCCTTTTGTTTTCTTGCTCTGATAGAGACATCACTTTGTGATTTCTCAGACTAGGACCAGAGAATAGCTCCAGGAAGTTGGCATTTCAGCAGAATTCAGGACGTGATGCTATAGTCCTTCTTCTCCAGCTTCCTGTATCTCCTGCATTTCATGGCCCAAGGCACCTTGCATTCTTCTATTTTCCATCCTTGCCTACCCTTTAGAATTGTCCTAGATCCTAGGAGTAGCTGGTAAACGCACACAGCTGTCCCTCGTGTCCTAAGCTCTCAGAGGACTTGGTATTGAATGCTGCCTATGCCCCTGAACTTTGTAATTAGAAACAGGTTCAAGTTTTGGGGTTTTCTTTTGCCAAGTACTAGCTGTGTGATTTTGAGCAAGTTAACCTCCCTATGCCTCAATTTCTTCTGCTGTAAAATGGGAGTGACAACAGTCCCCATACCTTAGGACACTGAGCTGTGCACATGAAGCACTTAGCACAGTGACTGGAATATGATAAGGGATATTAACTTGTAGATACCTTGTGGATTGAAACATTGAGGTGGTTTTGTAGACAACAAGAGGAGAAAGAAGGTATTTTAAAATCCAGGCACTACCCTCATGCTGACTAAGGTGTGAGAGGCTCACAGCTCACATGAGAGGGTGATCTTGCCTGAAGCACATGATCTTTAAGTGGCTGGAACCTGGGAAACCAAAAAGGTCAGTTCTTTCTCTCCTTTGTGTGTGGCAATGTTAACTCCTTAGTGCCTTGTTCAACACTGGCTCTCTTCCCACGCAGTTCCTTCACTTATTTAGTTCAATTGATATCAGTGGAACACATGTTGGTAGAGTGACCAGGTAGGAGCTTGGTTTCATTACTCCACATCACTAATCTACCAATTTTCATTGTTTTAATGTGACACTTATTACAAATGACTTTTTCTTTTCTCAATCTTAGGTAACAATGTGTGGGAATTTCTGACTGAGACAAACATCTGATATTTGTTTGCATACTGTAGGTGTAAACTGCTGGAAAAAAACTGGTATTATTTTTAAAAAGGGTTGCACAGCCAAATGTTAAAGCTGAAGAAGTGACGTTATTTGAGAAGTCATTTTTTTTTTTTCCTTCTCTGCAATCAGATTTCTCAGCCTGGTACATTGTGAACAGCTTAGTGCTGTTGAGTAATTTATATCAAGATGATTAGGAAGGCTTTTCTCTGCAGATTTTAATTTTTCTTAAATTAAACCACTGTCTCAGAAAAACAGAATTTTCCTTGAACCCGAGTTTTCACACTAGGGATTTGCATAACTTTTAATGATTCTTATCCATTTTTCCTTTCTATCCCCTCTTACCTATAATTCTCAGTCTTTATTCTTTCAAAAAAGGAATGAATCTCATCTGTTGTTTTTTTTTTAAAAAAAACCCTTGCTCTCTGGTTTTTCTTCCTTGCAGTTTAATTTTGTGTGTGTGTGTGTGTGTGTGTGTGTAGAGAAGGTGAGATGAATATCTGCCAAAAACCTTATAATTAAAAGCAAAAAAAGTTTGTGGGGTGGAATGTGTTCCCCCCCCCAGAATGAGCACATTTCATGATATTCTCTTATGGGGGAAAATGTACCATTTGATGCATCAGTTGCTATGGTAACTGCTAGGGTTTTTCTGTTGAAGGAGAGACAAAATGGTAATGTGAGATCCCTTTGTAACTTGAGTTTGGCATCCAGGCTGCATAAGTGTGGAGTTCCTGTTCCTGGCGTCCACGTGCTCCTTTCATCACCTCCTGCTTGCTTGATTGTAGACTGACCAGGGTCTTGCTGTTCACCCTCAAAACCATGAGAAGGGGGAGAAAAAAAAGCCGCCACCGGAAATTGAAAATCTAAGCAAGTCATTCTAGCTCCAAGTGGAATTGTGGTGCGCAGGCTCCAGTTGAGACCTCCTTAAGAGATGTGTGTTTGTTGACTGGTCACAGCCATACTGCCTTTGACTTGACCACTCAATCCTATGCACTTTCAGATTCCTGTTGCGATGGCTACGTTGGCTGTCTTCCCTGACTGCAGCTTACGGGTCTCAGCCCAGCCATCTAGCACTCAAACAATGTTCTCACAGTGCCAGAGGGGATCCAGTTAGAGACTTGGGATGGTCAACTGCCAATCACTCCTGTTGCTGGAACTCAAAGTCTGTGTTGTATTGAAAGAGAATCAAATAGATTCATTATGATATTTAAAAAGGGAAATCATATTTAATCTATCATATTCAACATATTTAATCTGTGATATTCAACATATTTAACCTGTCATATTCAACATGGAGACAACCTTTTCTTGCCCTCAATTCTTTCATCATAGGCATTCTTGAATGTAACTTTAAAACTTGTGCTTCTCTTATGAAGTCAGCCTTTTAAATCACTGTGTTCCCAGTGACTTCTCCAGAGAGTGCTCATGTGTTTACGCTGGTGCCTGACACTGGAATACCAGTAAAGTTGTATCTTTGTTCCAGAATGGGGTCTTCTAAGTCATTAAAGAATCTTGCACTGAAACTTTCTTCCCCACCTGTGAGCAGTTTGTTTTAAAAGTACTTAAAATATCACAAATAACTTACCCATTTGAAGCACTCTTGGAATTCTGAATTTACAGTCGGTCCAGTGAGAAATGAGTTTCATGAGCTGATAGAAGTTACCCTCCTTTGCCGAACTATGAAGAGAGACATATTTGTGGGTGGAATGGAAAGAGGAAATTTGGGATTTTTTTGTTTTCTGCACATTCATTTAAAAATCAGTCCCCTCCCGTCTCCCCTGTTTATCCCATCCCAATCTGTCCCTGGAATCTTTAATTAGCAGCATGAATTAACAGAGTAGATAAACCTTTTCTGGGACTTTCGGCGGTTTTGATGATTGACAGGAGCCAGGAGTTTCCTGCCTATCTCCTTTCTTCCTTGGTCCCCCACTTCTCCTAGGGTACCTCACATTTCCCAGGGTCCCCGCTTCAGTCTGCTTCCTCCCGTCTTGTTTTCCAACTGCCTCACTTGAAATCTCCAGACCTATTCTCAGAGCTTATTAACAAATCATTTTAAATTCTACTGACTCATGGTTCAGTTGCAGGTCTTTTCAAAAGAACTCTTGAGTCTCTGTTTTAGAGACCTGCTCCATTTCAACACTTTTCCTCTTGGCCAGACTTCTTTTCGCTCACCTCTCTTGATGATGTACCAGAGGAACTCCATGCCTTGCTACTTTCATACTGGAAAAGAGTCCAGGGAAAATTTTTACAGCCTTTGACTTTTAGAGCCTTCAGATTGGGAGGTGATCTTGGGGCCCCTTAGAAGCACCACTGAAGGTGTAGAGCTGAGAATGCAGAATGCATGCTGCCTCTGGTTACTGGCTTGCCAGCATCCCCCGTTATTACTGAACAATGGAGGTTTTTTAGGTTAGAGTAATTACAAAGAGTTACTATATCCCTGTTCAGGACTCTTTGATATTTATATTTTTAACAACTTTTATTATAGAAAAGTTGAAATCTGTATAAAAGGAGTCAGAAAGGTTTCAAAACCCCTCATTGATAACTCTGCTTCAACAGCAACTGTCAACTCATGCCCACTCTTGTCTCACTTATATCCCTTGCTGCTTCCCCTTCTCTCCTGTATTGTTTTGAAGAAGATTCCAGACAAAATGCCATTTTATCTATGTTGGTTTTTTTTATATATTTGATATCTACCACTCATGCCACTAATTTATTTCCTATAGCATTATGAAGTTTTTGTTGTTTTTGTCTTTTGTTTTTTAAAACATTTGGCCCATTGACTATTTTTGTAAGAAAGGCTTACTTTTGGCTTATTGTATCATCTTACTCTATTACTCTGAAATCTTAATATTTTTTTGGACCTTGGGAATAAACCTTGTGCTTGAAATAACATTTTTATATTGCTATGTGGAAGCTGACCTGTAAACATTTTCAATTTGTCTTAATTTTATCAACTTACCCCAAAGGGATTTTTGTTTGTTATTGTTAGTTGTCCTTCAAAATTACTGTTCTGTCTTATCATTGTGTGAGAGGGTACTTCAGTCAATCTTTTAGATTGCTACCACTTTTTAAAACACATCTGGTTCTCTGAGAAAATATTGAAGTTAACTTCAGAGTTTCTAAATGCTTCTATTAATAATTTATTTTTTCGCCAAGTGAAACTGGGCCAATTATAACTGAGTACCCCTGTGTGTTTTGAATATTCGTCACTCAGTTATGCATTAAATGCAGAACCTGATTTTATTATCCTGTTTGAATTAAGGGTGAGGCGCTCAGGCAAATTCTGGTCAACCGTTACTATGGAAACATCAGACCTTCGGGAAGAAGAGAGAGCCTTACCAGCTTTGGCAATGGCCCACTGTCACCAGGAGGACCCAGCAAGCCCGGGGGAGGAGGTAGGCTTTGTGGTGTAATTAGCTTCATGTGTGAATCAAGTGTGTTCTATGATAGCTGCATGTTTCCTCCTAACAGGTTGAAACGCTAACAACAGATGAATTTGTGTTGCAAGTGTATTTTTTAGCAACTTGTTTTGTCTTTGGTCTACCATCAAATTGATGTCTAAACATATTTTCCTGCAAACTAGCATTTCCCTGCAGCTAGATAGTGGCTAAGCCTTTTGCTCCTCCTTCCCATGCAGTGACCATCTTGGTGATATTTGAATGATTTGAGGGATTTGATTTTATTGCACTTTGTCCTGTGATTGTTAGGACTCTTGTCTTTCCATAAAATGATGAGGATATTGGCACCCAGGATACTGAAAGCTGCCGTTTATTATACATTGACTGAGTGCCAGGGGCTTTCCTAAGTGCATTGCATTCTTTATCTCCTTTTCTCCTCCCAGCTGCTCATCATGTGATAGGTACAGTCTATCCCAGTTCCACAGAGGAAATGGAAGCTTGTCAGTGGCTGGTCTGTAATTTCAGCCTGGTATATCTAATTCTAATGCCCATGCCGTGTACATCCACAAACTCCTATGGAAGTTTACAAAAAGCATCCCTGTACAGAAGTGCTTACTTTAAATCAGTTTAAGCACACTTACAAGTAAAAGATACAAAAACATGGAACTCAAAGGTGGGTCTTACCGAGTTTGTGTTTTTAGGCAGTGCTCAAAGCACAGATGTGAGTTGCCTGATTTCCTGTCTTATGGTGATGACTGTGGGGCAGCTTCAGATCCTTGGTGGGTTCCATGCATAGCACAGAAATACTCAGTGTACACTTAATTTGTCCTAGCACATGCTAAGGAGGAAGCTTGGATTTCTCCCTAAATGAAAACTGGAAGCGTAGCTGCCCAGTTCATGGAGCTATGCCGGCCTCAGTGAAGATGCAGTTCTCAAGGCATCCGAGAGGTGGGAACTTGGCCTTTCAAGTCCAAAAATCGATGCAGAGGCTCTTCACATAATCTCTCAAAACCATTCTCTTTACTTTCTGTAGTGAGGTCATTTAACAATTATGTGAAGCCCTTGGGGAGGCATCATGACAGGGATTTGGAAATGCACGACAGACTCCGCTCTGAGAAGCTGTAGCAGAGAGAATGTGCAACCCAGTTTCTACCTTGTGCTATAGATATAAGGGCAAGTCAAGGACAAGCAGCATAAAGGAGGTGACGCTGGAATTGAGTTCTGCAGGAAAGGACAGATAGACAATTTCCTGCTTTTTGAAGCTGATCAGCTCATTTCTCCATGTGCGTTCATGTTTTAGTTATTGCCAATAGTAATACAAGGCAAGTCCTTAAATATGTACCTTCCAAACACAGTCAGAATCCATTCTAAATGGATGATCCTCTCTTCTTAAGTATACTCATCTCCCCTGAAGTGCAGTGAGAACAGGAACTTTGTTTTGTTCACTCCCCCATCCCCAGCTCTTGGCTCCATGCCAAGCAGTGAGCAAACATTTGTTGAATGAATGAACCGATAAATTATGGAAAAGAGTAAGTTGGGGGTTAGAGTGGGCTTGTTAAAAAGAGAGCTAAAGTGATCATTATAGGCTAAGCTTCCTTAAGAGTGTTCTAAGAAGTGTTTGACTTTGGTTTGTTTCTGAAACCAGTTCTGAACTCTGCCACAAGTCCTTATGTTTAATGGAAGGGAGAGTCTTTGCTGGCTGGCTTTAGGTCCCTTGCTGAAAATGTATCATTCTTTTTGCATCTTACCTGTCTGAATTCAAACACCATCTCTGCTGCTGACAAGCTGGTGTCCTTGGACAAGCATCTTCATCTCTCTGTGTTAATACTCAGTACTTTCCTTGTGGGGTTAAAAGGGTTAAAGAGATGAACATGGGTAAAACATTTAGTGCATAAAGTGTTGGTGCGTAGTAAGTATGCAGCAAACATTAGCTGTTCTGATTATGCTTAGTAAAAAAATATTCCATCTTCCTAGGGGGAGGTTCCGGATCCAGCTCTATGAGCAGGGGTGAGATGAGTCTGGCCGAGGTTCAGTGTCACCTTGACAAGGAGGGGGCTTCCAATCTAGTTATCGACCTCATCATGAACGCATCCAGTGACCGAGTGTTCCATGAAAGCATTCTCCTGGCTATTGCCCTTCTGGAAGGAGGCAACACCACCATCCAGGTAGGAAGGCAGCTTGGCTGCTGGTGTGGCATCCCTGCTGAGCAGGAGGAGAGTCTGTTCTGGGAGCCAGATGCCTGGGTGGTACCAAGGCTTGTTTGGGAGACAGCTCATTCTGAGGGCACAAAATTCTGTTTTGAAAAATGAATTCTACTGGTATCCTGTTGTGATCATTTGGTCGTAAATCAGACTTGGTTCCAAAACATGAGTTACATTTGAAAATTGATAAAACACTGAGAATATGCAAAGGAAGTTGGCATAAGTTCTAGGACATAGTGGACACTCCATAAATGTTTGTTGAATGAGTAAATGATTGCATGAAGTTTATTTACAGTTTTTATCCAAGATTGCAGGGGATCTCATCACAGGATAACCAAAAGAGTTTGAACTGTGTGTGCTATTTAAAAGATTTAATTTTTATGTATCTGTAGATACTGCAGCTGTTGCTTACTAGAAGTTTCTCTACCTTTTAACTGAAAGTTTAATAAAGCCAAACCAATTTGAAATAATAGAGACACCAGGCTATGTTAGTCAGAAATGAATAGATGACTTTTTGAAAGGTAGATATGATACATATTTAAAACTAATAATAAAAACTCAAATTCTATTTCTAGTTCACTTTTTGTAGATGTCCTTAAAAAAACAATTTTCATGATTTTTTCTTCCACAACAGTCATCTTAGAACATGAATTTTAATAATACCTAAATAACATAACTTCTATATATGATTCCTTTAAATATTTTTAATACCTCCTTTATGCACTCTTCCTTCTTTGTTAGCTGTCTGAATAAGAGTTTTTTTTTTGGATGTGTATCTGTGTGCAGACTTGTGTACACATATACACACATATATATTTTGATAAAAGCTTTATAGAGATACAATACACATACCATAAAATTCATCCTGACATATATATTTGACCTGACATATTCTTGGCCTTGAATTGAAATTGAGAGTCTTGGTTAATGAAGTCTTGGTTCTTTGTGCAACTTTGAAGAGGGCGTTTCTTCCTGTGAGTCACTGTGCCCTGGGCCAGGGTGCCTGGCTTGGCAGGTGCAGCACAGGTGAGATTTCAGTCCCTGCTTGCTCCCCCAGCCAGCACCTTGTGCCTTGGCACAGCCTATGCAGCCAACTGTGGTGGCCCTTTTGTTTCACCTTCCAATCACTGCTTGCCCCAGTGTACACTTGCGAAGTTCATTATTGTGCATTGCACCAGGTTGGGGTTTGAGGCAATGAGTTAGGCACCTGGGCCAATGGCAAGGCCCACTGCTTGTCTAAGTTGTTACATGGGCACAAGTCATACATATTGGGATTGCTTTTTATTTTGTCATGTGTGTGTGGGTGGGTCCTGCAGTCCTTCTCATCATTGGAATGTTGCCCAGCCACTGCTGTTTTCTGGGCTCCTGTGTTGGGATGGAAGCAGAGCTGAAATGCTCCTTGTCTTAGAACCACATGATTTCCTGTGATTAGAGCAGTTGAACTGAATACTCACTGAGCCCTTTCTGCGATGGGACAATGGTTTCCAGACATGGGAGGCAATTCGTCTATGAGAATTTTCTCCAGGCATAGTCAAGTGTGGAAAATGAGGACAATGTGGTGAATTTTTCATAAACCAATGTATTCAGTTTGAAGACCTGGCCATTTTATTCTGAGATTATATCTCTCCAACCTTTATTCTTAGCCACAGTGTCTTCTTTAATGAAATGGTGTTGATTGTGGATCATAGATTTTTTTTTTTTTCTGTTGGCCAAATTAGAAGTTGGAAACTCTAGGTTGTTATTCCTTCCCTTCCTGAAATTTTAAAGCTTTACTAGTTTGAGAAATCCCAGAATCCCAGTCTTCAAGACATAGATGTGCACATAGGAAGCTATGTCTCAAGGATGACATTTAGTGCCCTCCATGAAGTATAAGTGATGCTGGGGAACCATCAAGGAAGAAGGACCAGCATTTCTCTGGGGAGTTTGCAGAAGGTCTGTGGATGAAATAGGCTTTCAAGGATGGGCATAGGACTGAAAGGGGGAAATTGGGCATGGACCTGGGGCATGAGGAATCTTTGTCATATTCCATGGAAGAGAAGGCCCAGAGGTGTGAGAGCAGCAGTTGGGTTTCCAGAACAGGGGTTAGGTCTTTCAGACCGAAGAGTGCTAGGTAGAAATGAAGGATTTTGCATTTGGAGTTGGGGTTTTGATTTTGCATTTGGAGTTGGGGTTTGTATGCAGCAGCAGTGCAGCCATCCAAGGGGCTTTGGAGCTGTAATGGAGGACTATACACCTGGCAGTATAGGACAGGTAAACTGAGGAAAGCATGGTCCCAAGGAGGCAGTCTAAGAATTAAAAAGTTAATGGGCAGTAATTTATGGAAGCTGATGAGAACCTGAACTTAAATCTCTGATAAAAGAGGTCATAACTTGGGACAGGATGTTTTCTCATAATGGCACAAGAGAGCTCTCTGGGTGCTGGAAGCATATTTGACCGTTTGTTTAGGTGGTGGTTACATGAATGTGCACATGTTTAAAACTCAGTGATCATGTCCTTTGCTGGGACACGGATGGAACTGGAGGCCATTATCCTTAGCAAAATCACACAGAAACAGAAAATCAAATACCGCACGTTCTCGGTTATAAGTGGGAGCTACATGATGGGAACACATGGACACTTAGAGGGGGAACAACACCCACTGGGGCCTTTTGGAAGGTGGAGGTGATGAGGAGGGAGAGGATGGAAAAAATAACTGATGGGTACTAGGTTTAATACCAGAGTGGTGAAGCAGTCTATATGATAAACCCCCGTGACACAAGCTTACATATGTAACCTGCAGTTGCATCCCTGAATTTAAAATAAAAGTTTAAAAAAGAAAAAAACCACAACTCAGTTGAGCCAGATGCTTAAAATTGGTGTGCTTTACTGTAGCTGTGTTATGTGTCAATCAACAAATAAAGGAGGGCAGGGAATGGGAGTCTGAACCTTGCTGGGACTAAAGGGGTGTGGGTGAGGGACAGGATATCATGAATAGAAACCCTGTCACTCCCTGCACCAGGCCCAGGCCTGGACCTGCTGATACTTGGCAAATGTTGGCTGAAATGGCACCTGATTAGACATGGGAGAGAAGTCAGAGGTCCCAGTCGGCTCTGGGCTTGGCATCGGGATGACCAGGAGCACAAAGGCACCATTAATTAAGTACTAACAATGAAGTACAGTGGCTGGTGGGGGCTGAGGGCTGCTGCACTGAGACTTCTGGGCAGACGATGTCTGTGGCTCTGGTGAGATGCCATGTTTCTCATGGAGCATGCTGATGGTGATGGCCAGGCACACACAAGCTGTTTTTCCTTCAAGTTCTTTATCTTGTAAGGTAATTATGAATATTAGTTTCATGTTTTCACACATTTATTACTCATACACCCAGGCTCCAGATGAAATGCCATGATGGAGTTAAAGCAGTTCAGCCATGTATGGAGTGGGGCTGTTTTCTCTTGGGGGTACTCAGGGGTGGTGCGGGGGGCCTGTGGGCCCATGCCAGGATGGAAGGGTGTGGCCCCGAGGGGCCGCACGCACATGCTGTTTTCTCCTTCCTGCTTCTGTGACCCCTGGGGGGCCCAGTCTAACCCCGTGTCTCATAGGAGGCCGATGGTTCCAGGAAAATGTCTTCTAGCCTAGACTTGACTTGTCAGAACCCCTTGGGCCCAAGCTTCTCTTTCTCTGGAGAAAATGATGTGGAACTAGGGTTGTGTCTGGGGCCAGTTAAGGACAGGAACCTTGAAGCCCCAGGAGGAGTGATTCAGAGTTTCATCTTGCTGTTGAGGAGTTGGTTCAGAGTAGTAAGTGGCCAACTGGGAAGTGAGCCTGACTTGGGCCAAGACCGCAATGCGGCAATTAATGATTGCTGAGATGCTGTGCTCCACCGAAGACACGGTGGGTTCTGGCCAGAGCTGGCGGAGCACAGTCACTTTCTGTTCAGTGTACCATGGAAGGTCTCAGGAAGGGAAATGGGTCTGTGGTCAGCTGGTCTTCTTGAGATCCGTGTTTCCTGATGACAGGTGGTAGAAAGGGGAATTGCAGGGAAGCAGGCAGGCCTACATGGTTCCAGAAATGTATAGTCTGCCCTCTGTGTTTGTCGGTTCTGCATCTGTGGATTCAACCATCTGCAGATTTAAAATATTTAGGGAAGACTGGGCACAGTGGCTCACACCTCTAATTCCAGAGCTTGGGGAAGCCGAGGCAGGTGGATCACTTGAGGCCAGGAGTTCGAGACCAGCCTGGCCAACATGGCAAAACCCCGATTCTACTAAAAACACAAAAATTAGCTGGGTGTGATGGTGCACGACTGTAATTGCAGCTACTCAGAAGGCTGAGGCACCAGAATTGCTTGAACTCAGGAGGTGGGGAAGGTTGCAGTGAGCCAAGATTGTGCCACTGTACTCCAACCTGGGCGACAGAGCAAGATTCTGTCTCAAAAAAATAAATAATAAAATAAAATATTTAGGGGAAAAAAACCAATAAAAATAATAATTCATCTGTAAAAAGATAATACATATATTTTAAAATGAAGCATTAACAAGTATTTCCCATCCCTGGGCTTTCCGTTCCCATGTCTGTAAAGTATAAGGCATAAATGGACTCCCAGATTCCCTGAAGCTGTGAAGCAGGACATTTCAGTGATCATTAGATACTTTTCCCCAGGGAGTCTTAGAACCCAGTGGTGATGGTCAGCTGATTCCATTTCTGAAGTCTTCCCTGGCTTGTGAAAATAATTATTAAAAATAATGGTGATTAGACAAACCATGGTACATTACATTGTGTTGGGCATTGTAAGTAATCTAGAGGTGATTCAAAGTATACACGAGGATGTGCCTAGGTTATATGTAAATACTACACCATTTTACATAAGAGAGCATCCCTGGATTTTGGCATCTGCAGAGGTCCTGAAAGCAGTCTTTCACAGATATCGAGGGACAACTTTATTGCCTGTCCGAGGACAGGCCTGCAAAAGAGCCCTTATGTTTAGCAGCACCTCCCCTCAGGATTCTGAACATGTTTCACATGGAGAAGAAAAGTGAGACCTGCTTTCAAGTCCACTTTTGTGTGAGATGAAGGAAGTTATCCCTGGGCTTCTGTTTCCATGTCTAGCATGTGTGAGGCATAAACAGACTCCCGGCTTCCCTGCAGCTTTGAGTCAGGACATTTCAACAATCATTAGATGTTTTCCCCAAGGAGTCTTAGAACCCAGTGGCAATGGTCAGCTGGTCTTATTTCTTAAGTCTTTCCTGGCTTGTGAAAATAATTATTAAAAACGATAGTGATTAAACAAACCATCATACATCTGTACAATGGAATAGTAGTCAGCAATGAAAAGGAATATATTGATGAGTGCAAGACATTGGATGTCTCTCAGAAGCATTATGCTGAGTGAAAAACATCAGTCTCGAAAGGTGACATACTATGTGGTTCCATTTCTATGACATTTTGAAGGGGGCAGAACTCTTAAGATGGAGAACACATTAGCATTTGCCAGGGCTAGGCAGTAGGGGAGAATTTTGCTATAAAGGAAGAGCACAGAGGCATATTTTGGGTGATGGAACCATTGTGTGTTCTGTTTTTAGTAGTAGTCACATGAATCCACATGTGTGTGAAGATTCATATAGCAGTACACCAAAGAAAGTCAATTTAGCTATATGATAATTTTATAAATTAAAAAAGTAAAAAACATATGATGATGATGATGATGAGAACCAACATTTATTAAGTGCTTATTATGTGCCAAGAATCATGCATAAGGACTTTCTATGTATCATCTCATTTAATCTTCACAGCCTCCCTCTGAAGTAAAGTACCATGATTATCCCTGTTTATAGATGAGGAAACCAAAACTCAAAAGAGTTAAGGAACTTACCCCAAATCATACAAGCACTAAGTAGCAGAGCTGGCCGGGCATGGTGGCTCATGCCTGTAATCCCAGCACTTTGGGAGGCGAGGCAGGTGGATCACTAGGTCAGGAGATCGAGACCATCGTGGCTAACATGGTAAAACTCGGTCTCTACTGAAAACAAAAATTAACTGGGTGTGGTGGCAGGCGCCTGTAGTCCCAGCTACTCAGGAGGCTGAGACAGGAGAATGGCGTGAACCCGGGAGGTGGAGCTTGCAGTGAGCCAAGATAGCGTCACTGCACTCCAGCCTGGGTGACAAAGCAAGACTCCGTCTCAAAAAATAAATAAATAAATCCATAAAAATAATAACCTAGCAGAGCCAACATTTGAACTGGGGCAACCTGGCACCCCAAATTCCTCACTGCCCTTAATGATTTCATTCTTCAGGATGATCTGAGGTAGGAGGTCAGGTGCTTTAGGAAGGAGGCTGATTTGGCTTCTTCTTACAAGGTAAATAATTGTCATCTCCAAAGGCAGAGGCATAAGAGGTTTGGGGATGGGTTCGTGGCTGCAGAGCTCAGAGCTCAGTAGCAAAGACAACTATGACTAGATACAGTTTCATCTTGCTTGGCGATTTACTGCTTATGTAGTCCTTTCGTTCACAATGTCTCATTTGAGTCTCCCAGTTGCTCTGTGGGTAAGCTGGACCTGCATTATCCCCATTATAGAGATAAGGAAACAGAAACTCAAGGAGGTTATGACTTACTCAGAGCTCCAGAGCTGGACAAAACCCATGATAAAATATCCTGTACCTCTTGTCCCTCCCACCTCCACCTGTAGTTATCTGTTACTGAGTAATGACCTAAAAATTGCATAGCCTAAAGCAATGGCCATTTTGGTGCCTAGCATGAATCTGTGAGCTTGGGCTCAGTGGGGTGGTTCTTTTGCTCTGTGTGATCTTGGCTGGGTCTGCAACCATCAGGGGGTTGACTGGTCTTAGAACAGCTTACATGGTCACTTGTATGACTGTGGCCGTTGGTGCTGGTCCCTTGCTGGGAGCTCAGCTGGGGGTACTGACTGACTGGAGTGCCTTGGTTCTCTGTGTGGTTTGGGCTTCTTAGAACATGGTGACTGGGTTCTGAGAAGCAGTGTTTCAAGAAGCAGGAAGTGGAAGCTACTAGCCCTTTCAAAGCCTGAGTTTAGAATTCCTAGAATGTCACTTCTACCACATTCTATTGGTCAAACCAGACATGAGGCCAGCCCCATTTCAAAGGTGAGGAGAAAAGCTCCATCTCTTGTTGTGAGGAGGGTATGTGTATAAAAAGAGAGAATTGTTGGAGACCACCTTTGGAGACTGGGTCCCTCATCACCACCCCCATTATAATCGATTGAGCACCTACCATGGGTCAGCCAGGCCCCCAAGCTGGATGCTACAGCTACAGGAAAGGGAGACACCATTGTCTCTGCAGTTGAGGAGTTTGGATCTCCCTTCATACTAAATCCCTTCTTTGCGAAAGTGTCGACTCTGTCTTTCTCCTTTTGGGTGTTGTATGAAAATTCAGTCCTGCCTTAGGATAAGCTCACTGAGAATCACAGCACTCCAGAAATTCTAGATTTCATTGTCCAGACCCTAGAGAATTAAATTTATGGGAATCCACAAATAACGACATACAGTGCTTGCTAGGCACTCTCATGGAGAGTTTGCTCCCTTATTATGAAACCCTGTCATCCATCACAACATCACCTAAAGCCCTGAAATGCCTGGACGCCAAATACAGGTTAATTCCCGGTCTGGCATAATGGGCTCCCATGGATGGTGTCCCCAGGTCTCCCAGCATCTACTCTCGCTGTCCCGGCTCCTGCAATGGTGATAACATCTGAGGACAGGTCGTGACTCCCAGACTTCTACCTGGCTGCCATCAGAGCAGGGTTCACATTGAATCCTCTGCTTGTGGGAACAAGGAGACAGTACCGCAGCCTATGGATTTTCCAGAAACGAGTGACACGTTGTCAGGTGATGGGATCACGCTTGTCTTGAAGAGAACTTCCTGCTTTCTTTCTCCCCACTCTGGTGCCACCCGCTTCCTGCCAGCCCCCAGAAGAAATATTTCCTTGTGGCTTGATGTTTTGTCGCAAGTGGAAAACTATAAAATAAGCATTTGCTTATGAATTAATTTTTGGCACACACGGGGCTCAGCAGGGCTCACGGCACTTTCATATCCGTCCTTCGAGTCCTTGCCAATTTCTGTGTTCCTTCCTCCTAAGATGTTCCCACCAGCGTCTGGGGGAAGTTCCCTTCGCTTCCTCTTCCTTACAGAAGGACAGGGGCTGTCCTTACCTGGAATGAAGAGTAGGAGAGGCTATCTTTGGACATACCTCGTTTTTTATTTTTATTTTATTAAGCCAATACAGATGTTTTGGGATATGTATGCTGACGTGCCCGTAGAGAACCTCCTAGCACATTATGGGGATAGATGGTTAAACATTTTTTTGGACTAATTGCTTCTGGTTTCAGAAGCACCGGGAATTTCATGTATCAAATGGCTGCCCACGTCTATTCCTATGCCAAAGTCTAGTCTACAGACACACCCGAAAAGGGTTTTCTTTTCTGCACGTAAGCAGCTAGAGATGGAAAATGTGAGAAGTGCTCCGTCAGGAAACTGGCCTGCGAATTCAGCAGAGAGAGTGATCCCTGGTTCATGAGGCCTTTCCTACACCACGCTCTTTTTTTTTTTTTTTTTTTTTTTTTTATTGAGGTTGGCTTAAGAAATCAGCCCAAGAACCAGTGTTAGATAGGAAATCTCACATCCCTTCCAGAAGTCACTGCAACACAGTGTGGGAGGGACACGTTGGTTGGGCTACCTCTGACCCCAGTTAGCAGAGAGATGAGGGTGGAAAGGGCAATTTGATTTGCCTCTGCTGGAAACGGAAGGCCAGTTTGTGAGGAAGATCAGCCTTGGTTTGACAGGGCAGTCACCCTGAGGAGGAGGAAAAGATTGGTGTGTGAGCAAGTTACGTAAATGGGTGTTGTTTTTGGCAGGGAAGTCAGGAATGAGTCACTTCTGAGCGGTGTTTTCTAACCTCAGTTTTATCCATGTGGGAAAGGAGTGGAGCCAGCAGTGGAGTCAGGGCAGCTCTCCTCCTGCATGTGAGGGGCTCGAGAGCTGTTGGCATTAAAGAAAGAGGGAGGCAGTGACTTGTCGCCAGCAGGCGTCCCCAGAGACCCTGCCCTTCCGCTGAAGCTGTGAGGGGTCAGCGAAGCTGTGACAGTTTGGCTTAAGGACCAGCTGGGCTCCTTTGAGAAATGGTGGAGTAAAGTTGGGGACTCAGGGAGGAACCCCTGGAAGGAGAGAGCCTATCACATACAGGAGCATGGCCTTCAGACCACAATATTTGTGCTGGAATTCTAGCTCTGCCCCTGCCAGCCTTGCGTGACCTTGGGGTTTGTTAGAGCAACTTTGAAACTCAGTTTCCTCGTCTGCAAAATGAGGGTTGGAAAAGCCTAGTCCCTTCCTTATGGAGTTGCAAAGAACATGGGGGTAAAATGTGTGGTCCGGTAGACATGTAGAGCTGCTGCCGGAGCTGCTGATTTTGTGGTGTGGGTACAGCCTGGGCTCAAGCCCTGCCTCCTACATGCCCACATCAGGACTCCTGGCGAAGTCCACCTCACTCATCCCACTGGTTCCTGACTTGGAGAACAGGATGGTGACCGTTCCCACCTCAGAGAACTCCTGAGATGGTTTCATAAACTATTTATAGAAAGCACCTCATGCAGCATCTGGCCAATACAAAGATCTCAAGATGATGTTCTTATTTTTATTTGTTTGTATATATTTTTAAGAGATGGGATCTTGCTATGTTGCTGAGGCTAGACTTGAACTCCTGAGCTCAAGCAATCCTCCTGCCTCAGCCTCCTGAGTAGCTGGGACTATAGGTGCTGGCCACCATGCTCGGCTCTAATTAATAATATTTTTATTTATTTTAAATACATGCTGTATTTTCTGAAAGTTGTTTTCTGTCTAAAATCCTACTTCTGATATTTTCCATTTTTGCGTAGGGATTTATCATCCAGCGGGCCTGGGGGACGCTCTGTTTTATGTTATTTTCACACTCAATTGACCCAAGTCCCTCTGACTGTATATTAAAAATGCTTTTAGAATTCCAGGACATTGAGAAATTTCATTGCCTGGGGTACAGGTTATTTAGGTTGGTGCAAAAGTAATTGCAGTTTTTGCCATTAAAAGTAATGAGAGACATTCTGGGATGAAGCAGAAAGAAAAACAGCAATCTACTAACCTCTTTGTGGTTTGAAGTGCTCCCTGGCCCAGGCCATTGTCTTGTCTGTCTTTTTTTCCTTTCCTTTCTTTCCCTCCTTCCCTTCCTTCCCTCCTGCTTTCTTTGCCTTCGACCTGAACACTTCACACCCTTCTTCACCATTCCCAGGAAACTGGACTGTTATTGAACAAGAATCCTTGAGGATTTTTGGTTTAAATCCACGTCTTCAGGGAGAAACTCAAAATTCAAAAGTCATTGCATTCTTAGGCATATCAGACTTGAGTGAGCTCTCCTGCAGAAGATGATAGCAGTTCCCACAGCTCTGCCCTGGTCATCCTTAGCGCAGCTCTCCAAGTGACGGCAGATACTAGGTAATGCATGCACCTACTGGCATTCAGTTTCCCAGTTCGGGGCAAGAAATTACAGCAAGAATTGTCAGCATCATTCATCCGTGAGTCCTTCCAGGTTGGTTATAAGAGGCACAATCCCTTTGAGGTGGTCCCAGGGGAGAATGTGCATCCTGATTCATGCTTCCAGAGGAGCTGGAGACCCAGCATGATTTTTCTTCTTTCCTGAGTAGCAGAACCAACAATATGGACAGAAGTGGACAGTGACATACATCTGCTTGTCTGGCCTTCCATGACAGGACTGCAACTATTGAGGGGAAGGGGGAGGGGAAGATCTTTGGAAGCAGAATGTTAATCTCCTTCCTTCCTTCCGGCGAAAGCTAGAAGCAGGAATTTGTTTCTTGTTTGTTTGTTTGAGACAGAGTCTCACTGTGTTGCCCAGGCTGGATCTCAGTGCAGTGGTGCGATCTCAGCTCACTGCAACCTCTGCCTCATGGGTTCAAGCAATTCTCCTGTCTCAGCCTCCTGAGTAGCTAGGACTACAGGTGCCTGCCCCCATGCCCAGCTAATTTTTTGTATTTTTAGTAGAGATGGGGTTTCTACATGTTGGCCAGGCTGGTCTTGAGCTCCAGACCTCAGGTGATCCACCTGCCTCAGCCTCCCAAAGTGCTGGGATTACAGGCATGAGCTACCGCGCGCAGCTAAGAATTTGTTTCTAAGAGGAGATGTCTTCAGAGAGAACCTCAGGTTTTCCACGGTCTCTAAAATTTTACTAAAAGTGCAGAGAAAAATGACAGAGAAGACCTGGAAATTTTTGTAAAGCCATCAATTCGTTTTATCCCACTGAATTCTCAACAGGTCCAGATATTATTATTTCTTTATCTTCCTTCAGGTCTAGCAAGAGGTCTACGTTCTTCCTAACTTTCTTTAGTGACTTCTGAGTACGAGATGCCTCTTGGGAACTGCCAGGCAGAGGATTGGTCAGTCCTCCTCTGGAGGTTCAGGGATTAGTAAATGGTAGCCCACGGGAAAAATCCAGACAGCCGCCTGTGTTTGTAGATAAAGTTTTATTGGTGCATGGCTACAGTTTTTCCTTTGGGATTGTCCTAACTGCTTTCCTGCTTCAAGGGCAGAGTTGAGTAGTTGTGACAGACTGTGATGACCCTCAGCGTGTGAAATGTTTACCATTTGACCCTTTGGAAAAATGTTTGCTGACCCCAGAGTTTGTTTAATCTTTACTACGTAGATGTTAAACTGCCTAAGGGAAAGAAACACAGTATTTCCCCTTTGTTCTGTGCTCCTCACCCCCTAGTATGGCAATTTTTAAGTAAATATTCACCAGATGAGCAATATCCTAAGTCCCAAGGTATGTTGGCCACTTACTCAGCTAATAAATGGGAATTCAAGGAAACAGGCTGGGGCAGGCCTGCCTCCCTGCCTGCCTGCCTCCCTCCCTGCCTGTCTCCCTGCCTCCCTTCCTTCCTTTCTTCTTTCCTTCCTTCCTTTCTTCCCTCCTTCCTTCCTTCCTTCCTCCCTTCCTCTCTTTCCCTCTTTCTCTCCTCTCCTTCTCTTTCCTTCCTTCCCCTTTTCTTTTTTCTTTTCTTTCTTTTCTTTTTCTCTTTTTCTTTCTCTTTCTTTAGTTTCTTTCTCTCTCTTTCTCACTGTCTTTTTTTTTCTTTCCCTCCTTCCCTCCCTCCCTCTCTCCTTTCCTTCCCTTCCTTTCTTTCTTCTTTTTGGTGGGGGTAGACAGGGTTGTTTTTTAAAAGACGTTTTCTTTCCTAGAGTGATCTCTGCTTTCCCCACATAGTCTCTGCCAGGATGTACTCCATCACCCCAGTTTAATACCTTTCAACACAGATTTGGGAGGCAGATAAAGCAGGACATTCCTTAGGGAATTGTCTGTGTAGCCTGAGAATCCAGACACCTGCGATTACAGACTTTTGATCTATGAGCCCCCTCTGACCATCCTACCCCAAAGCATCACTTTTCCAGGTTAGTCACTCCCTTATGGCTTAATGCTGTGCTATTTCTATGCCTCCTACAAACGTTTTCCTAGTGGTGAACACAGGGACTTCTCAGGGCATATACAGTTGACCTTAAAACATCTGAAATGTTAGAGCCCCGTCTCCAGCCTGTTTGCCTTCTTTTTCTACTGATCCCCTTGGGTAATCTCATCTACTCCCAAGGCCTCCAGCAGCCATTTATGCCAACACCTCCCAAATATATAGCTCCTGGTCCCACCTCTCTGCTGATTTCTAGATGTCTGCTCAAATCCCTGATGGGCATCTCCACTTGTGTTAGCTGTAAGTTAGCAGGACCCCATGATGCTATCATCTCCCTTCCTCCATTCCATTTGCTCTCTTGTGTTCCATAGCTTTGTCAGTGGACTCACCAACAGCCAAGGATGCCCAAGCTAGAAGCTTTGCAGTCATCAGACTTCTTTTTCTCTTGCTTTTCCCCCAGGGAACTAATCTGTGCCCACTTTACCTCCTGGGAGTGTAACCATTGTTAGGACTTACAGTGAACCAGATAGTTGGCACTGTGAAGTCAGAGTGGCCCAGCTGGGAATGCAGGAGCTGCGGTTTGAAACTAGGCACTGTGGCTTCAGGACTCATATGCTTGACCACCAGGCTTGACCGCCTGCCAGCATGGGGCTGCTGAGCTCTGCACTTGCCAGCCTTTTCGCCTGGATAACTGAGTTAGCCTTTTAGTGGCCTCCCTGCCTCTGGGCATTTCTCTCTTCCACGCGGTTGTCAGTGATGCCCCCCAAATGGAACCGTCACCACCTGCTTCTCCATCTGAACAGCCTTCTGTGGAGTGTGGAGCCCATGGCCTCCCTGACGGAACCCATCAGTGCCTTGCGTGGTCTGGCCCCACCTGGGTTTCTCCACTCACTCCCCCACACTCATTGTCCTGCAGCTGCAACTCCCGCCTGCCAATCCCCAGGGGAGCCATGAACTCAGATGCCTTTGCTCCATGTGGACATGCCCTCATTCCCTTTGCCTGGCAGGCTCCCCGGACCCTGATAGAAATGTCTCCTGCTCGAGAAACTTCCTCTTGATCCCCTGAGGCAGAGATAATGGACTGTGCTTCATTTACTGCAGTAATGACCACACTTCAACTAGAGCTTGACTGTAAGACCCAAGGGGGCAGAGACCAAGTCTGTCTTCACCCCGAGTCCCCTCGAGGAGCCTCCGCATGAGCTGGATGAAAGGTCTTCAGTGTGTATGTGATGAATCAGTGTGGATACTCCTACTGTGTAAATTATTCTGGGAATTCACTGAGATAATATGTGGAAGGCACGCAGCTCAGCATGAAGCTTTTAGTACATGGTAACAGCTCATCCAAAGCAACTCTGCTTACTTTTTGGTTGTTTATCTTCCCTCACCCACTAACTCACCCAAGAGTGCACTTTCTTCCGGGGTCAAGTCTCCATCTGACTCCCCAGCACTCAGACTGTAAATGTAGAAATTGAAGTTCTGACCCAATGTGGCCACCATATTACTTTAGCCTTCTTACCATTTCTGAATGGAAACATGAGGATGTGAAATGTGAACATGTGTTGTTGATGGTTATTACCATTTTAAAGGAGACCTTCTTTAGGTGTGGGAGGGAGTTAAGTTGATCTGATCCCACGGGAAATACATAATGTCAGCTTGGAGAAATATCCTTATGACGACAGCAGTCCCCTTTTCTTCTTGTTTGTAATAATGATGGACAGTAGTGGTAACAAGTGCTCATGTGCCGGGGCTAGCCAGGCGCCCTCACTGCATGGTCTCATCCACTCTTCCTAGGGCTCCTATGTAGTAGGTACTGCTTTGACCCCTTTCTGCTAATGGGGAAATAGAAGATCCGAGAGGTAAGGTTATGTGCTCAGAGTCACAGAGCCAGCTGGTAGTTGTGCCAGGGTTTGTTTTCTGCCAGAACATGAGTTTGTAGCCTCTCTACCGTGCCGTGCCACCTCCTTACTCCATCGATTTTCCAGGCACAGACGTGGCCGCTTCAAGAACCTTGTATCTGTTTGCCAGGCAGGATGGAATTTGTGGCTCCACATTTTGTTGTCTTTGATAGTGGAGTCTTTGTGGGAGACACTGTGCCCTCCTGATAATCAGAAGGCAGTTTGAGTGGTCAGTGTATTTGCTTTGTTTATAAGGTCTGCCCATGAATTCTGGAGGAGGAAATCATGAAAGACTTTTCCTTTCAGACTGAGCAGCTCATTTGCCACATGACAATTATATGTGCTACATACATGTACTTCCAGCAAGTTCCAGGTACCCAGGTCTTAGGAAAGTTAATGACAATAAGACTGTCCTACAGAACTTCCTCACTGTGGAAGAAATTGATAGCGGCTCATCTAATCAGGGCCCTTATGAAAAGTTAGATTAATAGCAATTTTTGTTTTTTGCTTGCATCTAAAGAAGCATATGTTCTTTGGCATCGTGTGAGGATTATTAGATCTCAGCTTTTGCCCGTTTTGCTCAGAAAAGCTAAATACACCAGATATTCCCCACGTCTGAGTCTGTACTGGTTGAAGAATATTCATGTTTGGGGGAAGGGAAAGGAAGGAGGGTCTTCTCATTTTTATAAAGTGCCCAGCACTGTGCATGGAGCCAGTAGGTACTCTATCTGGACTACATGGAATAGTCCCAATTGCAGATGAGGAAACTGAGTCTGAAAAAGGCCATGTGTCTTACCCAGAGTCACCCAGTCGGCAGAGCTGGGATGTGAACACAAGGCCCTCAGAAGTCTCTCAGCTTTCTACCATGCTAGCCAGCCTTTAAGTTACATGAGTCCAATGTGAGGGAGCTATTCAGTGCCCTGCACCCACTTTGGAGCTCTGCTTACTAGAGAGCAGCGTCTATCTTGTTTTCGTTCAGGGTGGGAACAGGCCGCACTGATTATTTGATCTGAGAAGCAAGTAGTCACTGCTTGGTTAGCCAATGAGTTTTCAAGGTAGACCTATCAAATGGAGTGGAACGGAAGCACATTTTGTTTTATAACCATGTATGAGCTTTTCCTTAATTTCTGCTGGTGTCCTTCTGGTGGGTTCCTTCCTCGCAATAGTTAGAGGAGAGCTTGTCCCCAATATAAGAAAGGTTCCTCAGTTACTGTTTCTGTAGGTTTTCTGGAATTCATCTTGAGGTTAAGAGTGAAGGCTGGGATGCACTGCAGAGCTATTGCAAACCCCTCTACTATTTCCAATTAGTGGATACATGTGTGAGTTGTATGCCTGTCTTATATTTACAAGAGGAAGTATCCCATTTAATTTTATTTTCACACCAAAAGCCCAAGTGTTAAGAGAACACGGTGTTTTAACACTCCCTCGGTTATCAGCTGCAGAGCGGAGGTTGTATATTGTCACATACAGTTTTTGGAGTATATTTCTACATTTGTTACCTGGCAACATTGCTGCATTGGGACGTGAAGTTGTATTGGTTCCTAGCAGACCCTCACTGTTCATACTGTAGAAGGCAGAAGTTGTTTTCCTCCACAGGGATTTAGAAGAGAAGGCACAAGGCTAGTGGGGTTTGGCTGACAGATGGGCTGATGCGCTTCAGTGACATGACCCAGAACCAGGTGCTGGGCAGGGGATGTGGACTCTTGTCCTGTCCCAACAACAGCTCCCTTTAATGCTAGATCTGGTTCCTCACATGTTAGACAAGGGTTAGTATTAGGTAACCTTGAATACTAATTCGTGATTCTTTATCTTCTTGAAGTAAAAACAAAACAACAAACTTTTGTTCTGGTCATTTTATGAGTCATCTGAGCACTTCCAGTACCGTAAAGGCAAATAGCTAATACATGGGTACCTTTTCAGTTGCTCACACTGGATACCCAATTCCCTGCCTTAATTTATGTATTATTGTGGTTTTGACCACTTACTAGTTCTGATGAGAGAGGAAATCCCATAGTAGGAGTGACAGCCAGAGCATCTCTTGTTGAAGTAACCCCTTGAGCTGATTATAGCCCTATGGGGTATTTTGGTTTGCTGATACATGATGCATTGAAAACACTGTATATAGAATTTTTCAAATGCTTAAGTGGGGCCTCCATATACACTGAGGTCATTTTATTCCCCCCTACTTTCCACCCTGTTTCACTGACACTTAACCCTGAAGACATTTGCATTGGAAACTTTGCATTATATGTTTGAAAGTCCTCTCGTTTCAAGCCACACATTCTAAGACTCAGCAAAAGCTTACTGACACCAAGGGCATTGAATTCACCAGCACCTTTAACGTTTCTGGAAGAATGCTTGCTGGGGAAAAGTTCCCATGGTAACTGTTTTTAAAAGAGTTTTGTAGCATCAACAGGTTAGACGTGAAGTCAAAATCATGGAGCTCAGCAGCATACCCTATAAGCATGTACTCCTTTTTAACCACCCCCTAATAAAGACACTGAAGCGACCTGTTCGTAAGCCCTGACAGGCACTGGAGAGTCTAGCCAGGTTGGGCTGGATTTCAGGGGACCTGATTTGTGTTGCCCTGTGCAGTAGGGGGAGGCCTTTTCCATCCACTGGAGTCTTTTTTTTTTTTTTTTTTTTTTGAGGCGGAGGCTTTCTCTGCCGCCCGGGCTGGAGTGCAGTGGCCGGATCTCAGCTCACTGCAAGCTCCGCCTCCCGGGTTTCCGCCATTCTCCTGCCTCAGCCTCCGGAGTAGCTGGGACTACAGGCGCCCGCCACCTCGCCCGGCTAGTTTTTTTGTATTTTTAGTAGAGACGGGGTTTCACCGTGTTAGCCAGGATGGTCTCGATCTCCTGACCTTGTGATCCGCCCGTCTTGGCCTCCCAAAGTGCTGGGATTACAGGCTTGAGCCACCGCGCCCGGCCTCCACTGGACTCTTACTGTCATGCCTGTTAAGGAGCAAAAAGACAACTGATTATGCCTGGAGGGTATTTAGAAACCATCAGTTACCTTTGAATATACCTGTGGTGCTCCAGCCTCCTTTAGAAAACCCAAGATACCGTTTTAATGATGCTTTGCTCTTGGGTATCAAATTTACTCCTTAATTTACCTCAGGAAATGTTCTAAGAGGAAGCCACAAGATTCCATACCTGCTGTTGTTGTTTTAGAGGTAGTGGATTTTTTTTTTTTTTTTTAATCCTCCGAGGAGGACTTGACCCTGAGGGTTCCTAACTTGGACGACCATGCAGAGTACCCTTAACTTGGAAATCTATATCCTGCTGTTTAAACTTTAAGATGATTCCTATCTGGATTAAAGTCCTCAACCAGCAGGCCGAGGCAAACTCTAAAGAAAAACAAGGTCATGCTGCATTTTTTTTGGTAAGCACAGGAATCAACAAAGAGATGTTATATAACTTCTATTTATATCCTCCTTGCTCACTATCTGCAGGCAGACAAGAGTCGCTGAGAAGGGATTTAATGAGCTCTCTGGGTTTGCTCACCTTCCTGAGCTGGTAGGAACCAGCTTGTTCTCAAATGCGTCAGTAAAGAATCTGGCTGTGGGTGGGCGGCCAGGGTAGGTGGACTGAGTTGTTGCTATGGTGTTTTTTAATTCCCCTGTCTCTCAAAGATCTCACTCCCCCCTTCCCTGACTCCTTCCTTTTGCCCCCTTCCTTTCTTTCTTTCTTTCTTTTTTTTTTAATCTATAAGCTTCCTTGTTTCTCACACCTACTCATGATTCTTGGAGCTGTCTCCGGAAACAGAATATTTTCCCTCTCCTTCCTAAGTGCTCAGCTCCCCCATTGTGTAGCCCCAGGACATCAGAAGTTGTTTTCTAAGGTATATTTTTTCCACCCTCCCCTGTTTCTTTTCCCATGATTTTTTTTTTATTACCAACCCCTCCATCAGAGGGACCTATCCTAGGAGTCTTCCATCTTGCCTGATAGAAGTTTTCTCTGGCAGATTCCAAATCAGATTGTTCCAAAACCAGATGAAGTGTATTGCTAGTTGGACAATCAGTATGGCCTGGAGGAGAAGGGCCGTTTGTATTTCCATGCATCCTCCTTTGTCCTCTTGCCCTGGGTGGAGTGATGACGTCTCCATCTCCTCTAGTGTGTTAGAAAATAGAACCACAAGAAAACAAGAGAATGGGTTTACCCCACAGTCATAATTCCTGGAGCTTGGGTAACTCCTGTTACCTGAAGGTTGCAGGTTGAAATTACTCAGCTTGCATTTAATTAAAAAAAAAAAAAAAAATGCTGCCCCATCAGATTCTCAGCAGGGACGACGAATGCACCTTGCTGAGAACCCTATGGCTGCCCAGGGAGTGGCCCCCTGCACTCTGGCCAGCCTGGTGGTGGCCGCAGAGGCTTCTGAGATGGCTCTGTGTTGTCCATTACATTCCCACCAGAGCAGAGGCACTTAGAAGATGTGAGTAGGGAGGTTAGGATAAAAAGTTCTTAGAAAAGAATACATAGTTCCATGAGGACAGGCTGAAAAAATTTTTTAAAAGCCAAACCCACCCCTGCCTTGCCCAGAAGTTGTGCAATCCTTAACAGCAGTAGCCTGTTTGAATAATCAGAGGCAAGCTGACTTCCCTTTATTAACTTCTGTTAGAGACATCTGCATAAAATATCCCCGGATTCCAGACCAAGTAGGTAATTTTTTTTTCCCCTCTGAGTAACTGGAGGGACTTTCCCTTTGGAAATCTTCCAGCAGAGTTAACTTCATGGTTGAGACTGTTTTCTCATTATAAAGTTGCCAACAGCTAGATTCCCGATGCAGGGACAACAAAGGCACGTCACATACACACTTGGACCCCCGCTTCCCTGAGAACTGACTTGATGTTCACAGTTACCTCTGGTTCTTCTGCCTTGACCCTCCTTTTCACTGAGAAATCTATGCCCGCTCACATTGCTCACATTTCCTGAGGTCCTCTGAGTTCCTCTTTGAAACTGTCAGAGGCTCTCTCAAAGTTTCTACCAATTTCCTATGCCTGGGTTTTAGACTTTTCATCAAGATGGCCCTGACACTGAAGGGGATAGTCCTGTAAACCCTCTGAAGTCTTCAAGCCTCTTTTTTCCCCTGGAATTCAGGACTTTAAAAATATATGTATTTGATTGCTGTTCGAGGAGGATGTGTTTCAGTTGCCCTTACCATATGGTATTTCAGAAATATGTTTTTATTAGCCTCCTTGCAACACAAACCCACAAACTGTTCAGCCCAGAGCTTGTAGCTATCAAGTCTGGGGAGGAAGCCAGGTTTGGAGACGGAAGGTGCACAAATGATCATCCCTCCTGGGCTGTAGTTAATAATGCAAGCCGCTATGTCACTGGGGCCGGAGTAGTTAACAGTTAACTCGATGGATTAAGGATCCCCAGCCAGGCTGAGCCCATCACAGAGTTATGTGCAAAAACCGGATAAGCCTGTAGAGGTGGCAACACCACATCAGCCGCCTTTGGCTGGTCAGCGGTGTGCTGCATTTTCCCACTTAGCAGGAATTTGAAGCTTTCACATGCAGGGATCTTCTGGCCATAAAGTTATACTTCAGCTGCCGTGGATGCAAAGCTTGGCTTGAGTGTTTTGGAATTGCACCTCCTTCAGGATTGTTGTTCATTCATTAATATAGTAAAGTTTTTTAAAAGAGAGAGAAGAGGCCTTGCTATGTTGACCAAGCTGGCCTTGAACTCCTGGGCTCAAGAGATCTTTCTGTCTCAGCCTCCGGAGTAGCTGGAACTACTGGCTTGTGCCACCACAGCCAGCTTAATATAGCAGATGTTTATGTACTGAGCACTCCTTGGGTGTCAGGTGCTGTACACGTTGGCATTAATACAGTCAGTGATGAGACCAACATAGCCCCTGCCCTCCAGGAGCTTACAGTCTTGTGGGAGACAGAGATAGGAAATCAGCTCATAATCAGCTAAATCACAGCTTCAGAGAAGTGTGATGGGGAAGCAAACAGGGGCCACGAAGGGTTGTCAGGGAGGGCTTCTCTAGGGAGATGCCATTCAAGCTGAGACCCAGCAGATGGGAAGAGAAGGAGCTGTGTGAAGAGTAGCAGAGGGCAAGAGTATTCCAGAAGTGGGTTGGCTTGTGCTTGGGATGTTGGAGGAGCTGAGTGAAGGAGGCCGACGTGGTCTACCCCATGGCGGTCAGTCAGGGGCAGAGCTGCGGAAAGTATTTGCTCCACCAAGGTGACGGGCTTGTCATCAAGTGGGGGCTGGATGAGGTGATCTCTGTGGTTCCTGCCAATCCCTAGTCAGTGCTTCTAAAGGGCACCAAGTTGGCTTGGGCTTGTCCCCTGCTTGGATATGCACTGCTGCTGCCAAAGCCCTAATATACAAAGCAGCTTTACCCAGATGAGTGCTGTGTGATTTCACCCTGCCCTGCTCTAGCCACTTGGCCATCTGTACATCTTACTGTCAGCTGCCAGGGATGCTCTCTGTGGCCATGTGGAAGTTACCTGGTGGGCCTGCACACAGCAAAATGGGTCTGCAGGGTGGGGAGATATGAGAAGCCCCAGCACATTCTGCTCAGGACCAGACTTGGCTGTACCTGAGAGTCAGCTGAGCTGGGAAGAACTGGAGTTGACTGGGGGTGACTGCAGAGTCTTCATCAAGGAGGCACTTGCTTCGCTTGATGCTTTGCCATCTGTGAGCCAGTGTCCTTGCCTCCAGCAGGCCAGGGTGGATTTACTTTTTTCAGCTTCTACGGCCAAGTGTCCTTGTCACAGGTGTGTGGAGAGCAGAGAAGGGAACATGGCTGGTGTAGACACCCTGCTGGTACTGTGTGGGCTCTCACCTGTTTTCTCTCCTGTACTCCTTGCAGTAGAGCCTCAAGTGATTCTCCTCCTCTTTCTCCATTGCAGATGAGGAAACTGAGGATAGAAGTTAATAAATGAGCTGTCCAAACCCACCTAGTTCCTAAGTCACCCCTTTGCATACGTTTCTACGTTGCTAAAGATGTAGGATAGAGATCACTTTCACTGAGCCGTGTGACTGCACAAACACAGAAAATGGGTGGGGCAAGGAATATTCTTGGCATCAGTATACATTTCAAGTTGAATTCCCTGGGAACCTTGGAGCATTGAGGACAGGAAACGTTGATTGGTGTTGATTCATTGCCCCTCGGGTACACAGAATGGAAATAAGACCTGGGGAGTTGGTCCCAGAGATCAACTCCCCTAACCCTGCATCTCCTACTTTAGCCCTCAATCTTCACGATGCAGATTGCCGCCCCCGTGGAGGAATAGCACCGAAGTCACTGCAGGTCCTCAGCACTGGACCCTCTTCCCGGGAGGATGACTTAGTGATAGAATTTTCCAAGCACCTCTTGTATCTGTCTTTTCAGGGTTCATGAGACAAGGTGGAGGTCTGATGAGGAGGTCTTCGTGTCCTCCTGGCCACAGTTCCCACAGTGATCATGTGGGTGAGCCAAGACAGGACCTGAGAGTTTCACAAGAGCCACCAGAGGATACTTGTCATTGAATCATAGAACCAACCCTGGAAGCCACCCTCAGAGGCTGGCATGTGTCTCCTGCAGCCCAGACATGCAATTCACATTGTTCATTCCTTCTTTATGGACGGAAATTTTAAAGCCCCTCTGATTCCTTGGGCAAAAGTCTTTCCTGAGATCTAACCGAACTCTCCTTTGCTTTAGAGTACCTTTTTAATAAGCCTCATGTTGGCTTGAAGAGCCACCAGAACACCTTCTTGCCCTCCTGGAGGATTACCAAGGAGCTTCCTACCATGGTCCCCTTCCAGTTCAGGCAAATTTTGAGGTTGCGTCTATTTTATGTCTGTTTTCAAAGGTATCGTTGATTTGCCACTCCACTGGTCATCTTTGTTTTGTCTGGAGGCTTTCCAATCTTCATGACTTGGCTGGACGAGACAGATGGCGGTGCCGTGTATCCCCACAGAAGATACTGGCCTTTGGCATCTGTTTGACCACTGAACCCAGAGAAAATTTGGAGTGTCCTTAACTTCTTGTTCCTGGGTCGGAGCCACAGGGTCCTCCCGAGTGGTGGCTGACCTATTTCTCTGAAATCCGGTTTTACTGTTAAATATTGCTGGAAACAGTGGTTGCCAGCAGCCTGCCTACACCATCAGAGGCTTCCTAAGATAATACCTTTAAATTTATTTTTTAGGAATTGCTGTTAGCTGGTTGAGTTGTTGATGAATATGTGTGACACAGTTAGTGTTCTGATCCACACAGGGTGTAGGGAACCACGTTGCTTACCAGATAGGGCAGAGCTTTCCCAGTAAGTCCCGGTTCCCGTGGGTACTGGGAGACAGGAAAGGAGAGCTGTTAAGCTTTCTGTCTCAGAAGAAAGGTGTTTTTTTCCTCAGTTTAAAACATTTTTTTTTAGACGTGGGGTCTTGCTATGTTGCCCAGGCTAGTCTCGAAATCCTGGGCTCAAGCAGTCCTCCCACCTGGGCCTCCCGAACTGCTGGGATTACAGCTGTGAGTCACCACACTGGATCCTGAAACGTGTTTTTAATAGAACAGGTTGGACTTTGCCGCCTGAAGAAAACCGAATTCACCTTGAAAATCATCATGAAGATCCCCTGCTTTGGCCTTGACCCTGGAGCTTAGGCCCTTCCCTAGAGCCCAGTGACCAGATTAATAAGAGTGAAGGAAGGGTTCCTTGTCTGCCACCTTTACTCTCAGGTGTCAGGCATAGCGACGGGCGTCTGCCCCACCCTTACCTGGCAGGGTAGTTGAAACTGGTTTGTCTCTCACTTGTTAAGAGGTGACTGTACAGTGTGGATGAGGGAGGACCTTATTTCAGAAAAATGAAATTGAAATGTTGACACCTCTCCAGTACAGACTTGCTTCACTTCATCACTTCCTTTCTACTTGGAAGTTATTTCGGAACTCATTAAAGCTGGAAACAACCTGAGAGAGGTTGGTAAACTGAGAGCTGCAGATGTTGGCTGGTTGGAAGCCATCAGACCTTGCAAAAAAGTTTTTTGTTGGGGTGAGTGGTAATTTATGCCAAGGGAGTGTTCAATTCTGAATGCCCATTGTATTAATGATTAGACCCTTTTCATAGGTCAGAATTTTACTGAAGTCAAGACTGGTTTAAAATGTTGGAAAATGCTTTATGTGGAAAGGGTTGGGATTGTTTGAGAGGAGGGTCTGACACAAGCTTGTATTCTGCCTTTGGGCGTGTTAAACTTTGACAAGTGGAAGCAACGATGTTTATCTCTGCACGTGCAGAAATTTGGCTTCCATAGCTAGTGAAATTTCAGCCAAATTTTTTTTAACTTTAGGTTTCGGGGTACCTGTGAAGGTTTGTTATATAGGTAAACGCATGTGACAGGGGGTTGTACAAATTATTTCATCACCCAGGTACTATGCCTAGTAGCCAATAGTTATTTTTTCTGCTCCTCTTCCTCCTCCCACCCTCCACCCTCAGGTAGACCCCAGTGTCTATTGTTTCCTTCTTTGTATTCATGAGTTCTCGTCATTTAGCTCCCACTTAAACGCCAGAACGTGCGGATTTGGTTTTCTGTTCCTGCATTAGTTTGCTGACGATAATAGCCTCCAGCTCTATCCATGTTCCCACAAAAGATACGGTCTTGTTCTGTTTTTGTGCCATCCAAACTTAAAAAAAAAATCTACATTGTGACGGTTAATGGGAATTGCTATTCATTGTGTTTTTGCTGTCAACTTAGAGGCCATTCAACCTACCAGAACCAACTGGAATTATCACTGGATGCAATTTGGACACTAGTCTTTGGCCATTTACATAACACCCAGCTCCTTTCTGGATCCACTTATCTTACACCTTCCCTGGAAAGGGGTATTGTTGTTAGACAACTGTAGCACCTTCCGTCTGAGTAGTTCGTGGTAGTAATCAAAGTGTTTTTCACACCTAATGTTTCATAACAGCCTTGCTGGGCCCCAGCTTCCATGTGATGCTGACATGGCAGGTGGTAGGACCCTCATTTTTTAGCTAAAGAACGCAGGGCACAAATGAGGTTAAGTAAATTGCCCATGATCACATGGCTGGATAGCAAGGAGCCAAGGCCATAATTTAGGTTTCCCGACTTCCAGTTCTCTAGGCACACTCTGCCTACCCAGGTGTGTTTTATTACCTAGTTCATGGTTCCTGGTCTTTGAGTTTTAATTGTAATCATTGGTTTCTAGAAGAAGGACTCCAGACCCACAGCAGTCATTGTGTGACAATGGTTTTGTTAATAATTTATTACCCTAGCCCTGGCAGCCCTTCAGCTTGCAGAAGGGGATTGTTTGGGAGCCCATATTAACAAATGTATTAAACGTCAAGGGAAAGTTGAGGCATTCGAATGCATGTGTACCTTCCGCCACTATTCTTTACTGTGAGAGGAGCCTGTTTATGCCTCTGAAAGACCTGGTGGGTAGGGGTAGGGGTGGGGTGGATTATAAAATGCCAAAAGGTGTTCAGAACAGGACAGACTCCTGCTCAGGGGAGAGGCGTTTAACAGAGCAAGTGGTTGGGAACAGGGCTGAGGCATCAGACAGGTGGGGCTTGGGTGCCAGGGCACTCATTAGGTGGATGACTCAGCAGGTTACTTCTTGGGGCCTCAGTTTCCTCATCTGTAAACTGGGGATGATAATGGCACCTACCCCATGGGGTAGTTCTGAGGATTAAATGAGATAATGCATATAAAGCACTTAGCACCCAGCAAATTGGAAATGTTCAGTTGCCGTTCACTATAATAAAACTTGCAGAGAGAGGGTCGCTAGGGAGTGGCGAGTTCTCAGTTAATCACAGGTGTAGGAAGACAGCCAAGGTAAGCCCCACCTCTTGGTAGCCACTGGCATTGCTCTGTCACCCACAGAGTGTCTGTTCAAGCTGGGCAGGAGTGGGTTAGTCTGGTTGGAGATGTCCCCTGAAGTCCCTGAGACTCCCAGAGTTGATGTGAAAAGGGAAAAATCAAAGATGCCCACAGAGAATTTACCTCAGCCGGTGGAAACTCAAGCTTTGGCTCACTGTTCAGCAGCCACATTTTTCAAATTCTTGGCCTTAGTGTGAGAACTTAAATCATTTTGCAGCAGGTAAGTGAGCAGCCGTGGTGTCATGGGCTGGATGGGTCAGGGCTGTGTCTTCTGAGGCAGTGAGACGGAAAATCCCATTCTCTGGATTCTCTCAAGGCCCAGAGCAAGGGCTTCTGAAAGGTGGACCAACTTTCAGAGCGGATGGAAATGCTTTTCTTTGGGGAAGGATCCGAGTCCCGCAGTTGTCACTCTGTGCTGGACTGCTCCCCTGCAAGCCATCCCCGCTCCCGCCAGGCTCCCCCCTGGGACACATACATCTGTGCTCCCCAGCACTGCCCTGTCCTGCAGCGGAGACGCTGCAAAGGGGCTCCTCCCCCACAATGGCCTGGTGGCCCAGGAAGGGACAGGTGGGCTGGCTCACATTCCAGGAAGCGCCATGATCCTTGGACTGCAAAGCCTGGCTTTTCCCCTGAACTTCCCGAATTCTCAGAAAGATGGCTTCATGGGTATATGTCCAGGTCATGGGGAAGACTTGTCTCTCCTATTCTTCTCTCCAGGACCACTTGCTTACACAGTTTGATTAGGACTGTGACCTCTTGCACCCAAAGAAAGGAGTGTCCCCCTTTGAACTAGGTAATAAAACACACCTGGCTAGGCAGAGAGGTCCTGGAGAACTGGAAGTCAGGGAACCTAAATTATGGCCTTGGCTCCTTGCTGTCCAGCCATGTGATCCTGAGCAATTTACTTAACCTCATTTGTGCCCTGGGGTTTTTAGCTGAAAAACGAGGGTCCTACCACCTGCCATGTCAGCATCACATGGAAGCTGGGGCCCAGCAAGGCTGTTATGAAACATTAGGTGTGAAAAACACCTTGATTACTACCAGGAACTACTCAGATGCAAAGTGCTATGTGTCTAACAATAATACCCCTTTCCAGGGAAGGGTAAGATAGGTGGATCCAGAAAGGAGCTGGGTGTTATGTAAATGGCCAAAGACTAGTGTCCAAATTGCATCCAATGATAATTCCAGGCCCTCTGTCTCCCTGCTGTCACCAGGGTGGCCACCACTGTCTGCTAGCCCCTAACCTCAGGGTGGCTCTTGTTCCTGAAGCAAGGCAGGCTCATCATAACCACGCTCCATGGCTTTGCAAGGACTTGCGGGGCCGGGGGAGGAAGGGGGAGCCAGGCTAATTAAGCAACCTTTTATTATTTTCAAGTCTGATCCGAAAAGGTAGTTTTGTTATTCTTTTAATCTAAGACCCTGATTCCTTGGCCCCTCTACAGCTCAGTCAACCCAAGGAGGGAACATTGTGTACTTGACAATTAGCAGAAGGTGAGAATGTAAACTCGGGTTGTGGTTTCAACCAGCCACACACCCCAGTGTGGTCAAAAGTAACTGTCTTGGGCAGTCAGGAGAGGGAGGTTCTGTGTGACCCTGGCAAGTCCCTTTCCCTTTCTGGGCTTCAGTTTCCTCATCTGTGGAATGTGGAAGGATGGCCGACGTGGGTGGTTTTCAAGTGCTGCTCTCCTGGAGTTCCAAGGAGTTTCAATGGCGAGAGGGAGGAGACCCTCTTTGCTCTGCTTCATATGGAGCTGTTTTGCTTTTTCTCTTTTATCTAGGGGGGTCTTTATCTAAGATGGTGTTTGGGGACTGGAGAGGAGCACGTTCCCCTGCTGAAAAAGGCATTTGGAAACTGCCGGAATCCAGTGCTTCCAGCTGCAGGGTTCTGTGATCTGTGTTCTCTTGCTCTTTTGTTGTAGTTGAAGGTTGGCTGACAGCAGCCATGCCCACTTCCTGTTCCCCCTGCCCAGTGGATTCAGGATGGAAACGGCCACTGCCGGGGTCACTGCCTCACCCTGCCCCTGCCCTGGCCTTTTGCTTAAAGCATATCGGGTCAGACCTGTCATCAGGGATGTCTGGGACTGGCGCTGCGGCCCACAGACCAGCTTCGTGTCTTCTGCTTTCCCTGCCTTTGACTCCGGCCTCACTGCTGGGGCTGGTTGTCTGTGTTGGTTCAACATGCAGACAGGAGGAGAGTTGGTTGTGGCTCTGCCACAAGTCACTGACCTCTCCTAACCCCAGCTCTCTCATCTATAATGTGACAGATTTATGAATGATGATATCTGCCTTGGCAATCTCCTAAGACTCTGGTGAGACAGCTTATATGGAAAGGGCTCTGGCATCAAATGTGATTTGGAGATGACTGGAGGGTAAGGAGGGGTCAGCCTGGGGGCGCGCAGATGGTGTTCCCTCTGGTGGAGAGGCAGCCTCAGAATGTGGTCCCTCTACAGAGTTCCCCAGCTTTCTGGGAACAAAGCAGACTTTCTGTTATCTTTTTAAAATTTTTATTCTTGTGATATAATTGACATATAATCATCGGCACAGATTTTAAATGTAGACTTTGATTAGATTTGACAAATGTTTTTATACCCATTATACTAGTTTTCTGTGGCTGCTGTAACAAATTCCTACAAACTTAGTGGCTTATTGTTTTGTAAGTTCAACATGAGTCTTACTAGCTAGACTAAAGCAAGTGTTGGCAGGCCAGCGCTCCTTTCTGGAGGCTCTAGGGGAGAAGGCTTCCTTGCCTTTTCCAGTCTCCAGAGGCCACCCACATTCTTTGGCTTGTGGTCCCTTCCTCCATCTTCAGGTTTAGCAATGGTGAGTGGAGGCCTTCTCACATCGCCTCTAGCTACCCTCCTCTCCTGCCTCCTGCCTCCACTGTGAAGGCTCCTTGTAATTATGTTGGGCCCATCTGAGTAATCCAAGCTCATCTCTCTACTTTAAGGTCAGAGATTAGCAGCCTTTAGTCCATCTGCACCTTTAATTCCCCTTCGCCACATAAGGCAGCATTTTCACAGGTTCCAGGGACTAGAACATGGACGTGTTTGAGGGGGCCATTCTGTCTACCATACCTGTGAAAGTGCCAACCTAATCAAGACGTTTCTTTCCTTCCAGAAAGTTGTCTTATTCCCATTTATAGTCCTTTTCTACTCACAACCCCCCACCTCCCAGAGGCGACCACCATTTTGATGTTTTTTTGAACGTTTATTTTAGATTCAGGAGGTAAATGTGCAGGTTTGTTACCTGGGTATATTGTGTGGTGCTGAGGTTTGGGGTACAAATGATCCCATCACCCAGGTGGTGAACATCGTACCCAAGAGTTTTTCAACCCTTGCCCCTGCCCAAGTACTCCCCAGTGTCTGTTTTTCCCCTCTTTATGTCTGTGAGTACCCAATGTTTATCTCTCACTGACAAGTGAGAAAATGTAGTATTTGGTTTTTTGTTCCTGCATCAATTTGCTTAGGAAAATGACCCCCAGCTGCATCCATTTTGCTGCAGAGGCCCTGATCTCAATCTCTTTTATGGCTGTGTAGTATTCCATGTTTTATATGTACCACATGTATTCAGCTCACTGTTGGTGGGTGCCTAGCAACCACCATATTCTGATTTCTCTCACCATCACCTGAAGGGCTACCTCATATCTGCCAGGTGGGGTGGAGTGAAGAGTTTGAAAAAGTAAAATCTCTGATGATTTGCTCTTGGTCAGGGTGAAGAGGGATGAATTGAAAGAGGTTCAGAGGAAGGGGAGAGAGGGAGGCGTTGTTGCATGTAGAGGGGCCCTGCTTCAGGAGCCTGGGGCGGGGAGGCTGTGCACCCACCTCCTCTGCTCTCAGCTCCCACCAGACGTAAGGAGACAGTCCCGAGGAGGACACTCCACTCCCCACCCAAACCCTGCATCATTACAGAAAGAGGCTTAATGAACAGGTCTGTGACTGTGTGGAGGGCTCTTGTCTCTCTAAGTCTGGGTCACACCAGGTACCAGAGGGGGCAGGTGAACGCCTCCAGCAGCCGCAGCCACAGCCAGCAATTCCAGAAGGCCCTCCCTGGGGACAGCTGCCCCTCTGCCTCCCTTCACTCCCAGGGCATGCCCCTTCTAAGGAGAAGTATGTTAGTTCTTTACCCACACTACCATCATGTTTCACTTCTACTCTCGCAACAGATACCACTGCTTCTCTTCTAGAAACCCCACTTCTTCCTTCGGGGGTACCTTTTAAAGTTTTTTATTTCATTGGGACAGAAGTCTCACTATGTTGCCCAGGTAGGCCTTGAGCTCCTGGGCTCAAAAGATCTTCCTGCCTCAGCCTCCGGAGTAGCTGGGACTGCAGGCGTGCGCCCCAGCACCCGGCTTGGAGTGTCTTTATTTGGCTTCTCAGTCAGGGGACTTACACCCTAAGCTCTAACATCCTGCCTGTTAGAGCTGTCTTCACCTGGGCATCCTGGGGAGAGTGCGTTCTTCGTAGTTGGGTATCTTGGGTCTATGCTAAAATATTTGATGTGTACTATCTTTCAGGGCCCCCTGAGCTCTCCAAAGGAATAATCATTGTAACTAACTCCGTGGGTTTTTGGGCGAGATAACATGTGAAGGTTTGCCGGAGCTCCTGGTAGCTCGAAAGCAGTCAGTGAGTGTTAGCTATCGTGTTACTGTGGTGATCTCACTGAGCCTTCATAACCATCCATGAAGTATGATTGTTACCCATTTTGCAGATGAGAAGATTCGGGTTTCAGAGACATTGTCAATTCCTAAGGTGACCCTCGCTAGTAAGTGGTGGAGCTGAGATCCAGGCCTTTCTGACTCTGGAAACACAGCTGTCACCTTGCTATTGTGTCCTAGCTGCTCACAGGGTTGCCTTCACCTTGGGGTTTTCACATTCTACTAATGTAATGGTAGTAGAAAAACAAAACTAACACCATCAGTTTGCACTGTACTGAGCACTTGGCATGTATCGTGGCAGCCCTTCCATGTGGATTGAGAGAGGCTGGGCAGTGTGCCCAAGGCCACAAAGCCAGTGGGTCAAGGACCTGGGACTCACACCCAGGCAGTCTGATTGCAAAGTCTGCCCTGCTAATTCCTCTGTTAAGAAACGCCTTCCCAGTGTGGCAATTCCTCAAAGATTTAGAACCAGAAATACCATTTGGCCCAGCAATCCCATTGCTGGGTACATACCCAAAGGAATATAAATCATTCTGTTATAAAGTTACATGTATGCATATGTTTATTGCAGTACTCTTCATAATAGCAAAGACATGGAATCAACCCAAATGCCCATCACTGATAGATTGGATAAAGAAATTGTAGTACATAAACTATACAGCCGTAAAGTGTGGAATACTGTACAGCCAGAAAAAGGAAAGAGATCGTGGCCTTTGCAGGGACATGGATGAAGCCAGGAGCCATTATCCTCAGCAAACTAATGCAGGAATAGAAAACCAAACACCGCATGTTCTCACTTATAAGTATGAGCTGAACAGTGAGAACACATGGACACAAGGAGGGGAACAACATACACTGGGTCCTGTTGGGGGAGGTGGGGGTTGGAGGGGAGCGTTAGGAAAAAGAGCTAATGCATGCTGGGCTTAATATGTAGGTGATGGGTGGGTTGATAGGTGCAGCAAACCACCGTATATTTACCTTTGTAACAAACCTGCACATCCTGCACAGATACCCCAGAACTTAAAACATTTTTTTAATTTAAAAAATTTATTCGAACAGAATTTAAAAAAATAAATGTCTTCCTTCCATTGAGGCACTGGTTATATTTCTCCTTTTGATACCAAGAGTAGTATAACTCGGCACACCTCTCATTTCAGCTTGACCTCAGAGCCCGGCCTGGGACTCCTCTGAATCCTCATTCCCCATTTTCCAGTTCCCAACCTATTCTCTTTTTGATCTTCTGTGCTTACTCGTGTCTTCTAGACCTTATTATCCATTTTATTATCTTATTGAGCACATTCTATCGATAAAGCTGCTTCGAACCTGTGAGCAAGTGAGTACTGGAGTCAGTAATGCGAAACAAACGTAGTGGCCGTGGCAGAAACACACACAGCAGTGTGGCGTTCTCAGTGCCTGGCCCTGCCTCATCTCATAAGAGCTTCTCTTACCCTGACCCTAGCGGTTGACAGCCGTCGGGTCACCCGGCTGGCCGTCAGACAGTGCGGTCTGTGGCAGGCTATCTGTGTGTGTCGCGTGGCGCTGCTATCAGATGACAGATGGCGGGCTTTATTTATTCATTTGCTTACTTAGTTGAAGGGCTTTTGTTTCCTTGAATGACCAGATTGTCCAAAATGCTTTTAAAGTTGCTTCCATGCCACAAGCACAGGGTTGGGATAGCACCTGAAGCGAACGGTCCTGCACGGCCACCTGCTGGCACGCCCTGGCGTGAGCCCCTGTGAGCCCACGTGGGTGAGATGTTGGATGGCCTGCCTTGGTGGGAAATTCAGTCACCATAATTAGGTGGCTTCAGGTTGCATTTTTTTGTACCCACCATTTTTTTGTCTCTTTTGTTGATCTGAGGGTTCAAGAGCTCTCAAATAAGTGAACAATTGAAAGTTGCTTTCTCTTATTTGAGCAATTTTGTAGAATTCATTTATTTTGGAGATTTATTTCTGTCATGTCCACCAAATATAAAAAGGATCTGACTGTGGGGAGGGGGCATCCAGTTATGGGGAGCCATAAAAGTGTTGGGTTATATTCATTCTTTTATCAAATAATCATGGAGTGCCTTCTGTGTGCTGGGTCTCTTCTAGGTGCTCTGGGGGCAGCTGAAAACCACTGAAGTGAGGCATCTGCCTTCAAAGGGCTTGCGCTCTGCATAAGACAGACAGTAAGCAGGTGAACAGTCAGTGCGACAGTGCAATTCAGAGGGCTTGATTGCTGTGAAGAACATAAAACGGGGCATGGAGAATAAGCAGTAGGCTTGGGAGCTGCTGTAGGGGCAGCCTCACTGAGCAGGTGGCATTGGTGGTGGGCCCAAAAGATGAGGGGCCCTAGCCAGGGGAAGAACCAGGAATATAAGAATAGGGCAGTGGCATTGAGTGTCTGCCACAGCACTGTTTACCAGCAGCCTCCTGGGTCACTTTTGTAGGGATAAAAGGCTATTTAGTAAATAGTTATTATGGTGTTTGTTGAATTACTGTGTGTTTTCCTCCTGAGGCTGTCCAATTTCATGGGGGGAAGGTCTAGGCTCCTTTTTGCTCACTTCTCTTATAACTGACATAGTGCCCACCTCATGACAAATGCAAAAATAAGTAGTGGGTGGGTGGGTGGGTGGACGGATGGATGGATGGATGAGGAGGTAGATGGATGAGTGGATGGATGGATGAAATAGCAGGAAACCTAAAAGAAAAGAAAATAGGCAATAAAGGGCAATGGAGGACACTACAGACTTACCTTCGTTCCAGAGTGGGAATCGTGAAGGCCTCAGTGACACGCAGGATGACAAGGCCAAGTATAGGGGAGATGGTGACTTGCGTCCTGGCATTTGGCAATGGCTGGAGAGAAAACAAACCAGGGAGCACAGGCAGGAAGGATGGATCCTGTGCTGTAAAAAACAACCAGAGGTAAAGAAGAACAATTAGAAGGAAGAGAAAGAGCATGACCAAGAAGTGCATTGTGGGCAGACAGGACAGATGTTTGTCCACAAAGTGTGTGAGTCGATGGCTGGAAGAGTCAAAGCAGCTGAAGTTGCATGTTGATGATGGAAATGTGGTGGTTCCCTGGGGCTCTGCTGAATCAGGCATTGGGGTGTGTGTATGGATTAGTTTCAAGAGTTAGGGGGCTTTGAGAAGGTGATAAGATTTAAGATCTTTCTGGGATTGGAAGCCTAGGACTGCCTTCTATAGGGAAGTGCCATCTTTCCAAATGGAAGGATTTGAAATTGCCAGAAGATCCCCTGGAAGAAGCAAATATATTGTTTGGAGCTTTGTTTTTTAAATGACTGTATTGTATTTTTATGTAAATAATTTACAACAGTGTGGTGTTTGCAGAGGGGTGAAAAGCGAATACTCATAAATGAAGTTGAGACACCATATTGTGTTTCTCCATCAACAGTGTATACTACTGCTTGCAGTGGGTCCAAAAACAAATGTGTATCCAAGAGGAGAGCTACCTGTTCATTTTGAGCTTCTTCATTTAACCACTCTTACCTGTCCTTTGAGACCCGATTTGAAGATGACCTTTTTCTTGAAGATTTTGGAATCACTATAGCATAGTGTCATCCTCACCAGCTCTGAGCATCTATAATATAATTGTGTAGCTTCCTGAGCACTTTTCACTTAACATAATTTAGTCTGATTTATGGACATGTCATCCTAACCTGTTAATGAGCACAGGCAGCATATCTTATTCATGTGTATATTTTTGATAGGGCTCTGCCCAGGGGAAGAGGGCATAGAAGCCCTTAAACAAATGATTGGCCCTGCAGTAATCCCCCCACAAAAAGTCACTTTTCATTATTAACAGTGTTGTTTTGTGTGTGTGCAAGGGTGAAAGGGAGTTGTTCTTAGTTGGCAACTGTCTGCCTACGACACTCGAGCATGTTCCCAAAGCCTATGCGTCTGTTCCAGTCACAGCAATTTGTTTCACAGGCTCTGTGTTGAAAACCTCAGGCCTTAGAACCCAGAGAACTACAGTGTGTGGAGTGGTCCTTAACGCTGCCCTAAACTTAGATCATGCGTGAGGTTTTGCAACTGGCTCTGATCTTCATTAGGTTTTGGTGTCACGAGTGGGGTGCAGTTTCTGGTCAGTTACAGTGTTCACAATCTATGGCTTTTCCTTTGCAGCACTCCTTTTTCTGCCGCTTGACAGAAGATAAGAAGTCAGAGAAATTCTTTAAGGTGTTTTATGACCGGATGAAGGTGGCACAGCAAGAAATCAAAGCAACAGTGACAGTGAACACCAGTGACTTGGGAAATAAAAAGAAAGACGACGAGGTAGACAGGGATGCCCCGTCACGGAAAAAAGGTAAATGTTCTTCAGTCCTCAGTCAGCTGGACCGTGAACAACAGAGGAGTCCTTGTTTTCCTTCATTGTTTTCATTACTTCTGTGCTCTAAAATGCATTATGATGGGAGCTTTCAGAAGAAAAGCCAGCCTGGTTATGATGTAATTCTTCCTCAGTGACCTGAGCTGAAGCCCTGCTGCTCAGAAGGATCTTCCTGTTTAGTAAAGAACATTCCTCTTGGTCAAGCTTAGGGTTTTATTGGCAAGGGATCCATGAATATTCTTTTCCTGTGATTTATATTTAATGTTAGAGAAAGTTGAGGGAAATACGTATTTTAAAACTGGGTGTCAGTCCTTTGTCAGATAATGTTCTTTTGTTTTCTGAGGTATTGGAAAGCTTATAAAGCTTTTTATCCAGTATCTCACCAGAAGAGAAGTCGTACTGGGGAGTGGGTAGACCCACAGATGTTGGAGTCAGGTGGTCTTGAGAAAGTTAAGCACCCTGAGCCTCATGTTTCAAGTTTAGAACTGGGTTTCTCAACCGCAGCACAAGTGACATTTGGAGAATTCTTTGTTACAGGGCTGTCCGGCTGTCCTGTGCGCTGTAAGATATTTAGCAGCATATACATTCTCTACCCAGTAGATGCCAGCAGCATACCCCTACTCCCAGAATGTCTCCAGACATTGCCAGTTGTCCCCTGGGTGGGGTTGGGGGCAAAATCACCCCTGGCTGAGAACAGCTGGTCTAGAATGGAGCTAAAGAGAAGAAGAAGAAGAATGACTACCATTTACTAAGTGCTTACTAGGAATCAGGCACTGTTCAATGTTCTTTTTTAAAAACAAAATCTCGGCTCTGTCTCACTCTGTTGCCCAGGCTACAGTGCAGTGGCACGATCATTGTTCACTACAGCCTCAAACTCCTGGGCTCAAATGATCCTCCCACCTCAGCCTCCTGAGTAGCTGGGACTGCAAGTATGTACCACCACATCTGGCTAATGTTTAAAACAATTTTTTTTTTTTTTGGTAGATATGGAGTCTCACTATGTTGCCCAAGTTGGTTTTGAACTTCTGGCCTCAAGTGATCCTCTTGAGTAGCTGGGATTATAGTCCAGCCACTGTGCTGACTGTTCAAAGTTCTTTACAATTCCACTCCTTTCAAACTCATGTCACCTCTGTAAGACAGATAAAATTGAGTTATCCCCATTTTACAGATGAGGGGACTGAGGCACAGAGATGGTAATTAAGTCATTATGGACATGCAGCTAGAAGGCAGTGGAGCCAGCATTTGAACCCAGCTTGTCTGGCTGCAGAGTCAATGCTGCTAACTGTAATACCATGGTTACCTCACAGGGTTATTCTGAGGATGAGATAAAATAACACAAAATTCTTAATCATGGTGCTTTGACAGTTACAAAAGGGTCAGTTGTCATTACGACAACAATAATTGTGATTAGCATTATGTTGAGCTTCTTAAGAACTTTCTTGAGATATTATTCATGAATGCTCTCCCATTTTAAAGATGAGGAAGCTGAGGCCCAGACCCTTATATTTTTGAGGTTGACAGAACCTGTACTAAGGCTTTTCCTCTAAAACATATCGCACGCATAGGTAAAATGGTAGCACCACAAGTAAGTGGCAGGGCGTGGCTCAGTTTTAATCCTGTCTGAGGACTGAAAGCAGATTGTGACTTCTTGGAGTGTTTTGCCAACTTTGAAGATCTCTAGGAGATACAGGAATGTAGGTTTCTGAGTGTCACCTTTGGAGTGGTGAACAGGGACCGTGAGGACTCTGCAGCCTTTCATGCCTTACCCTTGCTTTCTAGCTAAAGAGCCCACAACACAGATAACAGAAGAGGTCCGGGATCAGCTCCTGGAGGCCTCTGCTGCCACCAGGAAAGCCTTCACCACTTTCAGGAGGGAGGCTGATCCCGACGACCACTACCAGCCTGGAGAGGGCACCCAGGCCACTGCTGACAAGACCAAGGATGACCTGGAGATGAGCGCGGTCATCACCATCATGCAGCCCATCCTCCGCTTCCTGCAACTCCTGTGTGAAAACCACAACCGAGACCTGCAGGTGAGGGCCTGGGGGCGGGGGCATGGAGGGAGCTCAGGCAAGGCTGCCAAGGCCTGCCTTCCTCTGGTGGTTCAGCACCTCTCACTTAGGCCAGATTGCTTGAGCCAAGGATTCAGCAAGGTTCTTTTTTTATCTTTTTTCTTTTTATCTTTTCTTTTTTCTTTCTTTTTTTTTTGAGATGGAGTCTCGCTCTGTCGCCCAGGCTGGAGTACAGTGGCATGATCTTGGCTTGCTCCAACCTCCACCTCTTGGGTTCAAGCAATTCTCCTGCCTCAGCTTCCTGAGTAGCTGGAATTACAGGAGTGCACCACCATGCCTGGCTAATTTTTGTATTTTTAGTAGAGTCGGAGTTTCATCATGTTGGCCAGGCTGGTCTCAGACTCCTAATCTCAAGTGATCCCCCCACCTTGGCCTCTCAAAGTGCTGGGATTACAGGCGTGAGCCACCAAGCCTGGCCAGATCAGCAAAGTTCTCTGATGCAAAAGCCTGGGTCAGTGATGCGTCTCCTTGTCTGCCTGCCTGCCATCTCCACAGAGCCAGAGACCACATCTTGTGCACCAACATAGGTGCCTGCCCCATATGTATTTGTTAAGTGTCTGTATGTGCCTGTTTATGTGTGTGTGTTGTAGCCTGTCACTGTTAGACATCTAGGTGCTCAGGTAAAAATGGGATGGATGGATGGTTAGATAATTAAATATATTAGATTTCTAAAATTGGATACATAGAAAGTTCGGATTAAATATTTGTTGACTGAATGAAGGAAATGGCTGCCTTTCAGTGTTTTACAGAAAAAGGGGCTCAGAAATCTTTGCTGAACTGATTATTCCAGAAATCCTTTGTTCATTTTGTTGTTGTTTTTGTGTAACCATGGCCGAGGTTCGTTAGGCACTTACGATATCCTGGCTCTTTAGTGTTGCTTATATGATTATATTTTATAGAGGAGGAAACTGAGGTGCAGAGGACACAGGGAGTGCAAAACCAGGACTTGAACCCAGGCATCTGAACATCTCCTTTAAGATGGAATGTTTCTTCCTAAGACACTTCAGTCAGCTATGGTAGTTCTGTGTCCTTGGGTTATGAGGGTATGGAAAGGAAATAATGCTAGTCCAGATCTGGCCAGGGGAAGGCACAGCCTTTTAATATTTACCTGGCTGACCTTGTTCCCCAGGTGACTTGATGCCTGTCACACCTTGATTGTGGCTACACAGTTGGTACTGCCACAGTGAATTGCTCTCACTTAAAACTTGCCACAGATTCTATGCCTGGATTAGCTAAGAAATTATATTGTTGATAAGTAAGGCGAACTGTGAAATGGAATTGAGAGAAACCTGCAACGTTAATACCTTCTATAGTTGTTTGAATTTTCAATCGGATTGAAGAGCCTCAACTTTGAAAAAGCATCTGAGATCTGAGGTCATCACCTGGCCAGATCTGACTCATGTTGGAAAGTGAAGGAATTTCACACAAACCCCACTGTCGGCCAGGCTAGACCCACAGTACCATGTGGCTTGCATGCTAGTGGGGGCCCCTCCAGATGAGGTTGGGTTCTTTCTTTTCTTTGGTGCCTGGCCCATTTCAGCCGGTGGTGCTCCCTGCTTGATCCCTGTTGCCATCTGAGTGTGGGATCTCAGCCGTCAGTTTCCTTAGTTTTCCTGTCAGTTGCTCAGACTTTCCTCTTTTGGGCTTTAGAACACCTCAGCCCTAGATTTTCTTGCCAGGACTGTGCAGTCCAGTTGGATGAAGCAAAGCACGTACGCCCCAAAGGCTCAGGGCCTGGTTACCATCTCACTGGCTGATAACCTCTATCTGAAGGCCACTGTTTCCCTGACATTGTCCACCCTCCACCTTCCATAACCCTACCACTAGTCACAGGGTTCAGGCAAAGGGGGAGTGAGTGACCCACAGAGGACTAAGCCTGAGCAGCTCAGCTTGGCACCTCTGTGGATGGGAGTGGGGGCACCCTGATGCTGGGGCCTGTTTCTGGGTAGAGCATGGTGATCAGTGCCCCTGTACTATTCCCCTGTGCAGGTGTCATTGGTCTCTGCCAGCCTTGGGGTCCACAGGGGAAGTAGGTTGAGATGATGCCCAGGCATGTGTGTGTCATTTAATCAATATCAGTGAATCTCTGCTCTGTGCCCAGCATCCATGGTGACAGGACCTCACCCCTGCCTTTACAGAGCTGAGTCTAGGGTAGCAGCCACTCGAACTCAATGGAACCAGCCACTCCTTAGAGAAGAGAGACCAACCCAATGCAGGTCCTAGAAGGCCTCTTAGAGGAGCTGGCATCTGCTGAGTTCTGAGTTTATGAAACCCAAGACTGCCTGGAGTAGAATCCCTCCATGAGTGTCAGAGGGGCAGTGCTAATGTGCTTGTTCCCAAGCTTAGCTCTGGTGGCACAGGCTTGTTCCGCCTTCCCTCTCTCCCTGACCTTCCCTCCCTCGCCCATACGCCCACTTCCTTCCACTGTGGAAGCAGAGTAAGGCTTTAATTGCACAGATTCATCATTTCTTGTTTGGAAGTCTTCAGAATTTTAGTTTTAGCTCACCTTTTGCAGAATTCTCCTTTGACTCAATGCCCTGGGAACCCCATGGACAGAAGCACCTTTTAATGAAGTCCTTCCAAAACTCGTTTCTCAGTGCCTTGCTCTGTGGGAAATAGTGCTGTTGGGGTGTATAGTATATTTTAACATATTTTAACGTAAAAAAAAAAAGACCTAGCAACATAATGTTTGAAGGTATCATAAGGATTATCCAGTTCAGTGCTTTTAAACTTTTTGGTGGGCAGGGGAGCGCACAGGATCCTTTGTTTGAATATCTTATGCAGAAATACACTAAATACTGCAGAGGAGAGCAAAGCTGCTCTGTTGAGAGTGGAAACTAGAGTGCTCCCTCACCTACGAGACCCTTGGGATGGCGGGGAGGAATTGCAGGGAGCCCCCAGGGTTCTGCAGGGCCCAGTTAGAAGCCCATGATCTGGACCAGTGGTTCACAAGGATGGAGGTTGGAATCAGCCTTAAAAACTTCTGCAAAATCAGACTCTCTCAGGTAGTGACTTGCTGCAATACAATTATTGTGTGTAGAAACCCACTTCTCCAAAGAATAGTTTTAAGCAGGACTCAGCCACTCTGAGTGCCATTCTGTGGCAATATCCCAGAACAGGGGTGGGTCACTGTGTCCGGGATTCCTCTTGGATCGGACGGAAGGAGAAGGCATTCTCATAAGGAGAGCGTGTTCGGCTTCCTGGTGTAAAGCAGCTCAGAGTCAGCGCAGACGGAGAAGGAATCCGGCCTTTTGCAGCAGCACCCTCTGGGCTCCTGCCCGGAGTCACTTGTCATATTTATAACCTTAACTTTCCTGTTGGTAAATGTTCAGAAGAGATAGAGTCACCAAGTCTCACTTTGCCAAACAGGCAGTTGCTGCCTTAAGCAAGCCTTGTTTACAGTGGTCAGAAATGTGATGGGAAAAACCGCTCTTCAGCCAGTTGGCATGTGTTTGGGGGCCCTCCCCTGAGAAGCTGGCTTTGCTCTTTCCCCTGGGGCAATGAAGGTCCTGCTCTCTTTCCACCAAAGTCTGTCTAAGCACAGACTTGACGTCTTCCATTTCCTTAACCCACCCATCTCAACTTGGTCCCAGGCCCTCCAAGGAAGACTGCAAAAAGGGCAGGATTTCTCTAGCCTGGACAAGGCAGGGTGGTGCATGCTGAAGGGGAGTTCTCTTCTCTGAGAAGGAGTTTCCTGTGCCTCGTAGTGAGTGGCGTGCCTCTGTTCATGGAGAGGGCCAGAGGAAATGGATCTGAGTCTGGGACAGATTCAGTCCAGACACTGTGAAAGCCATGAAAGATGGGCGAGGCTTTCAGGAATGGGCAGCCATTGTCTTCATGGGGAGTTTGAAACACGTGGGCCCAGCTAGCCTGGAAGAGGACTTCCCAGTCCTCTTCCCTCCATTCATTTCATTTAGTTCAGATTATTTCAACCAGTGTTTGCAAAGCACCTGGTAGGTGCCAGTCCCTGTGCCAGCTGCTGGGCACCCAGCGCTGTCAATGTGGTCCTTGGTGAGTTGATTGGCCCCTCTGTACACACATCACAGGGTGAGGAGGGCTGGAAGAGGCGACGCGCAGTGCTCCCATCTCACTGGAGCAGGTCTCAGGGGTCAGAGGAGCTTCGTAGAAGTAACTTTAGACCACATCCTGAAGGAAGAGGAGTCATTCAGGGTGGAGGCCCTGAGGGCAACAGGCAGAGGGCATTGCCTGGTAGGAGCCCAGAGGCCAGGCAGAGAATGAGGAGTGCTTGAAGTGTGTTGTAAATACTGGTTGAAATAATCTGAATAAAATGAAATGAATTCATCGGGAGTGGTAACAGAAGTTTGAGAGACAGATGTTATAAGGTGTAAGACTTGCCTCTCAGATGTTATAAGAGTTGCTTCTCTTTCATGCATAGAGACTTGGTTGTTGGTTTAGACTGTATCCTTAAGTCCTTTTTCCATATATTCTGATGGGAACATTTGTTACATATTAATCTATATGCCTTTTTAAATTCATTGGGAGCAGTAACAGAAATTTGAGAGGCAGATGGGCTAGGAGAGCCTTGCTGTGAATTTCCGCCATGGACAGCCAGGCCCTCTCCAGAGTTGTCCCAAACACTCCTCCTGTGCCCCTGCACAGAGCGGGGCTGAGCCGAGCCCTCACACAGGTAGTACCTTCCCTGAGGAGCTGGAGCAAGGCAGAAATGGCTATGAAATCCTCCTCTGGTTTCCCTTAGAGAAACAGTTGAGTTGACTGAGAAACACACAGTCCCAAATCATCTATTCTCCCTCCACCTCCCACCTGGACCTGAACTTGTTATGAAGCAAAAGGGATTTGGGTTAAGTTGTAGTGGGGAGAAAGGAGGCGGTTAGTTTGGTGATGAGTCAAGCACTGAACTTGGTTACCAGCTCTTAACCTGTGCATTTACAAATGTTTTAATTACACAAGGAATGTGTGGATATATTCTTTTTATAAAGACAAAATGAATATAAGTATTTAGTTACAAGAGTTGCCTCTCTTTCATCCATAGAGAATTGGTTATTGGTTTAGACTGTATCCTTTAGTCCTTTTCTATATATTGAAATGGGAACATTTGTTAGATATTAATCTGTATGCCTTTTTGAAAAAACTTGACAGTGTATCCTAGAGATCTTTCCATATTGGCACATATGGATCTACTCAGTGTTTCTAATTTATAATATTAAATGATATAGATACACTGTAATTTATTTACTCCTCAATTGGTGTGCAATTAGGTTGTTTCCAGTTCTTCACTGTCACAAACAGTACTATAATGAACATCCAATACAGACTTTGTGAGTAGAAGTGAATACTTCATAGAAGTGGAAATTATTGGGTCAAAGATCATGTCCATTGTATCTTTTCGTATTGCCCATTTTTTACAGTAATCATGTCGCTTTGGTAACTGAGAAAGAGAACATACATAATTAATTTTTGCTTCTTTTTAAGAACAGATTACTGGAGCCTCTGAAAAAAATCTCCTCATTAAAATACTCTATTTCTCAAGTTGGGCAAATGTGGCTTTTTAAATTTTGTTGAGGAAGTGTCTTGCTCCTATCTGTGCCTCTTGTTTACATTTGGAATTCACCTGGAGAATACCTTCTCAGGCACGTGCACATAAGCACACACACATTTACTCACACTCACTCCTTCCCTTAATCATAGAAATGGTCAAACAAGTAATCTCGGCTCCCTCCACGTGGCACTCGGAGTAAGCCAGCTGATCACATCCCCATTTTATGGTGAACCGTCCCCAGCGCTGGGCTCCGGGCATTCAGCACTCAGACCACACCATCATCTTTAAACAAAACCACTGCCCTTGGAAATGTCAGATGCCTCTGAACTTAGCACCTGATGGAAGCTGGGGTGGGCAGGAGTGAGGAAGGGATAAGAAATGAATGGAGAAACGAGGACTCAAAAAGATGATAGGAGTCAACTGCACTGCATTCCATATACTGACACCTTGGAGAGCAGGTTGCGTAATGTTGAAGGCCATTGCCGTACACCAAGTCCATGGGCTTACCATCGTGGTGGTGGGGGAGTACACTGACTCTTCCATGCTCTCCCACGTGGCATCTCTCTGTATAATTACCAACCTGTGAGAGGCTATCAAAATGGCAGGATGAATAACGTTTCCCTCTTTTCTCTGCCTTTGCTCCCCTAACCTGGGGACTACTCAATTGCAGAACTTCCTCCGTTGCCAAAATAACAAGACCAACTACAATTTGGTATGTGAGACGCTGCAGTTTCTGGACTGTATTTGTGGAAGCACAACTGGAGGCCTTGGTCTTCTGGGCTTGTATATAAATGAAAAGAACGTAGCACTTATCAACCAAACCCTGGAAAGTCTGACCGAATACTGTCAAGGACCTTGCCATGAGAACCAGGTAATTAAATTTCTGTTTTGGGATGGGGGAAAAAAGTGTCCTATTTTAAAAATGTTGACAGAAACTAGTTCAGACATCACGAAGCCTGTGCCTGTTGGCCTAGGGAGTCCGTAGGACAGGAGGCTGTCTTCCAGCAGTTGAGAAATAGCCATGGTGTTTCATGATACTTCAGAACCTTCCTAATGAAGGGCATTGGAGGGGCAGTCTGTGGTCTCTTTCCTTGCCTAGGTTTGGCTTCCTTTGATTTGGTTTGAATGTCCAACTATTTAACTTGACTTCTAGGAGTAGGCAATAAAGCAGGAGTTAAATGAGAACCAAAAGACAGTGGTCTATTTTAAATACTAGGGGATTTCAAAGAGTGACTACTCGAAGGGTGTTTAAGCCTAGCTAGAGAGAAGAAAATTACTACACGTGAGACAGCTTGAAAGTAATATAAGGACATTTATAGTTGAGATTTAAACATCATGGACATTCAGGGAAAAGAAAGACGAGATAGTCTTGACTTTGGTCTCTCAAAGAGGTATATTTTGGGAGTACAACCCAGTAACTTCTTGTCTTGAGTCATTGCTTATACATGGCATCTTAAGGATTTTGTGAGTTTTTACATTGTGCCGGGTTGAGTATTTTTTTTTTTTTTTTTTTTGAAGACGGAGTCTCACTCTGTTGCCCAGGCTGGAGTGCAGTGGCATGATCTCGGCTTACTGCCTCCCGGGTTCAAGGGATTATTCTGCCTCAGCCTCCCTAGTAGCTGGCACTACAGGTGCACGCCACCAAGCCTGGCTAATCTTTGTATTTTTTTAGCAGAGATGGGGTTTCACCATATTGGCCAGGCTGGTCTCAAACTTCTGACCTTGTGATCCACCCACTTCGGCTTCCCAAAGTGCTGGGATTACAGGCTTGAGCCACCATGCCCGGCCAAGTATGATTTTGAATCCCAAATTATAGCTTCATCCTGACTGGAGAGGGATGACTGAGCTTTCAAATGGTCAGTGCTAAACCCAGCAGCCAGGGAAGGTTGCTTGTGTGACTTGGGGAGCCAGGTCCTTCATTCAGAGGAGAACGGTTTATGAGAGACAACTCATTGTCTATTAAAAACCTGGTCTCAGTTGTCTGTGAATGTGAGAATAGCATTTTGTGAGATGCACTTTCCTCTCCCGGTTCCCTCATGAAGCAGATGGTGTAGTCCTAGTTAAAATGAAAAGGAACAAAAAAATACAACAGGCTTGGAGAAAGGCTTTATTTGACATCTAAGTGAATTTCCTTATTACCTCAAGTTTGCTTCTCTGCCAAATAGAGGCCTGTTGAAAGGAACAGATCAGCGTGGATTGTGCTGCAAACAGAGATGTTACCTGGGGGCAGATGATTAATTTTGATATTGTGTGCCTTAAACAGGAAACTTGCTTTCCAAGCTTAAGCCTTAAGCTAAAGTACAAAATACGAAAAGAGTGATTTAGAGAGAATGGAACACACCTTGAAAGGGGAAAAAGGGTTCAGAACCCAGAATCAGTCATACACCATATTTTCCTTTAAGAACAAAAGCCAACTGTGCTGCATGATTTGGATTAGACACGAGCAATTTATCAGTTACAGTGCATGGGGACTTTCCTACTGTTTACTGTTAATTCTGAAACTAGAGATTTTCATCTGTCTTTTATTCTTACCACTTTCTCACGGAAAATTTGCAGCTCTCCCCTAGAGACATTACTGGGAGTGGTAAGCATTGTGTTGAAATAGCAGTTCAGCCTGTTGGCCTTTGACGTCTGATTTATGACCAGCATTTGTGTAAATGTCTGTGTGTGTCTTTGCTCAGAACTGCATAGCCACTCATGAATCCAATGGCATTGACATCATCACAGCCCTGATCCTCAATGATATCAATCCTTTGGGAAAGAAGAGGATGGACCTTGTGTTAGAACTGAAGGCAAGTAGGAACTAAAAGCAAAAGACAGTCATTTGTAAACAGTCGCTTTTGTGTTTTGCCTTGGCACATGTACATGGTCAGTCATGAGACTAAATATTAAAGATAGTTCTTTAAACTGAATGAATGACCCAAGTTGCTAGTGCTGACTATGATGCAGAACTTCACCCTTTCTCTTCCACATAAGGGTCTCATGAGGGGATAGGAGCTTCTGAACTGTTAGGTCACACGGAATGAAGATTCCTTGCTCAAAGCTGAGAAATCAATTCCAAAGCATCGAGTACTAAACGCCTTGGTTCTGAAAGTCACAAACAGAGAATCAATGGAAACGCCATTCCCTCTATGGTTTCTGATTTTTCCCCATTTGAGGGAAAAGGGCCAGTTGAAGAATAGTACAGCTAAGCCTATGTAGGACCAAAACACACACACACACACACACGCAAAACATGTATTTTTATTTAATCAGGGAAATACCTTTTTCTTCTCTGTCACTGATTTAGCAGAAGGGTGGTTATTAATGTTGGTTTAAAATAAGGAAAATTACACAAACCAAAAATGTGCCTGCAGGCCTCTGCTGAGTTTCTCTGAATTGTGTACAAATGCGGGACTGCAGGTGACTGATGTGGAAGCCCCACTGACGTTTGGACTCCCTGTTATTCAAACAGCTTAACGGAGTGAAAATCGTGACTTCTAGGTACTAAACCTGCAGCATTTCCAAGCTGGCCTTTTGGATATTTGAGAAATTGAGATACCATTCCTGATGTTGACTTCTAAAGTATACCCAGAAAACCCTCGCTTCTATGTAGGGATTCCAAAGATTCTCAGAGAATCCCATGATTCAGTTTTAACAATTGAACTTGTAGGCATCAGGTTTCTAAAGTATATTTCAAAACATGTTAGCCTTTCTGGACACATTTCCTTTTTAACTGTTCCCATGTCAGGGCGTGTTGAGATTTGTCCTCTGTGTGCCATCCGCAGCAGCGAGCACTTCATCATTATCATGAAAGAGCCTAGAACTACAGGGTTTTGGCTGAAAGGCTGAGCTGTATTCATTGCATGAAGGATGTCATAGGAAAGGTCATTAGGAAAGATGGGAACACAGAAACCTGTGGGAATGGCATTTATTTTTTCTTTACTATTTAGAACTGAGAGTCCACACTAACAGTCGATTTGGGTGTGTGGTTTAAATGGACTTTTTTCTGTTATTTTTAAATCCTTTTGACAAATTGTGTTTTAGAATTAATTTTAACACATTTAAGCTCATACCTGGCTACCATTTCTCAGAAAGTCCAAAATAAACAGAAGTCCATATGTTCCTGGTCAGCATTTTAGTGAGTTTTTCAACTAATTCAGTGATCTATGGATGGTTATAGAAATTGGTGCCCTGTGATAGCATAATATCCTGACTCAACTGCTGTGACCTAAGCTAGGGAAAGAAATAAGACTGCTCACGCTGTCCAAAACCAAAACAAACAAAACAAAAAAACAACTTTCAAGTCCTGTACATAAAGAAGCATACAAATTATCATTGACCCAGGGCCTAAAATGAAGTCAAGCCAGGAAGTACAGAATGTGAGGTGCGAACATGGGAGTTTTTCAACGTAATGGGAAATTATGGCTTGGCCTGCGTATATTGTTCCTTTGGGTCACATTTGTTAACTAGTGTCAGATGTACTCGTTATATTAGGGGTTCTGAGAGCTAATAGAAATATTTTAAGACAGGGACGAATTACCTTTATTACCTGTCTTCTCTGGCCTGCAAGGCCCTGCCCTGAAGGCAGCATGGATCTATGTAGCAGCAGCTTCTTCCTGACCACTGTCACCATGAGGGTGACAGTGTATCCATAAGCACCCATGTGTAAATTCCCAATTTCTTCTGGGACTTGTACCAGCTGACATTAGGGCATAACACACGTGCCCTAACAAATATGTGCCTCTTTGTCCCAAGTCAGATTCTACACTTGTATCTGGGGTCTGAAGGGGGACATTCTCTGCCTGGTGCAGATGGTTTTTGATGTACTTGACCCCGAGCTTCCTCATGGGGTGAAATGTTCGTCTGTTTAGCCAGGATGCCTCACATGTGTCAGTTGGCACCTGCATTCAGGCCGGGCCCCCAAGCAGCCCCTCTACATTTCCTGTCCCTTTGTTTCTCCAATTAGAACAATGCCTCGAAGTTACTCCTGGCCATCATGGAAAGCAGGCACGACAGTGAAAACGCAGAGAGGATACTTTATAACATGAGGCCGAAGGAACTGGTGAGTTGGGTGATGGATCTGATGGTAGCACCAAGGAGCATTGCAGTGATATGTGGGACAGAGCAGAGAATCTGCTTCCTGGAGCTTTCTTGAAGGTTCCCAAAGTCAGAAGTATAAAGGGAACATTTAATTCAGGCCTCTGACTGAGAGAGAAGTGAAATATTTTGGTTGGTGCAAAAGTAATCGCGGTTTTTGCCATTACTTTCAATGGCAAAAGTAATCATGGTTTTGCCATTGAAAGTAATGGCAAAAACCACGATTACTTTTGTACCAACCTATATGACATTGAATACATGCTCTTTTACCTTCTCCCTTTGGCACAAACCGCATGGAGAAGCCTCCCTCCCTGTTTTTCCCTCATGGGGGACAGTGTAGTTACGGAACCCAGCAGACCTGAGTTCAAGTCCATAGCTCTGCCTGTTTTGCTGTGTTACCTTAGGCACCTGCTTGGACCTCTCTCAGCTGCACTTTCCTGATCCATAAAAGGACAATAATAATAAGAATACCTAGTCCAGAGGGTTGCTTTGAAGACTAGGTGAGAAGATTCATGTCAAGCCCTAGCACAGTGCCTAGCACCTGATACACCCTTAGTGAACAGAAGTTCCTTTTCCTCTCTTTCCTCGTTTGCTGCTGGTATTTGAGCCATATCTTTGTCCAGTGCTGAAGAATTCATGTCTCTTCTTGGTGCCAAGAGTCTGAGCTACAGAAGTGTTTTTTGGTTGCTGACGTTTGGGTTTTTTGTTTGTTTCTTTTAAAGAAAACATGATCTGGTTTATTTTTGAGGGGTGATAGTCACAATTGGCTGTGACTTGCAGGTTGAGAGAGTGTTGCAGGCTGTGAGATGAGCAGCTTTCAGAGACAGTGACATGAGTTGAGGGCAGAGCTCTCTATTTGGACTTTTTTCCACGCAAATAAACTGTAACTGACAGACTTAAATGAGGGCACCAAAACATTTCTGCCTCCTGGTGACCTGAATGTGCACTTGGGGGCCAGGCAAAAGTCCCTTTATGTACACTTTTAAATAAAGTTAAGAGCAGCCCAGTTCTTTGATCTCTGAGGTCAGGGAGTAAGTTCTCAGCCCGAGATGGAAGGCCTCTCTGAGTTTACATAACAAGCTTACGTAACTCGGGGTCACTGGGGAGGCAAGGCTTGTCATTCTTGAGCAGGGATGGAATGACTATGCAGGGACCCCATTCAACTTCCCAGGAATCAAGAACATGCCCCAGCTCTCTGACCTATCTCAGGTGGGGAAAATGTCAACACCCAGTGCGGTGGCTGGCACCGGCTCTTGGGCAGCCCCCTGGTGGTTGGAGAACATCATTCTGGCTCATAGGAAGAATCAGGCTTCCTGGAACAAACACTGTTCTAAGAATCCAAATAGAACATTTGTGTACATGCATGTGTGCATACATACGTGTGTATGCTCCTGGCCTCAGATCGCATGCAACATGTTGTCTGCTCGATCTGGTATTCGAGAGAATTGGCAGGGAAACAAGCTCAGAGAGTGAGGCTCTCTTGTCTCCGTCGTTACTTCCAGGGCCTGACTTGGTGTCAGTACTGAAATATGTGGCCTTTGGTATTAGATAATGACAAGTAATTCACGGGCATGGCCTTGTGGCAATGGGAGAGGCAGAAATGCCCACTGAATCATCAAAGAAAATTATAATTTTTAGTGCAAATTAGAGGTTGAAGGTTCTTTCTTCTTTAAATGATTCAATCATGAATGATGTGCTCATTTGATAAATGTCAGCCACACCCTACATTGTCCGGGGCGTTGGGGAGGGTCTTAGGGGAAGGATTCAGATATGAGCAGACCCAGTCCTTGCTCTCAAAAAACTGGAGACAGAAACTCGAGGGAACAGACAGGCACAGAAATGCTCTGAGAAATGTGCTCAAACCATGAGACGAGCCAAATGTGTGGTCGTCTGGGAGCCAAGTCATGCAGCTGTGAAGGGTAATAGGGCCAAGTTCACATCCCAGCTCACTACCTGTGACTTTAGGAATGTTATTTTATCTCCTTGACTCTGTTTCCTGATCCACTAAAAAAATAAATAAGGAGACAGGTGCAGTGGCTCACACCTGTAATTGCAGCAGTTTGGGAGGCTGAGGTGGGAGGAACACTGGAGTCCAGGAGTTCAAGACCAGCCTGAGCAACATAGTGAGACCTTGTGTTTACAAAAAAAAAAAAAGCATTAGCCAGGCATGGTGGTGGACACCTGTACTTCCAGCTACTTGAGAGGATGAGGCAGGAGGATCACTTGAGCCTGGGAGGTCAAGGCTATAGTGAGTCATGATTGCACCACTGCACTCCTAACAGTGGTGACAGAGCAAGACCCTGTCTCAAAGAAAGAAGGGGAATCTCTGATACCTTATAAATGTTTGTGACCATTAAATTTTTTTGAAAGAATGTTAAACACTGAGACACAGTCCTTGGCACATAGTAAGTACTCAGTAGGTAATACTAGTTCATGCTGTTATTTTCATTTGGAGTAGGCTGTGGGGGACCCAGAAAATTTGGAAAATGAAAAACTAGTTTCACCAGCTATTCCTCAATGCGAATAGATTTCTTATTAGGTTTTCCTGAAATGTCAAAGGGCCCGGAGTAGGGAGAGTTGGTGGGAGGAAATGTTGAGATAGGAAAAGTATGGCTTCTAGCCTACATTCATATCATATTTATAGTTTCAAGGCACTTGAAAGCCATTGCTCCCTTGTAAAGAAGAAGGGCATTAGCCAGCCACAGCATGTCCCTTGGTCTAAGTAGAGTGAATGAGTTTCATTTCTCACGACAGGAGAGGTGAATTGGTGTTGACTGCCTGTGCCAGTGTCATGAAGGATTCTGAGGCTGTATCCAAGCCTGATAGGAGAGAGTGCAGAGCAGCCTTTTCCCTGGGAGGGGAGACAGCCAGCGTGCGTGCTGTCCATCCAGTCCTGTGTGGGTCTTCCTTGAAACAGGAGTTTTGTTCTCTTGGCTCTTCTTGCAGGTGGAAGTGATCAAGAAAGCCTACATGCAAGGTGAAGTGGAGTTTGAGGATGGAGAAAACGGTGAGGATGGAGCGGCGTCCCCCAGGAACGTGGGGCACAACATCTACATATTGGCTCATCAGGTATCACCTCTCCTGTGCCTCCTCTGGATGCTGCCTCCCTATAGGTCCAAAATTCCAAGCTGGAGGGTGCCCCTTGCTTTTCCTTTATGACTTTAACCTAGGACTGTCTGTACTCAAGAGACTGCGGCTCACAGGTGCTTGTGGCAACCTGACCCAGTGTGCAGAGTTCCAGGACGTTTCCATTTTTCCACAGTGATAGGGTCATGTAGTTGGAAATTCCCATGTTTCTTAAAAGCATTCACCCCCAAGCAGTGACACTTGGATGGTTTATGACTCTGTCTGGAGACAGTTGAAAGGAGTCTTAGGCTTTTATAAATATTGATGAGCCTGTCTTAACAATCTAAAGAAATAAACTTCAGCTTCCTTGCATATTGCATTTGGAAATCTGTGGGAACTTGTCCTTATGACTTCCTTTTGTTTCCCTTTTTGGGGATACAGCAATCCTTTATGCCCTGGCACCAGAATGCCGTATTTCATAATTCTCTTTCCAAGTGGCTAGGTTTTTGAAGAGCCTTTCTCTTTTTGGATGCTGATGTGCCTTGAGCTTTCGGTGGGTAGGAGCAGGCTGTAACCCTGCTGGGGCCTTGTGTTTCCTGTCCCGTCCACCTCTTTTAAACTCAGGTATGGGAACCAGATACACAACAGTGATGATATTGAGCCCGAGGTTGGTAGGTCCCTGTTACCACCCACTGGTTTAAGAATTTCAAACAGTCTCCTCCCCCCTTTCCCTTCCACGACCACGTCTGCCACCGAGAAGGTTTCTGAACATTCTGAATGGAGGCTCCCTAGGCTACACAGAAAGCCCCATTTCCCTCCTGCCTGGCTAATGACATCGGGGGAAAGTGGAACCATGTGTGGTCACAAACTTTCCATGCTTTTCTACCAAGCTCCCAAAATAGCGCCTGTGCACAGCACGCCTTGATGGGATGGAGCAAGCCTCGTGGCACCTTTGCCCTTCGGCTTGCTGCTGGTTATTATGCATTTTTTAATACCCAACATTAGAAAGGAGTTTCTGTGTTCCTGTTGTGAAGAGACACCAACCTCCTGTATCTCTGTCCCTGTATTCTAGTTGGCTCGGCATAACAAAGAACTTCAGAGCATGCTGAAACCTGGTGGCCAAGTGGACGGAGATGAAGCTCTGGAGTTTTATGCCAAGCATACGGCGCAGATAGAGGTAAAAGCTGAGTGAGCTCTGGGCACGAGGTTGTGTTGAGGCATTAGTGTGCAATGCCCTGCTCTGGGGCTGGCGTGCATTCATTCATCTGAGCAATGGAAATATGAGTGTGTACTATGTGAGATATGAGAGTAGGTCCTGGGCTGGGTGCTGGACATGCCATGGCCAAGACAGTCATTATTGCTGCTTGTGGTCCGGTGGGGAAGAGGACACTGAGCAACCTCTCATTCATCACGAATTAACGAGAACAGGTGGGAGGCCATCATAAGAAAGTCCAGCAGAGAGACCTGCTGTCGACCATGGTGGTCACAGAGGCCTATCTGAAGAAATGCCATCTAAACCCAGACCCTAAAGAGCAGAGGGATGCAACAGGTAGAGACTAGCCAGAGGAACTTTTCGGACGTAGGGAATAACAGCAAGCGAAAGCCCAGAGATGGGAAGATTCTAGGTGATCCGGAGGGGCTAAGCAAGGCTTCAAGGCTCAGGGCCTAGAGTTCAGTGCAGACGGAGATCCGAAGGGAAAGGCAGACAGCCCTGATCTCAAAGGGTCCTTGTCAGCCATCCTTATGAGAAGTCTGGGCTGCATCCCCAGAGCAATAGAGTTTTCCCCAGGAGGGCGCTACAATCAGATCTGTGTTTAAAAAAAAAAAAATTGTCATGTGGCTGGGCACAGTGGCTCACACCTATAATCTCAGCACTTTGGGAGGCCGAGGCAGGTAGATCAGTTGAGGTCAGGAGTTCGAGACCAGCCTGGCCAACATGGTGAAACCGCTTCTCTACTAAAAATACCAACAAAAAAAAAAATTAGCCAGGCATGGTGGCACATGCCTGTAATTCCAGCTACTTGGGAGGCTGAGGCACAAGAATGGCTTGAGCCTAGGAGGCGGAGGTGGCAGTGGGCCAAGATCATGCCACTGCACTTCAGCCAGGGTGACAGAGCAAGCTGTCTCAAAAAAAAAAAAAAAAGGTGTCATGATGCATTGTGAGTGTGGAGATGACCATAATGTGAAAGGGGAGACTCCACCTCATCTACAGAATGCTGCTGGGCAGCCGTAAGTTAAAAAGAAGACAAGCTGAAGCCACACGTGTTGCTGTTACATTGAAAATGTGGCTTAAATTCTTTCAATAAAGCTTTATAATTTTCTCTGGGGGAAAGAAAGAAACAAAAAAACAAAGCCTCTGCAAAGTCATTGGTATATCTCCGTTTTGCAAATGGGGAGCTGTGAAATAAGGCTTATAGAGGCTGTGTCACTTTTTCAGCCACCAATGGCAGAGCTGGAATTTTCATCCTAATCTGTCTAGTCCCTGAGCCTGTGGGTCCATTTGTACCTGCACTGTCTTTCAGAGTCCAAGAGAACACAGACTTCTCTCTACAGGCTTTGAGCAGTAAGGAATGATGTGCTTTGTTTTGCTAATGAGGAAATGCACAAGTTCAATATCAGTGTTGGCACAAAGATTTTAAAGAATGGACAGACTCCTTTGGGCAATATGAAATGTTCATGATGGAGACTTTTCAAGAATGTGTTCTGACCTGATGTCTCAGGTCTCTGGGCTATCCTAATAAAACACATCATTTCACTGATTAGCCAACCATGCCAGTGTATGTGAGCAAGTATCTTTGATTTATCATTAATGCCTAGGAGCTTGACTGAAAGGCCAGCTCTGTCCTCTAGAGCCCTTAAAAGGCAAGCTTTAGATGTCTGTGATACAGAATTTCAGAGGAGAAAAGGACCTTGGAGATTATCTCATTGAGCTTCTTGACTCACTGGGGAGAAGCCTGAAACTCAATCAGGTTTAAGAGGTGTGAACAAGGTCACCTAGCTTTTGAGGGATCGTAGAAGGACTGGAATGTGTTCTTCTGACTCCAGATTCTAAATCTACTGAAAAAGAGTTATGAGTAGATCTTAAATGATAAAGAGAAGTGACCAGCCATGCCCTAGCTCTCAAATCCTGCCCTTGGCCAGCCACCCAGCTCTTCAGGTTTCCTTAGGGGGTGATCAACGCAAAGCCAGGAACACTTTGTTACTACCGGGGGCTTTCCATGCAGACCCAATGTCTTCACTCTAGAGAACTAGGCTGGGTGGCCCTGGAGCCTAGAACTCAGTTCTTGCCAGGAGGCCTCCTTGTCTACTCCTCCTTTCCCTCCTGGACCCAGATACACACCTCAGATCATCTTCCTTCAGTGAAAAGAAGCACTTGTCTGTAGTCCACTTGACTTATATGAAGCAGGCAGGCTGTTGATAGCAGGAGATGGCAGAGGTGATCCCTGATACTTGCATACACCAAAATCGTTGGGGGAGCTGCTTGTGTGCAGGTTCTGGTCACTGACCCCACACCACAATTCCAGTTAAATGGGATTGGGTTATGGACAAGAATCAGTATGGTAACCAGCCTGATCTCCACATAGATTTGGGAACCACTGGTCTAAAGAACACACCCCCCAGAACTTATGGAGGCAGGACTGTGGGAACCTGTCTCACCTCTAAGAGAGTTTCCCACTACAACTTGACCTGAGTCACCTCTCTTGCTGTATCAGGGAATAAAGGTTTTGGGAGAGCTAGAACCAGCTCTTCTTGTGAGCGCGTTGCATCCTGGGCCTCACCTGACTTCTCCAACCTCTGAGGAGGAAGAAGAGAGGCTTGTGCCTCTACTGTACTGTAACCCATAGCCCTTTTGAAATCACTGCCTCCCAGGACTGTGACACAATCAAGTGTGCTAGAATTTGAACAATCCAACTAGAGTACCTCCTCTGTGGGGGCTGATCCAGTCTAGGAAGGGCATGGAGGAAACTTGCACGGTATCCACCCCTGGGGCCCAAACATAGCCAGCGTAAAGAACAGCAAGTGCTGCCCCAGAGGTAAATAGGCATGTTGATTCATGCATTGTATGTTTTAGATCCTTTGACAAGAGGTAGGAGGTCACTGCAACTGGATATAACCAAAGATCTCTTTTTAAAGTTCCCATCTAGGAAAAATAACCAATGTTACTATCTGAGAAAGTGCTTTAGGTGAGATTTACAACACTGCCTAGCAGTGTACTCTCTAACATGATCGTCACTAGCTATGTATGGCTATTAAATGCAATTAAATAAAATTAAATACTCTGCCGCTCAGTTGCACTAGCCACACATATTAGTGATTGGGGCCACATGTGACTAGTGGCTGTCTCTGTGGATAGGACAGACACAGAACCATTCCATCATTACAGAAAGTTCTAGGGACAGCACCAGCCTCACGTGAATATGCACACAAAACACAGAGTAAATTGATCCAGATAGAAGTTGGTCACATTAGAAATTAATGGGTTCACCGGGAGGTGGAGGTTGCAGTGAGCTGAGATTACACCACTACACTCCAGCCTGGACAACAAAACGAGACTCTATCTAAAAAAAAAAATAAATTAATTAATGGGTTCATCATTGTCTTGGATTAGATAAAAAAAATAAACATTAGGCTGGGCACAGTGGCTCACACCTGTAATCCCAGCATTTTGGGAGGCCGAGGTGGACAGATCACCTGGGCTCAGGAGTTTGAGACCAGCCTGGCCAACATAGTAAAACCCTGTCAATACTGAGGAAAAAAAAAAAGAGAGAGATGGGTGTGATGGTGCACGCCTGTAGTCCCAGCTACTCTGGAGGCTGAGGCAGGAGAATCACTTAAACCCAGGAGATGGAGGTTGTAGTGAGCCAAGATCATGCCATTGCACTCCATCCTGGGTGACACAGTAAGACTCTGGACTCTGTCTCAAAAAAAAAAAAAAAAAGAAAAAGAAAAAAAAAATTAAAATTAAATAAATAAAATTAATGGGTCCGAAGTTAGGAAAATACTCTTCCAGGGTTACCCAAGCTATTTTTTACATAAATCTGAGACACACAGCCCAGTCTGGGGTTATAAAATCAGAGATCATATTATACTCAATCTTAACCACCCAGTCTACCACCAGGAGCAAACAGTCTTAGTAAAAGATTTCAAAGATGAATATTTAATCTCATCCACTTTTTCATCCTAGATTGTCAGATTAGACCGAACAATGGAACAGATAGTCTTTCCTGTGCCCAGCATATGTGAATTCCTAACCAAGGAGTCAAAACTGCGAATTTACTATACTACAGAGAGAGACGAACAAGGCAGCAAAATCAACGATTTCTTTCTGCGGTCTGAAGACCTCTTCAATGAAATGAATTGGCAGAAGAAACTGAGAGGTGGGTTCCAGCACATCAGCAACAACACAGAGAGACACAGTTCTGGGATTTCACAAACTTGGGCTTGATGGTGCGTTTATTTCCAAGCAGGAGCAAAGCTAGTATCATTTATGATACTTTGCACCTCTGACCACCAGGAAGTCATAACCACTTTTGCAGCTGATCAGTGGGCTCGAGCCAAAGTATGATAACTCCCCTGAAAAGGCTTCCCGCATCAGAATTTGACTTGATTTGATTGGAAAGCTCCATGGAAGACTTTTTGAATTCCTCTTTTGGTATCTCTATCTAGAAAATGAAAAGGGAAAAGCCCAGGCCCTTGAGCTTACGGGATGGTTCACTTGAGCAGAAAATTCACACTGCTTGCTGGCTCATTTACTAGCACACCTGCTCCAGAGACTCTGGTATTTTCTCTTTTACGGGGTAGCTTGGATTTTAGACTAAATCATTTTACAGGCAGTGGAATCATTTGCCACATAAGATGCATCATTGCTCAGCAGCGAGTCCCATTGAGTATCCCAGCCAGTCAGGTGGAAATTACTGGTCTGAAACACATTCGTAGGGCTTCCCCAGGGGGCTTCTCTGTTCCTGGTTTCCATTGGGGTTTTAACATGATCCTTCAGCACCAGCCTTGTGCTTGGCGCTGGCTGTTGAGACCAACTTAAAAAGGATCGTACTTCATTTCTATCTGTTCATGAGGAGCCAGATTTTTTTATTTGAAACGCTGGATTCCAGCTATAGTTGTGATGTGTTGAGCTCTTTCTGAGGGGTAAAACTGGGGTGGAGAACAGCCGTGTTGGAGGTCAGTTTCCCAGAGCTTTCGTCTTCTCCGTGATGCTGTCAATCTGAGCAGGCACGTACCAGCGCTGTGTTTTTCTTCCCTTTTCTCCCTACCTGCCTGCATCCCTAGATTAGGCTAATGGCAGAGAAGGCGGTGCAAGAAGGTTCGCCCAAAGGTCGCATTTCCACCTCACTTCCAGCCCCGCTGTACTCTTGCTCATCTCTAAGGGGCACCTCCCTGTGCAGCACTTTCAAACATTACAAAAAGTCTGGCCAGGCCAAATCCATCCCTCAGCCAGCTCCATGTCTAGTGTCTGACCGAGGGGCCAGGAGACCATTAGCAGACCAGCCTCTGTGCCCTCCACGGTGTGGACCTCAGGAGACACAGGTGTAATTCTGGTATCGGAGTGTCCTCATAGCCTGCTGTAGATTCCTCAGACTCTTGCAGCTGCAGGAGCCTCATGAACATGGAAACTTTTACAGAGCACCATGCTTGGGCAGTAAGAGGGAAAAAGATACCCTGCCCCCAGAAAGGGAGACATAGACCCCACCCATTTCATCCTCATTTTTCTAGCTATTATGTTACATAGGAGAAAATGTATCTGTTGCTTTTGTCCTTCACTGGGATATTCCGTCATTCCAGCTTTAGGGAATAATCCTGAGGTGTTTTGTTTTTGTTTTTGTTTTTGAGACAGAGTCTTGGTCTGTCTCCCAGGCCGGAGTGCAGTAGTGCGATCTCAGCTCAGTGCAACCTCCGCCTCCCGGGTTCAAGCAATTCCTCTGCCTCAGCCTCCTGAGTAGCTGAGGTTACAGGAGCACGCCACCACACCTGGCTAATTTTTGTATTTTTAGTAGAGATGGGGCTTCACCCTGATGGCCAGGAGGGTCTCAAACTCCTGACCTTGTGATCCACCCCTCTCGGCTTCCCACAGTGCTGGGATTACAGGCGTGAGCCATTGCGCCCGGCCAGTCCTGAGTTCTTGTATCCAAACCTCCATGATAGTTAATAAGCTGTAATTTTAGCCTTATCAGTATATGTGTCTATGAAATTGGTCAGACACATACACTGATACATTCATTCTCTACAAATTATTTTATGAAATGTTTTATGTATAATGTATGTATTTTATAAGTTCTCCAAAAGGCTTATTTTGGAGATGACAAAAAGGTTTTCACCTTTTCTGGTGAGATGAGATATCTCCGTATCCCTTTTTATGAGATACTGTCTCCAGCCTGGAATAGTAGGAGGACCCTTAGCCCCAAAGAATGGTGAATCTGAGTTCTAGTCCATTTCTGCACCCCACAGGCTCTGTGCCCTGGGACAAATGGCTTAACCGCTCCCAGACCCTCACCTGTGAAGTGAGGGATTAAGATGACCTAATTGACGGATTGTAGCATGGTCATTATTCCAAGACTTATATTACATTGTAGCTAATACCTTCCTTATTTCAGTCATTCTTTTTTTGAAAAACAGTTTTCATTTCAGTGAAACTTAAGCACAACTGCAGTTGTCAGCTGAAAGATTTTAATTGGCTTCAAAACTATCTGCTGGTAAGAGAGAAATTGAAAATAATAACCGAATTAACCATGATTTGCACACTTGGGGAGGGAGAAATGTACTCATCAGAAATATAATTAAAATGAAATGCATTTTCCCCTCTAAGTAGCTTATATCTCTTCTAATAAGTCTGCAGAATCAATTTTTCAGGCTCATTCATTTAGCTGTTTTACCTTTTCCTGAATGTATTGCAGAGGATCATCTCTTCTTCAGTAAATCTGCAGCTAGCACTCAGACATGTAGTGAGGTCTGTCTGAGACTGATGGGGCTTAGTATTTTCTTCTGCAAGATTAAAATATGCAATTGCTCTGCGCTTCATTAACTCTTCTTCCCTGCTTTATTTACACTAGAACACACACATACTCTTCTGTGCACTCACATCCTCTCTCTTACCATCTCCCTCTGACATCCTCTCTTGAAAATCCTATCCCCGGTGAAGTGAAAACTCTGGGCTAGGAAAGTGAGAAGACAGAGAAAGAGGAAATCGAGGCAGAGGTGACTATGCTGACACTTTCTTGCATGGGGTTCTCCCGTGTGATTATCCCACTCATAAGTATATATGGAGTCCAAGCCTTCCAGTAAGGGCCTGTTCCTCTAAAATAAACACAAACAAACAAAAAACTAGGAAAGAATGTTACCAAGAGATGCCCTAGGCTGTGGTTATTTAAATTGCCCTGCCAATCCAGGATCACAGCACTCCACCTTTTGCTATAATGTAGCAGGTATATTGATCCAACCAACTTTTAGCCCCTGATAAGTAGAAAACATGCTGTAAGGCAGCAGTCCCCAACTTTTATGGCAGCAGAGACTGGTTTCGTGGAAGACGATTTTTCCACAGATTGTGGGGGTGGTGTGGGGAATGAGGGATGGTTTTGGGATGAAACTGCTCCACCTCAGATCATCAAGCATTAGATTTTCTTGAGTGTACAGCCTACTAGATCACTCACATGTGCAGTTCACAATAGGGTTCACACTCCTGTGAGCATCTAATGCCCTTGCTGATGTGACAGAGGCAGAGCTTAGGCAGTAGTGCTTGCTTGCTGCTCACCGTCTGCTGTGCAGCCCAGTTCGTAACAGGCTATGGGCCAGAACTGGTCCGCGGCCCCAGGGTTGGGGACCCCTGCTATAAGGTACAGTGAAGAATTCAACAGTGTGTAAGCTATGACTCCTCCTGTGGGCACTTACTATCTGAAGTGGACAGACAACAACGGCATATTTTTAAGTGGCTGCAATACCAAGCTGTTTGTGACCAGAGCTGTAATCAAGCATTGATACATGGAAGTACAAGAAAGGCAGGCTTCAGAGAAAAGGTAGGATCGAGTAGCATCTAGAAAGGTCTGTAGGACTTGGATAGACGCAGCCTGAGAGACCGGGGGACGGGGACATGTATTTGTTTCCCGTTGCTGCTATAACAAATTACCACAAAGCTTAAAGCTTACAACAACATACATTGATTATCTTACAGTTCTGGAGGTCAGAGGTCTGAAAAGATTCTCGCTGAGCTAACACCAAGGTGTTGATAGGGCTGTGTTCCTTTTGAAGGCCATATCCTTTTCCAGCTGCTAGAGGCTACCTGTGGCTCCCGGCCCCTCCCTCCACCTTCAAAGCAGCATTGTCCAGTAGAGCATTTCTCATGCTGTGCCACTGTGGCTCTGACCCTCCTGTTCCCTCTCTCACTCTCTCACCTATATGGATGCTTGTGACCACATTGGACCTACCCAGATAATCCAAGACAACCTCCCCACCTCACATCCTTAACCTAATCATACCTGCAAAGCCCTTTTGCCAGGTAAGGTAGCACATTCACAAGTTCTAATGATACACACGTCAACATGTTTGAGGGGGGCACATTATTTTGCCTGCCACAGAAAGTAGATTGGTTGCTTTTTATTGTTGTATAACAAATTGCCCCAACATGTTGTGACTTAAAACAATAAATGTTTATTTTCTTACAGTTTCTTGGGGTCAGGAACTTGGGAGTGGCTCCTCTGGATGGTTCTGGCTCAGGTCTTTCATTAGGTTGTAGCCAGGATATCAGCCAGGGCTGCCATCACGTGAAGGCATAAGTGGACCTACAGGGTCCACTCCTTGGTGCTCTTACATGGCTGTCAGCAGGAGACCTCAGTTCCCCTCCACATGGACCTCTCCATAGGTCTGTTTCAGCATCCTCGTGACATGGCAGATGATTTCCTCAGAGCAAATTATTGATGAGAGAGAGGAGGAGGAAGCCGCAGTGTTTTTATTAATATCACCTAGTCTCAGAAGGCATGAAGCAACAGTTTCAGTCTGCTCTTATTAGTAGCAAGTTAAGTCCAGCCCATACTCAAGTGGAAAGGACATTAAGGTGTACCACTTGGAGGGAGGAGGATCAAATAATTCATGAACATATTTTTAAATTGACATAAAGGGATTGTGCAGAGGCTGGAGAGTACGGGCTGTGTTCAGGACCCACCACTAGATTGGGATACAAAGGCAGAGTATATGGGGAAGGGGAGTGGGAGAAGTGTCTGGAAAGGTAGACGGGGACATAATTCCATGTGCCACAGAAAATAAAAGGCATTGCACGTCAAGATTGGTCTCTAAGCATCTTTTTGCACCTGGATAAATACCTAATTGATTTGAAGGACTGAATGTTTGTCCAGGTTGCAAACAACACTACAACTTAAGTAGAATGTTAGCTTTATAAAAATAAGGTTTATTTTATGAGCTATATGCCATAGTCGAAGACCATTTATTACAATCATATTAGCATATCCTGCAGTGCACACACTCACATTTGATACCGAGCACTCCCTCTGAAGCAAATGCTAGCTTACACAGACCATCATTGAGCTTTACCAGATCAATTTTCCCCCCAACTTCATTTTATGAGCTTTTTATACACACACTAGTGCGGAGAGGATATTTCAGATTCCCATGTATCCATCACTCAGCTTCAGCAATTATCAACTCTTTGCCATTCATCTCTTCTGTCCTCTTCTGGAGTTTACATATCCAGATCAGAAATGGGCTTCAGTCCCAGAAGAGACACAATAGCTGTTGTTTCTAGAGCAGATAAATGTCTCAGCTTAAATTTACTTCAGCAATCAACTTCCCAAAAAAAGTACATTGCTACCTAGTGGTTGACTGGGTCCTGGCTGGCTACCCCATTGAATTGTCACATGGGTCATTTATTTTTATGCCTGTCGCTGACCCCAGAGGATCACTAACCTGGGTAACAAGATCTCCACTGCTTCTGCCCTGTGCTGAGCCTCAGTTTCTCTCGTTTAAACAATGAGGGATTTTAAACTAGATGATTGCTCATGGCTCTAAAACTCTACAGTTTGGAAACACTGCCTGTTACCAAGTGCAAACATGATATGGGCGATTAATAAATTACCCAGGGCTCTATTTAATTGCACCATAATTTTATTTTGGTTGGAAGCTCCCAAAGGCTTGGCTGCTGCTACAAGCATTATTATAGGGCCATTGGATTTGTCATTGGCTGCTGTCCCAAAGTTACATGATGACTTCATTGGGAAAAAGAAATATACGATAGAGATCCATTCTCACGTACTCCATGCTTTTCTCTGGAGGGGGATGATATGGAATGAGACTGTGTTTTGGAAACTTCGCCTCTGACATGGACACTGAAATTATGCCTACCATGTCTATTTTGGAGCGTCACCCTAAGTGTAAAGCACCATTGAAAAAAGAGTTCAGGGAAAAAGGCACTCCTGTAACCAAGTGTTTTGTTGTTCTAAGACTGAGAATGCCCAGCCAGCATGGGATAACCTGTGGGCAACGGTGGATTAAGATGGCAGCAATGTCCAAAGTGTCTCTGTCTCTTGCCCTTCTGTGATGGCTTTGCTGCCACGCTCTTTCTCTGCCATAGCTCTGGAGATGGGAACTCTGCTACTGACCACCAGGTCAGCAACTTGTACCCCTCGCTTCCCTGTCCTCAAGAATGATCATCCAACTTCAGGCAAATGGCAGATGACTTAATGCCAGGAGAGGAATCATTGCCTTGCTTTTAGGCACTGGCGTGTTAGCGGAGCATGTTGAGCCGGAGAGGAATGTGGAAATGGTACCAGCCCTAGTCTGGGGCCCAGCTGGGCGGACTCTGAATGCTGTATCTCCCCCGCCCTTCCCCAGTGCCCCGCACTTCTAAAAAGCTAATTGAATTCTTGGGTCTCTCCAGGCATCTCGTCTGGTCCCGGAGCCCTAGGGGGAACCGAGAACTCAATGTGTGAACTCTGGATAACCCCCAGATTCCGTAACTGATGGCTGTGACTGGGCTATACAGGGTTTATAGATGCTCCAACTTTTCTCTTTTTCCTCTCTCCTTACTCCACCCCCAGTACATCTTCTGTTCCAGTAAGTACTCCACACAAAAATAAACCAATCTGATGTCATTATGTACCAAGTTCAAAACAAACGATCATTTTTACTGTTGTGGTAAAAACCGGGAACAAAAGTGGACTTGTGGGGCAGAGCGGGTGGAAGGGCCACATTGCATTCCTGGCGTTCCCGCTCGGGGTCTCCAACCTCACATGGCTTTGCCTTTGTCTCTGCAGCCCAGCCCGTGTTGTACTGGTGTGCCCGCAACATGTCTTTCTGGAGCAGCATTTCGTTTAACCTGGCCGTCCTGATGAACCTGCTCGTGGCGTTTTTCTACCCATTTAAAGGAGTCCGAGGAGGTACCCATATCTTTAATTTCAAAAAATCTATTAGAAACAGCAGGAAGGCTATGACTTGCATCTCGATTGTGGTTCCTGGATGTATTGGTGCAATATGGGGGATCCCAGTTATCCACGTTCAGACAAGAGGAGATTGTAGCTGTTACCACAGATTTAGTTTTAAATCTAAATTAAATAATTTAACATTTTTATCCTTTTTTTTTTTTAACCAGGAAAGAAAGAGAAGCATCTAGATACTATTAAACCTGTGAGAAAGTCTCTTAATCAGCCCCTTGTTTTATATATGAGGAAACTATGTCTCAGAGCAGTTAAGAGATCAGGCCAAAGTCACATAGCTAACTAATGGCAGAGCTAACTCTAAAACATAGATGTCTTGATGCTCAGTCCAGTATGTGTATTCCCACACCGCACTTCTGGAATTGATTTCAGACTAAAGAATTTGTAAGAAATCTCTGGAATATTTTTTTTTTTTTTTTTTTTTTTTGCCAGGGGAGGTAGGACTTGAATGACTGCAGACTGTACAATGTTTAGTCTATTAAGAGCTACCTGCCATTATTCACATAACAAAACATGATGATTATGGTGTTTCTGGATTCCCCCCAGCCCACCTCCTTCCAGGCTACACATTTTGCTGAGAAAAGGCAGACAATTCGGAGGGAGGCATTTTGCTATTTAGGGACCCTCAACACATTAATGGCATCCTAGAAGCATCCTCACTTGTGGGGTTCCAGTGGCAGGCATTCAAAGCTCCCCTTCTATGATACATTCACGGCCCCTTTTCTGACATCCACAATAGCCACCTGGGAGGTCCACCTCCCAGCTAAATTTTTCATCAGAGCTTTTTGGCAGATCACCTCACATACGCATATAACAACCTGCCAGGAACCACCTTGTGTGAAAGATAATGGGATAAAGAGCCCAAACGTAAGACACAAAAACCACGCAGGAGTAAGTTTCAGGCTCCACTCTTTAGCTTAATCATACAGACATCAACTGACCAGACATGTATAGGTAATAAGTCAGTTTAAGGACCAATCTGAAAGCAATGACATGTTATGTAATGCTTATATGCCTAAGTTACCCTTTTGAGGAGTTAGCTTTTCTGTTTGACCTTAAGTTACATGGAAGGCACCATTTGAATCCCCCCCACCACCCAAAAGTACAATCTAAACACAAGTCCAGGGGGGATTTTTTTTTTTAATGTCATGTCAGGAAGCATGAATGCCCATGTCTGTGTCTAAAAGATTTGACTAGAACCCAGGGCTGCAAGGTTTTCTCTTTGGGGATGTTCACCTTAACCCAGCTGCCAGTCAGCAGAGGTATGTGTGGCAGAGGGCTAGTGAGGAGCTCAGCCAGCTGTGGCAGAGGAGGCCCAGGTCTCCTTTCACCTCAGGGAAGTTGTCATGCTCCTCACAGCAGATTATTCAACCCTTACCTTGTCTGTGCTTTCATTTACTCTCCATTGCCTTCAAAGTATTTCAAACAGATTTTATTATTCACCATGTCTGTTTTCTTCACCGGTCATTTGTGGCAGCATTCAGGCCCATTTTGGGGACAGGGAGTTGACAGCCCCCCACCCTTCAGTGACAAGCCTCCTGCCATGGCATTCTTAGACTTAGGAAGTCCAGAGACTTAAGGTGTCTGCCTGACTCCTGCCGCCCACTTGCCAAGCCACTCTGGGCAAGCCACTTCAGCAACTCTTTGTCATCCTCTGTGTGAAGAGATGCTTACATTAAGCCCATGGTTGGAAAATTTTGATATGGCTTCAGAAAGTCCTGCAGAACCCAGGGAAAAACAGTTGCCAAACTAGTCAAGATCTCCAGAGCATGTGTTTCTTGCCCATCCAAGCTTGAGATCCCCTGGATGGCATGACTATTGAGGGTCTTTCCAGCTCTAAAATGGTGCATTCTGAATGAGCCATCAACTCAGGCTGGTCTGCAGGAGGCAAGGATGCCTGGTTTGGAATCATGGGCTTTAGAACTTCATGCTGATGGACTAAACAAAAAGCAAAAATCAGAGTTCCTAGGAGATTTGACCTGAGGCTGATCTGACCCAAGGAAGCCTTTGCCATTATCTAGTGGCTGATATTGCCTTAAGTGCATGAATTCACTCCCAGAGGGATTCTTTTTTCCTTTTGTGAGATGCATTGAGGGCATTTTCTATACTCACTGCTAACCATCCTCAGGAGAAGGGTTGTATTAACCCTGCCTAGAAACAAGATCTGGTTTGTTGACCTGAAAGTATTTCTTTGAGCTAATATGTGTGAGAATTTGTTGCATCCTAAAGACAAGATTTCATAATGTCCCTCTTGAATGTATATAACAGCCATATCATGTGTGCTGATTTTGTGTGGTTCTGTGGCTTACAAGGTTTGTGACTGCCAAGAACCAGTGGCCTTAAAAGCTCCTTTTCAAAACTATCACCGCCCCCACAACTTTGTTTTAGAACTGACAAGTTAGAGTCTTTCAAAAGCATGCAACTCAGGCAGCTTCAGATTGCTTACTGAATTTGTGAGCATGCCATGATGGCTAAAGCAAATGTAGTACTACTTTTTAAATGTTTTTATTATTGAAATTGTCAAACATACACACAAGTAGAAAGAACAGTATAATGAGCTACCATGTACCTATCAGCCAGCTTTAACAATTTTGCCTATCTTGTTTCATCTATCCCTGTACTATATTTTCTGAAACATTTTAAAGAAGTCTAGACATCTTGGATTTTTTGTCCATAAATATTTCAGTGTATATCTCTAACTTATAAGAACATTTTAAAATATGTATAATCACCATACCATTATCATATCTAACAAAACTAACAGCAAATCCTGTAATAGCCTGTCCAAATTCAGATTTCTCCAACTGTCTCAAAGATGTCTTTCTAGAGTTGGTTTTTTGGAATCTAGCACTGCGTTTTTTAACACTGCTGTTATAGTGAGGAGACAGCATTTTTACATTGGCCTCTTCAGGATTTGGGACATACCTTGTACTGGTCACATTGATGATACTGAGATCATCTTAAGAGTCCATTTAAAATGGCATTAAGCACTTCAGAAAATGATAGGTAAGCCACAGACTGGAATAAAATAGTTGCAAAATATATATCTGATAAAAAGCTTATATCCAGAATATGTGAAGAACTCTTAAAACTCAATAATAAAAAGGCTATTCAGTTAAAACAGTGGGCAAAACATTTGATCAGACACTTCACAGAAGATATATGAATGGCCAGTAAGCACATGAAATGATGTTCAGCATCACTAGTTATAAGGGGAATGTAAATTAAAATCACAACACCGTTCCACTGCAAACCTACTAGAATGACCAAATGAAAAAGATGGGCACTACCAAGTGTTGGTGATGCTGTGGATCAGATGGAACTGTCATATACTGCTGGTGGGAAGGCAATGTGATACATTCACCTTGGAAAACAGTTTGGTATTGTCTTTTAAAGTTAAACCTAATATGTAGGATCCAACATTCTACTTCTTTATGTTTGTCCAAGAGAAATGAAAATATGTCCACTCCAAGAATTGTACATGAATGTTTCTAGTAGCATTATTTGTAATCACTCCAAACTAGAAACTCATTGACTGTTAACTGGACAAATAAATTGTAATATATCCATACTATAATATACTCAGCAATAGAAAGTACAAAGTATCAATACAAACATGGTAACCTGGATGCATCTTAAAAACTTGCTAGGTGAAAGAAGTCAAGCACAAAAGACTACCTGATAGGATTATTTTCCCATTTTTATGAAATTCTAGAAAGTGCAAAGCTATAGGGACTGATATCAGATCAGTAGTAACTGGGGATAGGGATGGGGCAAGGCATCACCTGCAAAGAGGCACAAGGAGACTTTTAGAGTGATAAACATGTTCTGTATCTTGATTGTGATGACAGTTACATGTGGTGGTTTCATGACTATATGAACTGCCAAGATTCACCAAATTTTGCCCTTAAAATGCATGGATTTTTAAAAATATTGATTAAGGACCATCGACTTCAGAGGCAAATGGTCTGCAGCCATTTGCTGCATCACTTTGGGCAAGAAATGTCACCCGAGACTCAGTTTCCTTTAGAGTAGACTGGGGACAATAGGCTAAATAAATGGTCATCAACGTCAAGGGCTTGACAAGATTGTCTAACAATTGTTAAATGCTTGGAAAGCAGCACATGTGCCTCAATGTGCACTTCTTGAATTTCTGAGAAACCTCTGCCTCTTTGTCCCCATTCCCCATCAGCTTTGCCTTTTGAAGGATTTCAAAAGGGAAGAGGTAAGTGGCTGGGCGAGGGGAACAGTTGTTAAAGTGAGGCTGAATCCCGGCAGGCGTGGACTCAATGAACTAGGGCAGCCAGCAGCTGCTGGAAGAGCTGTACCCTGCAGAGGTGTCTCCTCCCCAATGGTGCCACAATCCCAGCATCTCTGAAGAAGTGAAGCTCCTTTATATAAGTGGCCTTAATCATGTAGTGCTGCTTGTTTACATCTGAAGGAGACTCAAAATGTGACAGCATTTGAAATAGGGGTGTTTTTTTTTTAATGAGTGTTTTACAGAACTATATTTTTAGCCGTGTTGGCTCATGTTATATAACCAAGCCGTCTCGTGGGACACTCTAAATAGAACTTGCAGTAGCAAGAGATGACAAAAATTGGTATAAGCTCTTTGACTGCAGGGATAATCTAATTGTAGGATGATGCTCATGACACGGAAGTTGCCTTTCTCCTTCCCTTGGAGAAATCTGATTCAGGCAGGGGACCTGCATTTTTCCTTTGCATACTTTTAATAGAAATTAAGTTTAGGCTTCCACGTCACCTTCTCTGAGTGAAGTGTGACACATGCATGAGTTTTATTTCTCGAACAAGCTTTTCATGAGTGCCTGCCAGGCACCAGGTACTTCCCTTGGGGAATGTGCAATCGGGTGAGAGAGAGACAAGTAAACTGACCATTAGGAAATAGTGTCCTGTAGGGATGACTGGAAGCAGGGAATATGGAGGAGGAGGGAACTCCTGACGTGTTTTTGTGGGGAGGAAGGGGATTGGGGCAGGCTTCCTGGAAGAAGTGATGTCAAAGCTAAGACCTGAGATGAATGAGAAGGGAAGAACTTCCCAGCAGAAGGAGCGTGTGTGAAGGCTTGGAGGTCAGGAAACGCTGGTGGGGCTGGTTATGGATGGGGCAGAGAACTGGAGGTGAGAGTTGGGACTCGTAAGCCAAAAAAGTTATTGAAGAATCTGTAACGGTGCATGTTTTAGGTCTGTCCCCTGTACTCAGTGAATGCACAGATTTGTGAAAGAACCCTGTTTTGTCCTTGCAGGAACCCTGGAGCCCCACTGGTCGGGCCTCCTGTGGACAGCCATGCTCATCTCTCTGGCCATCGTCATTGCCCTCCCAAAGCCCCATGGCATCCGGGCCTTAATTGCCTCCACAATTCTACGATTGATATTTTCGGTCGGGTTACAACCCACCTTGTTTCTTCTGGGCGCTTTCAATGTAAGTGTGGATACCTTCCTTGCCACTGTTTCTTGTTTGCAGATTAATAGGAATGCCTTGCATTCTGGTTCCTAGAATCCTGGCCTGTGCTTTCAGGCCAGAAAAAATATTGTTTGGGGCAACTATCAAAATAGCAGAAGCAAGGGATCGCTGCAGGTGGACGTCTCCCTCTTGAGCTCCTCATGGTGCAGTGAGCCTTGTAATGTATCCCTTGGACATCAGCATTGTCACTGTTAGGGACTATCCCTGTCAGGAGATAGGCAGAAAAAGTGGTAACACTTTGAGATTTAAGTTAGTTTTGCCAATCTGGTTAAAGGTTTGTTGGGACAGGAGATTTTAGACAGTAAGTGAAATGATCAAATATTAACACAGCACCCACTTCTGGAAAGGGCCACATAGAAAAGAGGGGAGAGGTAAGAGGGCCTGGCCAAATACAAATACGGGGCAGGTAGAAAGGGAAGAGGAGAAGCAGAGACAGTTATTTAAAAGTCAGTGGTGACATTTAGAAATGCTGTTTCACTACCATTGAAAGATAGAAGCCAATTTCATCTCCGGGAGAATTCTTAGGACAAACTGATATAAAACCATACATTGGAGAGATTTCCTGGTGAAGGGACGGAGAAAATTTGGACATGTGAGGCACTGGAGGATCTAAAAATGCCTTCCAGGGGTTTCTGCCCTGAGCATATAAGGAAGCTGAGGTCCCATGCAAAACTGGAAGCGATATTGCAAAATAATAGAGTAATTCAGTGCAACAGCAAATGTCCCAAAGGGAGTATTCATGTGGCACAGGCAGCAAGGACTTTAGAGGAGAAGAGGCCATGTCAAGCTGAAAAGCTTATTAACAGGGAGGAGGCAGGATGGAAGTTAGGGCTTAAGGAATGGAGGGCCAGGCTCAGTGGCTCACATCTGTAATCCCCGTACTTTGGGAGGCCAGGTGAGCAGATCACTTGAGGTCAGGAATTTGAGACCAGCCTGGCCGACATGGCAGAACCCTATGTCTACTAAAAATACAAAAATTAGCTGGGTTTGGTAGCATGCACCTATAATCCTAGCTACTCAGGAGACTGAGGCAGGAGAATCACTTGAACCTGAGAGGTGGAGGTTGCAGTGAGCCGAGATCATGCCACTGTACTCCAGCCTGGGTGACAAATGGAAACTCCATCTCAAAAATAAATAAATGAACAAATAAATAAATAATAATTTAAAAAAAAAAAAAAAGGAATGGAGAGGATCTGGCCATGAAGCAGGGATTGAGAAGAGTGTTTTGGTTTTGTGGGTCGCATAGGCCAGGGCAGAACAATGGGAAAGCCCTGGCTGTTATCAAGAGACAATAAAGAGTTTCACCTCATTCGTGGTCGGTAGTGATCAGTAGGAAATGATCCTGTATGAGTCACTTGCAGCACTGAATTTTAGGATAAAGCAACTGGACTTCGTCCCCCAGGTCAGCATTCCCAGAGCATATTCCACGTTATATAAATATGAGGTGAAAAAAGGGCCCCTGATTGAATCCACATGAAAAATGCTGGGGTAAACACATCATGAAGGGTTTCGTTACTGCAGGCTTCCTCACAGACTTTACTGTACTAATAATGGATTAGGAACCTCCAAGGACAACAGTGTATGTCTGTTTCCCAAACTTATTCTCCTGCAGTTTTTTGTAAGTATCACTTGAGATTAGTGTTGTATAGAATATATGTTGGAAACTCTGTTCCCGGTAGTGGAAAGTGCCTGTGGTGTTTTTGAGCCAAGAAATGGTCCATACAAAGAAGTGTTCTGGAGAAAATGCATTCGGTATGGCATGTTATGTGGATTCATCGGGAGGGACTAGAGGCAAAGAGGCTTTTTAGGGGCTGTAGCGGCGCTTTGATTGGGTTTGACAAGCCTGAGTCTTAAACATAGTGTACAAGAAAGAAGGAAGGTATGGACGTCAGAAATGAGAAGGAAATAGGCTGGGCACCGTGGCTCAAACCTTTGTAATCCCAGCCCTTTGGGAGGCCAAGGCGGGCAAATTGCTTGAGGCCAGGAGTTCAAGACCAGCCTGGCCAGTATGCATGTGAAACCCCTCTCTGCTAAACAAAATACAAACATTAGCCTGGCATGGTAATACATGCTCATAATCCCAGCTACTCGGGAGGCTGAAGCATGGGAATCTCTTGAACTTGGGAGGTGGAGGTTGCAGTGAGCTGAGATGGTGCCACTGCACTCCAGCCTGGGTGATAGAATGAGACTGACAAAAAAAAAAAGAAAAGAAGAAAAAAAGAAGAAGAAAGAGAGAGGAAGGAAATAGTAACAACACATGGTGGGCACAGAGTCAGAGCCTTACCCCACCCAGAAAGCAATGTGCTTGTATTAGTTCATTCTCACATTGCTATAAAATGCCTGAGACTGGGTAATTTATAAGAAAAGAGGTTTAATTGGCTTGAGGTTTTGCAGCTGTACAGGAAGCATGGCAGCATCTGCTTCTGGGGAGGCCTCAGGGAGCTTTCACTCATGGCGGAGTAAAAGCAGCAAAGTTGGAGCTGGAACAGGAGGGAAGCAGATGGGGAGGTGCTACACACTTTTAAACAACCAGCTCTCTATCACTATAGTGTATCCAGGACAAGTGGCGCTAAACTATTTATGATCCAGTCACCTCCCACCAGGCCCCATCTCTAACACTGGAGATTACAATTTAACAGACTTGGTGGGGACACAGAACCAAACCATATTGCCACTCTGGGTCCCTTTTTCAGACAAAGAGGGTATCACTGTCTTGATTGGGTAATGAAGGAGGGGAATATGGCTCCAAATTTTCAGTCACAAATGATTGCGAGAAGAATACTGTGGCCATCTAAAATGAAGTCATGCCAAAATCTAGTTTTCAGGGTGAAAATGCATTTAAATTGTTGAACTACTGGGCTTCAGGTGGAAAGACAGGCTGTTAAACGTTAGCTGGGGCATTTGGAAATACATGACCAGAACTACGTATCGGTGTGGGGAGGGGAATGTAAGGATTGCCTACAGTGAGAGGAAACCATTTAAGAAGGAAATACAAAAGAATTACATAAACAACTAGGTAGAAAAAAATGTTCAGTACTTCAGAGGCTGTCTTCTATGGACTGCCTAGTTCTTTTTTTCTTTGGCCTTCTGTGATAATCATTCCACAGTTATCACTTCTTTAAGACAAATCAGGTGGGGGAAAGACTCAGCTAAGAATTAATTACCATTTACAACAACATAAACTGGGGTGGGGGGCAAACAGCTATAATAAATACTTATTTAGAGTGAATTTTATTTTACATATTTTTTTGAGACGGAGTCTCGGTCTCTCACCCAGGCTGGAGTACAGTGGCGTGATCTGGGCTCACTGCAACCTCCGCCTCTTGGGTTCAAGCAATTCTCCTCCCTCAGCCTCCTAAGTAGCTGGGACTACAGGCGCGTGCCCCCATGCCTGGCTAATTTTTTGTATTTTAGTAGAGATGAGGTTTCACCATGTTGCCTAGGCTGGTCGCGAACTTCTGAGCTCAGGCAATCCACCCTCCTCGGCCTTCCAAAGTGCTGGGATTATAGGTGTGAACCACCACACCGGGCCTAGAGTGAATTTTAAAAGAGAGAAGCACCCACATGGAATGTATGGGAGAGGGAAAGTAGCTGTGGACAGAGACAGAGAAATTACATTGGAGTTCTGAGAGCTGGAGGAGGAGAAGGCAGGGTCCTGAAGCCCAGCTGGGAGAGTGGTAAGCAGGGTGCAGTGGGAGCTCGTCACGCTGCAGGGAGCTGGGAAAGATGCTAAGAGCAGACAGGAAGACTGCTGGGTGCACAGAATCCTTGGAGACTTCACATGAGCTGCCTCTGTTGAGAGGTGGGGATGGGAGCCAGATCTCAGGCTAACAAGCAGAGTCCAGCCACAGGCTGAGACCACAAATAGCAGCTATTTCCTGAGGAAGCAATGGAGAAAACTAGGGCAGAAGTTAGAGGGAAGAATGGATTCAGGTGAAGTGGATCACCCTGTTAAGATGGCAGGAGCTGGGATGTGTTTGAGGTCCTGTAATGTGTGATGTCACCCAGGGCACCATCTGCCCCTCCCTGAAACCACATCATCATGGATCATCCAGAATCTGTGCTACTTTCCCACCCTATGAAAGCCCCTCCACTAGCAAAGGTTAGAATTTTGGAAAAAACTGGCAGATTGAATGCTTAGCCTGTCTGAGAAAGCCAGCAGCGATCTGTGGGTGTCGGCTTCCTCGCTTATCTGATTACCGAGAAGCTCACTTACACCGACCTACCAGATTAACTGGCAGTATTTCCCCCGCACCTGTGGCCGAGGGAGCTAGAGTAGCAGAAGATGGTTTTACCAAGTGCATCCAGAGAGGCTCCTCTCTGGCCTCCTCCTGAGCCAAGTTTTTCTGTCAACATATTGCTAGAGATGGACTTCCAGGCATTGGGGTTTCTGTCAAAGGTGGGACTATATCGCACAGTAGTTCAGTTAGGACTCCTTCAGGGGCAGATACCGGAAACCTAATCCATGCTAGCCTCAGCAAAGGAGAACACGTATTGGTTCATTTTGACCAAGAAACCAAGAGCCTTGCTTCAGGCACAGCTGATACAGGGGCTCAGACAGTGTCCTCAGGGCCCAGTTCCTCCTTGCCATCTTTTGGCTCTGTGTCCCCAGTGCTGGTGGTGCCTTCAGTGTTGGTAATGTGGCAGCTCCAGAGTTTACAGCTGCACAGGTTCAAGGTTGGTGGGAAAGAACAAAATTATCTTTTGCTGCAATCCCAAGAAAGAGCTCAGTGGACATCATTGGCTCCATTTGGTCCTGTGTCTATCTCTAAACCAGTCATTGCACCCAGGGGAATACAATATTGTGATGGCCAGGTTGGAGTCCCACCCAGACCTCAAAGACTGCTACTCAGAGGGGAAATTAGAAGTTATTCCCAGAAGAGAGGGCAGGGGAATAGAACTCATCCTGGAGTCCCTTATGTTTCTTCCCCCAAGAAAATTCTTGTTTTCCCTGTGGACTTAGGAGCAATGAAAGGCAAGAACTGATCACTGCTCATTCAATTGCCACCTTCCAGTGCCTAGAATGTGGCAAGTTCAGAAAATGCTTTTGATCATTCTGATCCCAGGGTTCGTGGATTGAGGTGACTTCTGTGTTTGACTAACTCATATAAGAATGTTAGAAATGATTCATATCTCATTTTGAAAATCATAATCTCAGTATGTGTTAATTTTGTTTTTGCCATAGAGAAATGCTACTTGATTACTGTTGCACATGAAGTTATTTCACTACCATGTAATTTGTAATATGCCTGAAAAGCAAAGTAATGAAATGACTTAGATCTGCAAATGGTTCTTGGTGGGTTTGGTGGGCACCGGGTGGAAAAGGAAGCGTCTGTTTGGGCATGGTGACTGAAATACGTCTGTGTGAGACACTCTCTTTGCTCTCATGAGGAGTTTGGCACAGTCCGTGCCATCTGACTGGTCCTGTCATTGTTCTCAGGTATGCAATAAAATCATCTTTCTAATGAGCTTTGTGGGCAACTGTGGGACGTTCACAAGAGGCTACCGAGCCATGGTTCTGGATGTTGAGTTCCTCTATCATTTGTTGTATCTGGTGATCTGTGCCATGGGGCTCTTTGTCCATGAATTCTTCTACAGTCTGCTGGTGAGTACCTGGTGTGGAAATATTTTATGTGAGGGGAAACTAGGAAAGGGTCCTATGTCCTCTCTCTCATCACAGACCCTTCCTTTTAATGGTGATTGGTGTGCCTGGTCCATCAATATTGAAGCTCCACAGTTTGCAGCCTTTGGGGGATCTGAGAGGAAAGCTCCACAGGAATTGGGTCAGCCCAGGAATTCAAGAGTCGCACAACTGCACTGTGTACTGTGCAGTCCAAATCTGTTAATTCTCAGTAATGGAAAATGCCCACAGTAGATTCAGATGTTTCCTCTCCATGCACCTTTGTTTTTCTTTACTTCTTAGACTCAGCCAGCACTTACACCAAGAGGAGTATTTTTGAGGCTGTCATCCAGCAGTTCTCATGGAATCCATTTCTCATGAACACATGTAGTGACTATAAGAGTAGGAGCTAGTTTTGAAGCCCCAGGATTCATGATCATGAGCTCAGTAGATTTATTGGTCCAGGAGACCCTTTCAGTAGCAGTTACTTTGTTCCGATATGAGCCAGGTGCTTAATGTCTTGACAGTCTATTAAGCTGGTTCCATCACCTTCCTCCTGAGCATGTTTTTAAATTACAAATCAAATAACTGCTTACTTTCCTGTAGTTAGAGGGAATCTAGACCTGTGGTGTTGTAGATAAGAAACCATTTTCTTGTGCCTACATAAAATGACAGGAAGCATAAAATTGACCTATCTGCAAGCAACACCGTAAAGAGCCTAGAAATATTAAAATATTTGTGAGGACAAAAATGATCAAGGCCTCAGGGTTGACTTACAAAGAGGGAGGGACTTGCAAAAGGCAGAGCAAGGAAAGCTCTTCAGGGAGGTGCTTAGAAAATCCCTCCCAAGCATGTATGAGAGGCATCCAGCCACAATCTAGTTTGATCCTATTGCGTTTTCTAAAAGTGAACTGAGGTAGTAGCATCATCAGAAGCTGGGAGTTACTCTTATCTTTCTGTAATAGGTTAGAGATTTGAAGGCACAAAATGCAACTGTGTGAGATGCTCCCTTCGCTGAACGTACTTGACTGCCTTGTGCCTCAGTTTCCTCATCTGCAAAATGAGAACAGTGTATCTCCCTCACAGGGCCGTCATAGGGATTACATGCAGCTGTTCAGGTCAGGGTCTTAGAATAGCACTGCCGAACGATTGCCAGCTATTATTATTGTCTTTGTCATTCTATATTCCTTCCCCCGTCCAAAACACCATAAGGAATTCACCGTTCAGATCACTAGGATTAGCTCATTCCATTAGGGGTGGATTTTGGCAGGCTAAAGGGAATGGATTCTTTTCCCTCATCTTAAAATAGATCTGGCTATATTTTGAGGTTTTAGGCAGAGAGGTCTCAGGATATACTTGTGATTCCCATTATGTGGCCTATTTTGATCACTTTGTATCAGAAATCTTTAGAGACTTAGGTCTGTTTCTGGAACTTTTTGTCTCATGCCATCATGTCCCTGGACAACAAATTCCTGTCCTCCCTTGGCAGGGTGGCAGAGTTCAGTTGGTGATCTCTCTCATCTCTGCCAAGGGGTCTCTCCCAAGAGACAGGAGATTCCCCTTTGGCCAACGCCACCTCGCCCCAGTAGACGCTTCGCCCTTTCCTCCAATCTGCCTCCAGTTGGCTTTGCTTCTTTTCTGTTCATTCGAGTCCTCTTCTTTTCATGACTTGCAGTGCAGGCCAGTGCCAGTGCCAGTGCCTGATGCAGGGCACATAATGGTGAGAGGAACACAGTCCCTACCCTCATAGGTCTCACCGTCTGGAGCACAGCACAGGGACAGCTGTTGCGTGAGTGCTCACCCTGTACTCTTCTCTACACGCTCTCACTACCACCTTTGAGGTAGATGGTATCTTCCAGTTACACCGGAGGAAACTGAGGCTTGGTGAAGTCAGGTAACTTGCTCAGAGTCACACTGTCAATAACTGGTGGAGGCAGGAGAGCCACACAACTCTGTTGATGCCCAAGTTGACACTGCCTTTTATTCAAGCATGTGAAAAAGTCCTCGCATCAGTGAAACTGGCGTTTCACGTTCTAGTTTGCATCTGTGCTTTCAAGTCTCTAACTTATCACAGAAAGATAAGAGTAACTCTCAGCTTCTGATGATGCTACCTCAGTTCAGTTTTAGGAAATGCAATAGGATCAGACTAGATTGTGGTTGGATGCCTCTCCTGTGCTTCAGGGGGGATTTTCTAAGCTGTGTGGATCTTGACTTGTTTGTGGCTTCAAGTAATATGCTCCTTTTGGTATCAAAGCCGTCCTGAATGTGTCTGGTAAGAACCAGAAAACACTGACACTTCAAATTATTCTACTAATAAGGAAAGCCTGCAACCAAAAGAAATTGGGCTGCCTATAAAAGGAGAGAGACCTCAGCAGGGAACACCCATGTGTTCCAGGTTTGGGAGAGCTGCCTCCATGCTAGCAGGCCAGAAGGCAGGGAGGGTAATCTGGTGGCCTAATTAAACTGCCGCCCTCCCCCAGCCCCCAAAGACTGGCTGGACCTGGTCTTGAGCCTGTATTAAAGCTGTGTCCTTAGAAAAATATTAACACCTGGAGATGAAAGTGTGCAAAGTTCATAAGCAGGCAGTTAACAAAAGCAGAAATCCAGATGGTCAGTAAACATGCAAAAAGGTTCATCCTTGGTGCTAAACAAAGACATGCTAACGAAAACAGCGCAATCCCATGTTTTACCTGTGACGTTAGTGAAGGTTAAAAAGCCTGATGGTGCCCAGTACTAGTGAGAGTGGGGTAAAACGGGCATGATTCTTTACTAGTGGTGAATGTAAAGTGATCCTGCCTTTCTGAAGGCAGTAGGCAAAATGTTTCTCTTATACCATTTGACCCAAATACTCCATTTCCAAAAATTTGCTGAAAAGAAAACTAGATGAGCATGTATAGAGGCATGTATAGAAGTATTCCTCGCAGCAGTATTTATTACAACATATAATTGGAAACATCTTGACTGTTTTTTAAAAACATATTAGTTATATTAATCATGTTTTTCCCATGTAGTGAAATACCAGGTATTCATTTTTGACAGGAAAATATTCCTGATGACTTGGTGAAAGGCTGGTTATGTGCCAGTATTATGGTCTAATATTTTTGTAAACAATATGTATCTATAAATTGCATTTTTTAAGGCCAGAAGGAATTAAGCTATTGAACGAATGTCTCTAGATGGTGAATTATTCGTGACTTCTTTTTCTTTGTGTTTTTCTTTGTTTTCCAAGTTTTCTCCATTGAACATGTATAATTTTCTAAATAGAAGAAAGCTTTTCTTTTGTATAAATAATACTTATTGACTGTTTTAAAATCAGAAATTACAGATGAGTGAAAAGAAAAAAATTGCTTGTCATTTCAATGATTTGGAGCCTGTATAATCTCTGCGGTCCTTAACAACAAAAAACAAGTATCATTTGCTTGTTGTCTGAAGTTGCCCTTACTTGCCACTTTATATTGAGCTGCTGGAAAATATTTAACCAACATTAACAGCAACACTTTGCCTTCTGTCGTATTGTATTGTATTGACTAAACGCCTCTTCCTTGCTTCCCTTTAAGTATCCTACTCTACCCAATGCCTTTCACAGAACTAGTCTCAGAACACAGATTGGTGTTAAGGAGGCAGAAAAGCCAACCAACCAGAAAATTACCTGCGATGTAAAATTCTAAATTGGAAGGGACTCAGAGATCAGCTGTCTCAGTCCACTTATTTTACAGATGAGGAAACAGAACCAGAGAGCTTAGATGGCTTGACCGACATCTTGCAACAAATTAAAAGCAGAGTCAGGATTTGACCCTGTCCCCGACTCACTTCATGGTGCAGTCACACCCCAAAGCCACAGTGGAGACCGAACCTTCTGTACAAGATTAGACAGCAGCCAGAGGCCATGCTAAAAACTAGCCTCAGGTCTAAGAGTAACTTCAGAGAGCTCTCTCCCCACACTCCCCACCATTCTCCTAGCCAAGTATCTGTGACTGTAGCTCTTGGAAAACTAGCCATCATCCTCCCATACCTATATGTACCTACAGGGATCCTCCATTCCTCAGGAAGCCAACTTCTTGCAAAGAGCAGGTTCCTTAGCAGAGGGCAAGCCTGGATTGTGAATGCACTGTGACCTGCAGGGGTCTTACCCTCACAGTGTTACCGCCACTAATGTCCCTGTGATATACTAGCTATGTGACCCTGCCCCAGTCTCTTGATCAGGAAATTAATAATTACTATTTATTGTACTTACTCAACATATGTATGCCAGTGTGCTAAGCACTGTGCATACGTGGTTTACTTATTCTTCATAATAACTCTACATCCTCCAGTTTGCAAATGAGGTAATGGAGACTCAGAGGGGATGATGAAAGTACCTAGCCTGAGATCATATGGTGGACAGTAGCTGAGCTAAGATTTGAACTTACATCTAAGTCCAGAGTTCTTGCCACTGATGCTGGCTTGTAGTACGTCTGCCTTCCCAGCAGACACTTGGCTGCAGGAAGGCAGGGACCAGGGTGGCTGGCTCTTCATAGAAACTCAATTCAGTACCTTCTAAATGAATGGATGCCAAGACCCTCATCACTTTCCTCTTCCTTTCTCTCTGAAACTTATTGGCACAAGCATGTATTTTCTCTATTTCCAGGCCCTCTAAATGGCTCTGGATACTACATGAAATTGCTATTGTTTCCTGCTGCCCTCTTCTGTGTTTATTTTTCCTCATTTTTACCATCTCCGTTTCACTGTGAAGCCAGGGAAGATGTTCAGTGTTAAGATCATGTGTAATGCTTTTGAGTTTCTAAGAGGGTAAATGCTCTATAAACCAAGTTTTCATTATGGGATAGTGATGTACATCTAACATCGAGGCTTCTTAAAATTCTTTTTGTTTGTTTTCAAAGCTTTTTGATTTAGTGTACAGAGAAGAGACTTTGCTTAATGTCATTAAAAGTGTCACTCGCAATGGACGGTCCATCATCCTGACAGCAGTTCTGGCTCTGATCCTTGTTTACCTGTTCTCAATAGTGGGCTATCTTTTCTTCAAGGATGACTTTATCCTGGAAGTAGATAGGCTGCCCAATGAAACAGCTGTTCCAGGTGGGTTTGGGATCTTCTGATCTTTTTAATGTTAAAAGATTATTTCCTGATTGTAACTAAACTAAAGAAAATAACGACTTTAGTAATGCAGCTGTCTCCCCCATTGTATCTCCCTAACACGTAGAGTGTGAATTTCAAATACAGATCTTCATTCTCACTTTACTCAAAAGGCAGTGTGGCATATCAAATGCTAAGAGTGAGTGACCAGATCTGACATTTATTTATTCACTAACATCATCTTTTAAACTAATGCAACGTTTTTGTAAAGCAGTGACCATATATATTGAGAGCGTTAGAGTATGCATCCCTTTAACTTAGTAAATCTACTTCTAGGAATCTATACATAAAGAAAAAAAAGCCTGCTGACTGTGCATGTAGAAACAGACATATTTGGGAGAACATTCGCAGCAATGTACAGTTGGAAGCAGTCTAAATGTTCAGGGGTGTTTCATCAGATCATGGTATATCCATGAGGTGGGGTGCTTTGCACATAGGTACATCTTTATAAACCTCCATGGAAAAATACCCACAAGATATAGCTGGAAATGGCAGAAGGATAACTATAGTAGGATCACATGTATGTCTTTTTTTTTTTTTTTTTTTTTTTTTTTGTGAGACCCAGGATCTCACTCTGTCTCCCAGGCTGGTGTGTGGTGGTATGATTTCAGCTCACTGCAACTTCCAACCTCCCGAGCTCAAGCAATCCTCCCACCTCAGCCTCTCCAGTAGCTGGGACTGCAGGCGCCTGCCACTGCATGTGGCTAATTGTCTTTTTTGTAGAGATGGGTTCTCGCCATGTTGCCCAGGGCTGGTCTCAAACTTCTGGGCGCAAGCGATCGCCCAGCTTTAGCTTCCCAAAGTGCTGGGATTACAGGTGTGGGCCACCATGCCCGGTCTTATGTTTTCTTAAAAATTAAGCTCATATCCATATACGAAAACATGGATGACTATACCTCCGGACTGCTAGCAGCAGCTCGCTCTCTGGGGCTTTTTTACTATATGCAGATTTTACAGTGAGCTCATGTTATTTTTACACATAGCAAGAACAGAAGAGATTTCCAATTTTGAGAGAGAAAAAAACTGACCATAATACTTTATTGATACCCAAGTGCCCTTTTCTCTCAGTTACAATAGTTGGCCCTACTTAGTGAAATACTACTGGTTTTTCATCCCCTGAGTCTAAGGAACAGACTAGAATCATTGTGGCTGACTGAGCCAGCCAGCCTTTGTGCTCTCCCTCCCAAAGGCTGTGTTCTTGACATGTATCTCCAGCCTCCCAAGTTGACACTAAGTCACACTTAAACTGCCAGCCATCTTAGAGTTGTGGACTAAACTGGCCTGGACCTTGGATTTCTATGAATGCCTGCTGATGCTTCTCGTGCAGACTTGGTATAAATCTTCCTGGAGTCTGTACGTTCAGTAGTATCTGTCTAAGAGTTTCAGCTGTTTGTCTTTAAAGTTGGAGAGGTGCTATTTAAGTGCGATATTTCTAGTAAGCCTACAGGAATTGACATTTTTGGCTTTTTTCCCATCCAGATCACCAAATGAAAGTGTAAATTGCATTTCTGCTTTGAATTTATATGCAAGATTCTAGGGTGTTATTTATGTAAAGAATTGTTTAATCAGCCGTGAATTGGGGACTTCAAACATTTTAACCATATGCTGCCAGATTGTTCATCATAAAATTTCCTTCTCTCTCCCAGAAACCGGCGAGAGTTTGGCAAGCGAGTTCCTGTTCTCCGATGTGTGTAGGGTAGAGAGTGGGGAGAACTGCTCCTCTCCTGCACCCAAAGAAGGTAGGACCTCCTAACTGTAAGGCCCATAATATCGGGCTCCTTCAGAGGCTTAACTGGTGCAAGTGGTGTTGGAAAAAGATTAAATGTACTGCTCAGGAGTAAGGCTATAGCAAAGGGAAAGACTGAGAGAGAGGAGGGAGATAAAGGGATAAGAAGGTTACACATGAGGAAAAGATCTGATGTGATTCAGCCAGTTTACACTGAGTGCCCGCCGTTTGCCAGGGACTCTGGTGTACTCTAAGAGACAGTAATGTAGTGGAGGGTGCAGGCAGGCCAAATGGTGATTGCTGGAGAGTTGCCCAATGCTGGGAATAAGGATGGAATACAGAAGTTAGGCACCTAGCCTGCTACTGCGGTCAGCGTATCACCAAGGAAGTGATACCCAAACTGTAACAGAAGACTCTTGATATTCCAAGGAGAGGGAATAGTACATCTAAAGGCTTTAAAGGTCAAAAGAAAAAAACAGCAAGTTTGGGGAGATAGTGATTATAAGGAAGGAGAGTAGCAAGAAATGAAGCCACAGATACAAACAAAGGGCTAGATCATGAAGGGTCTTCTGTGTCAGGCTTAGGAGGCTAAACTTCATCCAGAGGATGGTCAGGGGTTGTTGGAAGTTGAGTAATGAAATCTGTGTTTTAGCAAGACCCTTCTGCAGCTGGAGAAAGGAATGAGGCAGACAGCAAGGCATGGCTCTTACTGCGTAAACCAGTGAAAATGAACAGCCTCCAACATAAAGCAGTTTATCCAGAGGCCCTGCTGTGAAATATCCCTGGATTTAGTCCTCACATCATCCCCAGTGAGGAACTTGGGTCCTGTGGCATAACCCTCACCCGAGAGACAAGATGCCTGTGACTCAGAGTTGTGAAGCAACTCATCTAACATGAAAAGACTGTTTGCAGCTGGGTCTGGGGTTTAAAACCTGAAAAGGACAGGGCATGTTTTAGATCCCATAGAGGGAGAGCAATACTACCATAGCTGGAGAAATTAGCAGGGGTTAGCGATGAAAACAGAGTTGCCCCAGACGACTTTAGCTTTTGAAAGAAAGTACTTGGCTCGATTCCTTAATTTTATTCTTTCGTGTGCCTGGTAAGATGGCATTCAGGAAACAGAATTTCAAAATCCCGGTCTCTCCTTTCTCCTCACGTTTTCTGTCTGTTATTACTTGCCATGTTCACAGAGCTGGTGCCTGCAGAAGAAACGGAACAGGATAAAGAGCACACATGTGAGACGCTGCTGATGTGCATTGTCACTGTACTGAGTCACGGGCTGCGGAGCGGGGGTGGAGTAGGAGATGTGCTCAGGAAGCCGTCCAAAGAGGTAAATTAATCCCAAGGGGAAGGAAGGGCAAAGGCGGCGGGTGGGGTGGTTGGCGGGAGCACCATGCAGTGGTGTTGAGTGTAAACTGAAGACGCAGAGGAAGAGCTGGGAGTAGGGCTGAGTAGCTGCGGAACTAGCTCATCAGGCTTCTTTCCTCTCTATCATGTGAGGTGGTGCCGCAAAATCAGCTGCGTGGAAAGGGTTAGCTCTGGCTCTCTGTTCAGTAGATTTAGGGACTGTTTCCATCAGGGTTAGGCCTGATCCACCTGAACGCATGTCAAATATCCCTCCTGGCTGTGTCACACCACACTTGGAGAAATCACAATTGAGACAGGGGATTTGAAAAGAGATGCAATTTTGAATTTAAAAGTTTAATACCCAATTTAATTTCTACCCAAGTAGATGAGGTCTCACTTGAGCTGTGTCCCAGGCTCTGCAGACCAAAGGGTCACAAGGGACCCAGACTGATTCAGACACCTCTCTTTTCCAGGAACCCCTGTTTGCTGCTAGAGTGATTTATGACCTCTTGTTCTTCTTCATGGTTATCATCATTGTTCTTAACCTGATTTTTGGGGTTATCATTGACACTTTTGCTGACCTGAGGAGTGAGAAGCAGAAGAAGGAAGAGATCTTGAAGACCACGTGCTTTATCTGTGGTGAGTGTTGCTGGCCAGCTGCAGCAAGGGTGTGAAGGCCCAGCGTGGCAGAGGCATGTGGAGACTGCGAGGGCGTGATGGGCGGGTGCGTGCCCAGTTATGCAGGAGAGGGCACCGGCTGCGTCCTCTTGACTCTTCTACCCTCTGCAGTGAGTAAGGCTCTACTTGGCCTTTATTCTGCTGGGAAGTATTTACAGACCTGGGTCTGATTGAACTGCTACCACTTACTAACTATGTAACCATCATTTCGTCATTTAACATCTTTAATCCTTCTTTCTTCATCTGTAAAATGGGTACAATAACATGTCCTTCTCTGCATTATTGTGAGAATTAGGAGAGACAGCATATGTAAAATTCCTAGCTAGACCCTGGCACACTGTAGGCATGGGAGGAGAAGTAGTGAACTGCTACATAAAAGAGGTACATGGGCACCAAAGAAATCATTTTCAGTATAACTACAGGAAAATATTGGTAAATGTAAACTAATCATGGAGGAATCTGGGTTGCTGAGTAATCATTTCACGATTATTCATCATATGGCTACTAAATATATAAATTTCCTAGTGGTACGTATGCTTAAAAGAACAGATCATTTTCCAATTAAAGACTTAAATTCTTTGCTTTTTGCCCCCTCTCAAACCTTTTTAAGCTTTTTGCTTTGGCGTAATTTCAGAGTTACAGAAAAGACATGACTATCCAAAGAATTTCTATATGCTCTTGACCCAGAATCCCCAAATATCAATATTTCATCTCATTTGCTTTATTCACACACACACACACACACACACACACACACACACACACACATTGTCTAATGTGAGTGGCTGACAGTGATGCTTTCTTATCCCTAAATATTTTAGTACACATTTCCTAAAAACAAGAACATTCTCTTGTGTATCTACAGTATAATTATCAAAATTAGGAAGTTAAACCCAATCCAATACTGTTATCTCATCTACAGACCTTACTCAGATTTCATCCTTCATTGCAATAATGTCCTTTGCAAATCCTACCTCCTGTGGGGCTGCAGTCACCATGCCTCATTAGCCTCCACTGACACTGTTGAAGCATATAGGTCAATCATTTTGTATAACGTCCCTTGATCTGAGTTTGTCTGATGTTTGCTCATGGTAAGATTGAGGGTATACGTTTTCCACAGGAATATCAAAGACATGCTGTGGTGTTCTTTTCGTTGCATCATATCAGGAGGCATGTAATGCCAGTACATCTCCTAACTGGTATCTCGGCTCATTGTAACCTCTGCCTCCTGGGGTTCAAGCAGTTCTCATGCCTCAGCCACCTGAGTAGCTAGGATTACAGGTGCCTGCCACCACAACTGGCTGATTTTTTGTATTTGAGTAGAGATGGGATTTCACTGTGTTGCTCAGGCTGGTCTCGAACTCCTGAGCTCAAACAATCCACCTGTTTTGGCCTCCCAAAGTGCTAAAGTTACAGGCATGAGCCACTGCGTCCAGCCATGATACTAACTTTGATCATTTGGTTAATGTGCTAATTGCCAGGTTTCTCCAGTAACTCCATAAAGTTACTTTTTTGGAGAGACACTTTGTAAATATCCTGCTTATTCCTTAAACTTTCACCCCTTAGCTTTAGCATTCATTGATGATGTTTGACTGGCTCTATTATGATGATGGTTGCCCAGTGATAATTTTTATTATTACTCCTACATTTCTTTATTGGCTTTTTATTGTAAGAAAGAATTTTTTATTCTCCCGACGTATGTATGTATATTTCTGTGTTTGTATTTGTAACAACATGGACTTATGGATTTTTATTTTATTCAATGGGCTATAATCTTTCACTATCATTATTTATTTTGATGTTCAAATTGCTTCAGATGTGGCCAGTGAGAGCCCTTTCCAGCTGGCTTCTGGGTTTAGTCATATTATCATCATTTTCTATGTACTCTCTGACTCTTTTGGCATCATTACATATTCCAGGCTTAGGCTCACCTCATACATTTCCTGACCCATCCCTGGAATCAGCCATTTCTCCAAAGAGCCCTGGTTCTTTTTAATCGGAGAAAGGTATTTAGAAGCCAAGATCTGGGGACTGAGTGTGCTCATTCCTGTTGGTGTGCTGCTGCTCTCAGGGCTTATTAGGGTACAGATCTAGAGGAGAGGTGTATGAATCTGCATATGTGTGTATGTGTACACAGCACATGTATCTGCACACATCTGTGTCTATATGTATGAAAAACGATGAATTCATACTGATACCTTTAATTCCATTTCAGCATTACAGGGTTTATCCTTTCTCCTTTTCTCTATTTGCGTTCTTTTCTCAGGCAGTGAGGAATCCGGCTCCCATTATCCTCAATATATTTATTTGATCAATCCTAGAATACATAGAGACTAGAATTGCCCACCCAGGCCTCTTCAAATTATAAACCCACCAGCTAGAGTTCAAAATTTGTTTAAAGTTCTTGTTGTCCTTATTCTGCTTCCTCAAAAGCCCTTAACATACCTGCATTTTGGCATTTACCTGGACGAAGGGACTTCACACTCCCTGGTTGTCTGCAATGTGTGAGTGTGTCACACACATTCTCATTTTACCCCTAAACACTCCTGGAACCTAGACGGTGGTCGTCCCATTCACTGACAAGGCCACTAAGGCATGTGGAGATGAAGCAGCAACTGCTAAGTGGCAGAGGTGGGATTCAAACCCAAGTCTGTCTGACTCACAGCCTGTGTTTTCCTGCCATAATGTAAACATGAATGCACTTATAAGGCCAACAGAATCCGACTCTTTATAAAGATAGGAGTGAAACCACAGCCCCCTTTCTACTGACAATTCTGTTACTGATTTTCTCTTTTACCAAGACTGCTCAGTTGGGGCTGGGGGCTTTTTGTCTCATTTTTAGGCTTGGAAAGAGACAAGTTTGACAACAAGACTGTTACCTTTGAAGAACACATCAAGGAAGAACACAACATGTGGCACTATCTGTGCTTCATCGTCCTGGTGAAAGTAAAGGACTCCACCGAATATACTGGGCCCGAGAGTTATGTGGCAGAAATGATCAAGGTGAGTGGAAAGGCCTCCCGGGAGCAAGGTCGTGGGCCTACTGGCCTGGCTTCTCAGCTCTGAGCAAGGCCCCAGCAGCCCGTGGGGGAGCTGCACAACAGAAAAATAACATCCGATGTTGCCTGAGCCCTTCTCACTGATGGGGCGCTGTGCTCTGTGAACTTCGTGTGTTCTCTTGAGTGATCCTCAGAACCACCAGACAGGTGGTATCAGCCTATGTTCATGGGGGAAATGTTGAGCCTCAGTGTGATTAGCACGTGACCATGGAGCTGGGGCTGGGATTTTAATCTGGATCAAACTGCATAGCCCGATTTCCTGTCACTATGTTAATCTGCCTCTTTTCTCGATGATGCTTTTTTCTCCCTTCTTTTTAAATAACATCTACTCTCTAAGAGGTGTCTTAGAGGCAAAGTGATTAGCCTGGTTTGTGTTTGCCCTCAGCCTTGCCTTTCTGGGAGACACTCTACTGATCATTAAGAAGTGATCACATGATGGAGGAATTTGAGTTCCAAATTAATCTTCTCCCTGATGCGAAGTGTGGATACTATGTCCCAGGAAGGGGAGAAGCTGCTTCAGGCTGTTAGAGAGCACTTCTCAGGCAGGTTTTGCCGAGATACCAAACGTGCGCTGTGGGTGTCCCGGGCCAGCTGTCCTTTCAGACCTGTGCTTTTCGAACGTCATTAAAATGTTCAGGGGTGGAGAGTGGAGTGAGAAGCATGAACTGTGAAATCGAGGGAGTCTGTGATTCACGCTGGCTCCCTCTGAGGAGAAGGGGCCAACTCTCCTTCCAGTTACCAAGGACTTGAGCGCTCGGCCTCATAATGACTTACGCTAAAGGAGCCTGCTTTTTATGTAGATGTAATTTTCAAGCTTTTTATGTGAAGATACTGGAAGTCAGGTCTGTTCAGAAAAGTATCATCATTGACAGGCCTAGAGGCAGCCAGGCTTTCAGTTTTATTGCCAGCAGGGCAGCGGTTACGTGGTTGTATTGGCTGAATACCCCAATTACAGAGGCACAGAGGCCTCTCCTAGGCTTTGGAGGGCTTTCTGGAGATACTGTGCCATCTGCACCTTTGAGGTCCTTAGAATTGAATTCTGTGCTTCCCAAATTTTAATGTACATGTGAATCATCTGTGGAGCTTGTTAAAATTCAAATTCTGACTCAGCAGTCACTTCCAGGACTTGAGATATTCTGCATTTCCAACAACCTTCCAGGAGATGCCGAAGCTGCTGGTCCGGGAATCACCCTTTAAGTAGTAAGAGCCTCACAGCGGAGACAAAACAGATGCTTACTTAAGATTACTCTCAGAGGGGTTGTGTGAATCATGACGAGAAATATTGCTAATCCTTTACATACATTTGGCCCTCTTTGGTTTGTAAAGTCCTCTCACCTCTAGTATCGTATTTGGTTGTTAAAGTTACCCTCCATGGGGAACCTGGAGGAAGGGACTTCTGGGGTGGGGAGAAATAGATGGAGGTTCATGGTGTAACTTTTGAAAAAGGTTTTGAAAGAGAGGATGAAGACACTAGGGTCATAGATTAGCAGAAAGAAAGGAGGAAAAAAAAAATCAGCACAGAGTGGGGAGAAAAAGACACAAGTTGCAGAATGCAGATGATGGCTCATCCCTTTTACAGATAAAAGCCAGGCTGGGGGTTAAGCGACTTCCTAGGAACAGCTCAGAAGGAACTGAGCCAGAATTCAAACCAGGCTGGGCTGACCGTAGAAATCGCATTCCATAATCATGTTGTTGGTAGGAAACTGGGAGGATGCTGGTGCTTCTGGGCAGACTCCTATTTTTAAGCAGATTAGGGATTCTGATGCGTGCCAGTGTGGATTTCCACAGGTGAGGTTTCCAGGGTCAGGACACATTAACTGAAAAGTCCTCAATTCCTTTCTTTTCCTCCAATTGTCGACACTGGCAAATTAAACCCTACTCAATCAGCATTTATACTGACCGAGATCTGTCCACATGCACAGATAATGACCTTCATTTGCATTCGAAGTCTTAATGTCTAGAGGAGGCCTATACTGTTCACCCTTGACTTATGTTCCTTCTCACCCTTCACTTTGTTCTCTTGTCTCTAAAGTGTTTGAGCGGGTCCTATCTTTAAATCTTCCAGAGGCCAGTTTTAAAATTTTCTGTTAATCACCTTACTTTCTGGTCACAGAAAACTCTGGCACACTTTTGGGTTTCTGTCTCAATCGTGGAGACTTAAAGGCGTCTTGTGAGCAGTCACTTGATGAGGATTAAGAGCCAGAGTGACCTGTAGCCTGCCACCCACCCAGCCCGGTCAGAGCCCGCTGCATGGCAACACTCTGAGAACCTGGGCGTTTGGTGTGCTTTCCCCATCTACATCATTCTTTGATTATATGAGACATCTTGTCAGAAAACCTAAAAATCTACAGTAGCAAAGAATTCTTCTCTGAATGTTAAACTTGTTGCAGAACCAGATGTTCTGTGTGCTAAGTGGTAGCTCAGAGAAGCATCAGATCTACCAGCCAAACGGCGGTGCCTTCTTGCTTGCGCTATCTGCTGTGGTGTTTGGTCTTGAAACCACAGGAATCCCTGCTGGGGACTCCTAAGGGAGCATTAGCCCCATCAGGGTAGCAGCTGGGGTGCTCAGCTGAGTCATTTGGCGTGGGTGCGGGCTGGGGCCCCATGGGACCTCAGAGCTGCGGTGCAGAGGCTACAAGACCACCTGCGGGCCCTGATTAGTCACACCTTGTGGAGGCAGCCACAGCTGAGACGAGGCCCCCACAAGCCTCCCCCTTGAGCAGGGGCATCCTACCCACTGCTGCTGGGAGGGAAAATTAGGTGAGCTCTTGAATGAGCCAACCCCAGGAGGCTGTAGCTACTCTAGCGTGGAGGACAGAGAAGGAACAGCTGATGGGCACTGGCAGAGATGGAAGGAAAAGCAGGTTGGAGGGCTCACTGCCCTCTTGCTTACCTTACGTCTTTGAGACAGGCTCTTTTAGGGTATGTGGTCCTCAGGAAAAATACCTCTTGCCTAATTGCAGAAGGCTGGGATGTTGGATTCTTCTGCAGCTCTCCTTCAGCCCATGGATGAAGATCCCAGAGACTCCTGGAGACTTGTGGAGTGACAGCTGCCAAAAGGCAACCCAAGAGAACCAATGGAAAAGGCCTCAGATGCCACTCAGGCAGGGAGGAGCCCAGCTGCCCTGAGAGCAGCTCCTTGCAGACAGCAGCCTCAGAGATGGCAAATGGGTTTTCATCTCAACCCACACTGGGTCATAGAATTTACCTGGGGCACTGTATTGAGAAGGGTTCTTGGAAACCAAGGCTGACTTGGAAAGAATGACATTTGACGAGTCATGAATGAAAGAGTTGTCTGTGTGCAGAGCCCTGACCCTCCCTGCTAGACCCATATCCCAAGGGCACATTCCCTCCATTGGTGGCTGCTCAGCCATGTGAAAACACAACAGCCTGTCTAGATCAGATATTTCACCTTTCCTAATTCCTGCTGGAACTGGCCTGCAGACAAGGTGACAGGACCTCTTCTCGCTGTAGATAGAAACAGTGTGTTTCTCGTATCTCTGGAGGGAGGGAAAGAGGGAACATGCAAAGAAGCTCTGTCTTAAGTTGAGAACTCTGCAACCAGCTGTTCACCCACAAGTTAATCTTGTTTCAACATAATAGATAGTATATTTCCTCTCCCCTTTTGGTCTTACCCTCTCTCCTTTCACTGGAGATGGGAGTATCCCCCTCAAAGCTGGGGCCAGGCTGATGCCTACCATGAAATTCTCACTACCCAAGAAGTGGAGGCAGTAGATCCAAGGTGAGAGTTTCTGCTCTGTGCCTTCCTGCACCGCGTGACCTTGGGCAAGTCATGGGACTTTGCTGACCTGGGTTTCCTGTCTATACATCGCGGTTCATACCACCTCACACATCCGTTGGGTGGTAGACATGAGATAAATGAGACCTGGCAGATGGGAGGCACGCATGGAGGGAGGGAGCGGGCGAAAGAACAACTGAGCAACAGGCCCAGAGCACAGCCAGCCAGGAAGCAGGGGCTGCGGGGCTGACAGCAGAGCTGACAGAAGCATCGTTTCCTATGGTTCCGAGACTCTGCAAGACTCCTTCCTTGGCTGTGGGCATGCTGTCACTAAGAAAAGTCAGAGTAGGCATCTTGACTCTTAAGAGCCTCCTCCCCTGGAAAATCCCTATGTCTTCCTCTCTCTTGAACTTTAAATCTGTAAGCGTGCTTAAAAGTTGAGGCAGGGCATGGTTGACGTTAGCGTTCTTTGTTGAATAGGGCACAGATACTTGTGAATTCCATCCATGTCTTTAGTGGTTTCCTCTACTTGCTTTTACTGCCCAGAAGTAGGGCTTTCAGTGATTTGGGGAGTGGACCCCGAGTTCTGTGTATTCAAGGCAAACCTTAGATTAATCATGAAATCATTCATGGTTCGCTGGTAGATTTGTCCTTCAAGTCAATCAAGCACCTGATGGAAGGCGATGCTGTCGAGTACTCAAATGACCAGGGGAAGTGAACCCTCCTCCACTGTATCTCACAGTGCCACTCAGTTCCCGAGATGCAATTTCATATTCATTGACTTGGGCCCCAGACAAGCCTGTGCTTTCAGAAAAATGTGACTGAGTTGACCTGACATAGCCCTTGGCAAAATCAAGGGAAGAGGGAAAAAAATTTCCTTTCCCTGCAGGAACTTGAATTTGGTGCCATCATAGTTTTGGTGATAGCCTTTTTTAATAAGCAAATTTTTATTAACCTTGATCTACATTTAAGTTTTCACAGTAATTTATATGCTGCACACCCTTTTTTGAATAATTTTAGCACTGTTTGGCTTTGCTCTAGTGCGAACTAAACTGAGAATTTGTGTTAGTCTATAGATGATGATTTGAAAGGCCATGCTATTGGAGCTATTTAATCGAAGTAAGTGGTGAATTCATTATGAGCACTTTGCCTGAGAGAATTTAGATACTGCACCCTGGGCATGTTGCAGGTAAAAGACCAAATATTTGATTCCCAGCAAAGAAACAGCAGCCTATTTTTCTAGTACAGTCAAATGCAGAAGACTAAATTATTCTTGAAAATTAGACATTTGAGCAGCATTAAGAAGGAAGGTTGGTAAAGAAGACCAAACAGTAACTTAAGTACACAATAGTAACGATACGGAATTAACATGAGTGCCCATCAACAAATGAATGAAGAAAATGTGGTGTATAGACACAATGGAATACTATTTGGCCATCAAAAAGGAATGAAGTCCTGTCATTTGCAGCAACATGGATGGATCTGGAGGCCATTATCTGAAGTGAAATAAGCCACGCACAAAAAGACAAATACTGAATGTTCTCATTTACATGTAGAGGCTCAAAAAACCAAAATTGATCACGTGGTGAGTGGAAAGCTAGATAACAGAAACTGGGAAGAGTGAGACAGGGGAAAAGGGAGAGGATGAAGAGAAATGGGTTAAAGGGTACGAACATCCAGTTAGGTAGAAGGAATATGTTTGATAGCACAGTACAATGACTATAATTAACAAGAATGTGTGGTGCTTGGGTGATGGACGCCCTAGATACCTTGACTCGATCACTAGGCACTATATACATGTAACACAATTTCACATATACCCCATACATTTGTACAAATGAAAAAATATAAGACATGTCTTCTGCTAATTATAGATTTCATTTCTATATCTTGGAATTCTGCCCTGTTAACATAACTCTTACATTTTCAGAGGTATGTTTTTGAGTGAATTGCATATAAAGACAGACTGATCCGATAGAATATTGTTCGTCCACATTTCAGAATGTCCTGATACCTTGGACTGCTCTGGCTACTTCTCTAGGATAGCATATTCATTGTGACTAATATGGACAGTGAAATATTGGGGGAGAACCTGCCTCCCCATGATAGCCAGAGAGTTCTGGAATGCACCAGGGCTGCCGTTTCTGGAGGAGCAGTCTGTGCTGGGCTCTGCTTTACCCCGGGAAGGGCAGATTGGATAGTAATGAATAGGTCATGTATAATCAGTATGCATGACATAAACACTATCCATGCCTGATCTCACTTAATCCTCATCACAGCATAGTAGGTGGCACTATGAACATTGTACAGATGGGAACCTAAAGCTCAGGAAGGTTGAGCAACTTTTGCAGGATCACGGCGCTGGAAAGTGCTAGAGCCAAGACTGAAATCCAGAGCTGCTGAACCAGAACCCACCCTCAGGTTGTCCTGACCCACATATCCACATGTGGTTACAGATGTGGTTACCTCTGTGCGCATGCACACAGCCCTCCTGTCAACCTGCAGCCATTGGTTGGCTGGCGGCCTCTGGTTTGGACTGGCGCATCTTAGACTTGGACTGGCTTATCCCCCAGCCCCAACCCCAAGTGATACTGAATTAGCCTCCTTTAAAAGAGGCAAGGTACAGTAAAGGCCCCTTTGCAGGCGGAGAGAAGAGTGGGAAAGAGGATCTCCTGGGGACACTGACTGGCTAATGCATAAATCAGTAAGACAGGAGTTAGATGGGGTGTGACTCTCAGAGCTGCTGTGACTCTCACCAGCAACCACTGCTCAGACAACCAGCTCAACACTCGAGGGCTTGCTGAGAAGGCGGGAGTTCAGGAAAGGGTATCAAGTGCAGCCCTCGCAAAGGATGTATCTGAAATATATGTTAATTTTGACCTGCTGAAATATGAGAAACTTCACTACCCTCACCTTAGCTTGAAACAGGGAATGATATGGCCTTTGGTGGCCAGATTCAGGAGATGTCTAAGTAAAAGGAGGAGGACGATTCACTGAACCACAGCCAGACTGGAGCTTCCACACCCAGGTGACTCATCTGAATGAGTTTAACTCCCTAATAATTACACATGAGAATGTCTGGTCCATCATCCTTTAAGCCTGGTGCTGACTTTTTCTCACAGTGGGGGTAGACACCTCTCTACTTTCTCTCTCTGCCTCTCCTGCTCCCTCTTCCTCGCCCTCAACATTCCATTGGAGATTTTCCAGTTTGTTCCATTATGGGTTAGTTCACTTGACCTCTTCAGAAACTAGCTATATAGGATCCAGAAGCAAAGGATCAATTTTCCAGATCAAAGGTAGTCTCAATGTGGCAGCAAGTGGGATGTTCCCAGAAGGTGGTGGGGTGCTTTTGCATAGGAGGGGAGAGTCCAGGAGCCCACATTCCTGGAAAATGCTTTCCTGAAAGCTGCGGGTAATTTGCTTCAAAAAAGCAACACGCAAAAGAGCCTTTTTGCCTGACAGCACCTCCTGGGTAACATTTCCAAGCAAGTAAGTTCTATTAGCTAATTCAGTGCTACTAAACATCTATGAGGAAACGTTTTGAGAAGATTCAAAAGCAGTAGGACATCTGGCCCTTGTGTTTATCTATATTTGATAAGATGACACAGGAAGCAAACACAGAGAGTAACTCTTTAACAAGGGCAAGAGATCAGAATGGAAACTGAATACCTGCGTGTCACTACCTTCTGTTCAAAAGGGGAACTGGCTGAAGTCTTACACCTTTCTTGACCCAAGAGAGAGCCTGTGAAATCTGTAGACACTTTCTGAAGTTGGGGACAACAGCTTCCAGCCAGAGGCAATGCAAAGAACCAAGTGCAGGGGCTGGTGGGAGTAGAGTTACCTGTAGATCATAATTAGAGAAGAGTAAGGACCTAAGTTGAGGGGGGAAAGACGGTGGCAGCAGTGACCGGAGCCAAGAAATGAGCATAAAAATTCACACAGCCATCATGGGGCGTCTCAGTTTAAGGAAATCAGAAGTTGGAGTCCCTGCCAGACAACACTTAGGTGCAGGAGAGAGGAAGGGCGAGTCCAGCAGGGCGTGCACTTAACCCTGCCCTGACCTTTCTGCCTGCGTGTGCACCTCCTCTGTGCACGAAGCAGGCAGGTCCTGGCTGTTGATAAAGCGCAGTGGACGCCCTCTGCTTCACGCAGATGCACGCCGATGGGTTTGGGCCTTTATTCTGAATTCCAGTGAGTATGCTGGGAGGAAGGGAGTGCCTGGGTATGTTCCTAGAATATTGATATTTCAGCATTGGTAGTGCCGAGCAGCAGCTTTCCTTGTGGCCTAACCTGGGAGGCCACGAGCGCTGGTTAAACTGTCACCTGGACTCCGAAAGCCGTTAACCATAGGTGAAGATCCAGCCCGCGCTGCCTGCCAAATACGATTCCCAGAATGCCCCCTGAAGTTAGCTGGCACCACGGCAGAGTCAAGAATATCGGAGCAGGGAGGAGTGAAGAGGGATTTGGCACTGGCTTCCTGGTGGCTGGAAACTGTGTGTCAGCGTCATTGGACTCGCCGCCCAACCAGCCAGGCCTCTCTTACCCCACCCTGTGCACTCGAATTTGGGTTCGTGTCAGTGGCAGCTGCACAAAGCAGTTGCTCAGCTTAAGTTTCCCCACCCAGCCTTAGAACACATTCTGCCCTTTAGTCTAGAGGGGATGAAATCACCCCTTGTTCCACGGAGCACTTCACAGGCACTTTCCTTTCATTGTGAAGCACTTGGCATTTGGGTCCCGGTTCTGCACTGACCTCCCAGTGCTCTCCTCCGAATTTCCTACATTCTGACCTTTGTGGAGGGTGTACCAGGTGCTGTTTGTAACAGTGAGTTGAGCAGAGCCACGATCCTCCCTGAAGGAGCTTGTGTGCTAAGGGACAGCATGGGGCATGAGTCACGTATACCCAAGAGTCTAGTCCGTGAGACTGTGCAGGACCTGAGGGTTATGCATAGACATTGTTCCATCAGCCACTGAAGACTGGCTTCACCGCGCATGAAACCAATTCTCCCCATTGGCTAGTTGGGCCAGGGATGTATGCGTTTGTATGTGCTTATTACACACATGAAATACCTGCATACATGCACATTTTCCCCAACTTGGCAGATCTGATAATCTCCAAAAGTGCATTTTCTCCTCCCCCTCCCCCCACTCATACCCTGACCCACCCTCCTGCTCCTTCCCCGACTGCACTGCCACTGTGCTGCCCCACTTGCCCTTTACTTCCAGACATCCTAACTACATTTGTAACTCCCCTGCTTCAACTCCTTTATTTCCTGTGTATTCTAAATATTGACTGTGTCTGGTAGAGCTGGACTAGAGTATCATATGATACTGAGAAGTGTGTCACCATGAAAATGCACTTACAAAACTGCTCTCACCTGGAAAATGTTCTGAATATGACTGTCTAGATTGGGTATATATATTCAGAGTTCTTTAAAACCTACGTCTTTAGTGAAGCCTACTGTCATGCCTCTAGGAAATGTGAGAATGAGGAAAAGATGTTAGTATTTAGGGATAGTCATTTGTATGTCAAAGATATATACAAGGTGAACTAGACTGAGTTTCCACCTTTTACAAATCCTCTTCAGGGCCTCAGTTTTACCACCTATAAAATGAGGAAGTGGAATCAAAGGGTCTCTTGTGCCCTCTGTAGCTCTAAGATTCCAATAAGCAACATTCAGAGTGGGGATAGGAGTTCGTGAAATACGAAAACAGGAAGGTGTGAGCCTTAGGGTCTGGGTCAGGGATCAGAGTACAAGGGGCTGGTTAGAAAAGGGGAGGGTTTGGAAAGGATTAAGGAATTTGGGGAACATCCACATGGCAGATGATCTGTTTCCCCTTGAAGAGGTCTAGCAGTGTGGCACCTTTCTTCCAAACCACTCTTAAGTCGGTAACAGTGCTGGTACCCTTCTCACTTCTTCATGAAGTCCTGTAGATGGTGAGACGGATAATATCTTCCATCACTTCTTTCTCAGTGTGTCTAGACAGGACTGACCTTGAGTAAAACCATTTCAGCTCAGAGCTTACCAATATAAAAAGCCCATCAGATGATAAAGCTGAGATGGAATGTGGTTGTGTTGAAGCAGCTTATTGGTGAGGGAGGGTGTGTGTGTGTGTGTGTGTGTGTGTGTGTGTGTGTGTTTTCAAAGATAAATGTATCTTTCCCTGAAACAGCAGCATAGAACTTTGGAAAGATGTTTCAGTAGGCTTAAACACAATGTATTGTTGTATAAAAGCAGTAACAGATCAAAGTTGAATACTAATGGAATCCAGAAAAGAATAGAAGAAAACTACGAAAATTGCTAAAAATCCTCATACATTGGCCACTGGGAATGTTCTGGCATATTTCTTAGCTAATTGAAAGTGCAGGGGAAGTTGCCTAAGCAAGATGTCATAAGCCAGCTTGGATGCTGATGTGGGGAGAAGGGTGAGTGAGCCCGATTGTTCTTTATTCAGAGTCTCAAATGGGCTCGGCCTGCCCTTGTCCAGCATGGGTGGCCGGCCCCACCTTTTTCTCCTCCTGTGACCTCTGGTTTCCTCAACCTGGCAGCCTAGGTGCCCAGGACCCAGCAGGTGTCCACCCTGTTTATCATGGTCCCTGTGGGTGCCCAGAGAGTCCTCCACCTGTGGCCCCAGAATGACTTGGAAGGATTATTCTGTGGCTGGCTCTTCCTAGGGATTTCATCAGAAACGGGTGTGGTTCTCTCTGCTGGGATGAGCCCATCTTTGTTGTGCTGTATCATCCAAGAACAACTATGGAGTCTGGGAAGGCTGATTGGTCATTCCAGTCCAGCTGAAGATTACATAATGTGGCTCAAAAACAGAACCAGACTGACACCTTGATTTGTGCAGTTTGGATACCCTTCATGTGGCTTAGTTGGTAAAAAGAGAAATCAGTATCCCTAAAATTTTTATCCCAAAGAAAGAAAGGAAGTAACTTTACACAGGAGCTGAGTACTGAAAACTAGAGTCAATACCTGGATGGCAGTGCTGACTCTATCCCAGCTCTAGGCAGATGACATAGTGATTTATAATACTTTTGCATAATGCTTTCCAGTTTATGGGACATTTTTACAGCCATCTGATCCTTACAGTAACCCAGTGAGGTAGCTGGTGAGGTGATCTCTTTCAAAAAAGAAAGAAAGAAAATGGACCAGGTTGGTGAGCTAGCTGACTCATACACTCATTCACCATCCCATCCTGTATACACACAACTGAAACTCTTCTTATTACAGCCCATTGTTTTTTCTACTGACACACTAATGTCACAAGACTGTGGCAGAAATGTACAGAACCTGTGAAATACAGGGATATTAATATACATGTTGTCTGAAGTCACCATACTTTTGGGACAAGGAGAACTGAATTCCTTGAATCTGGTGCTGGCCAACAAATTCCGGGTGTGGAATCCCATTTTAAAAAAATTAATAGACTCACAAGATAGAAGAAGAAAAAAAAGAAAAAAGGACAATTTTTTAATAAGATAAATTACTAGACTTTATTTTTTAGAGCAGTTTGGGGTTTAGAGAAAAATGGGGCAGAAAGTACAGAGTTCTCATACATGCCCTTCTCCTCCTGACTCCCTGCCAGTTTCCTCTGTTAGTAACGTTTTGTATTATTGTGGCCTGTTTGTTAAGATTTGATATGCCAATATTGGATACATTGTTATTAATGCCCCTTCATCATTTGCTGCTTACTTTGCCGCCAGCTTTTCATGTTGTGCATTCTGTAGGTTTTCACCAATGCAAATGACACCTATCCACCATTACAGTATCATACAGAATCGTTTCTGCTCTAAAATTCCTGTGCACACCTCCTATTTATCACTCCCTCCTTCCCTCCCCCTGAGCCTCAGGCTGTCTCTGATCTTACTGTGTCCAAAGATAGGAGCCATTTTTTAGGGTTTTTATAAAACATGTGTAACAGATTTTTTTTTTTTTTTTTTTTTTTTTTGAGACAGAGTCTTGCTCTGTTGCCCAGGCTGGAGTGCAGTGGCACGATCTCGGCTCACTGCAAGCCCTGCCTCCTGGGTTCAAGCGATTCTCCTGCCTCACCCTCCTGGGTAGCTGGGATTACAGGCGTGAGCCACCATGCCCAGCCTATAATAGATATTATTAAGTGGTGTTTCAGAGTGGTTAAGTGGTGTTCAAACCACTGAACATAGTTAAAGATGACTATTTTTCCACCAAAACCAACAGATTCTGTGTTTTTGTTTTTGGAGGGTTAGGTTTCATTTTGTTTTGCTGTGATCTTAGAAAAAACAGCTCTAAAGATTTTTTTCTTCCTCTTCAATGAAAATAATCACCCTAGCTCATAAAAGGGACAAATGATTTAAGTCAGTTAAGTGTCCCGTATTCCTGCTTTTGAAGACATAAATACTATCTTCAAGCCTCCTCCTCCTGACATTTTCTGAGGGTTTAAATACATGGAGAGGCCAAATCTCTCAGGTTTCCAGGCCTACCCCATACCCACTTCTAGTCACTTCCATCACCCGAGCATCCCTAGGCATTCTGGGAACATCCAGTTTGTCTTCCTGCCTGGTAAGAGCAGTAGAAATGAAGCTGCCATTTGAGTTGGAAAGACCATCTTTGCCTCCTCGCATCTTCCCAGAGGGGATTCTCAAGGGCCGGGAATCCAACAGGACCATTTTTCTGGGACCCATCTTCTGTCCCATGACCCTTTCTTTTGCCCTCAAGCCCCCCTCTCCCTCAACACCTCATTTTCTGATTTAGCTATAAAAGATTCGGCAAAAATGTTCCATTGTTTAGGTGGTAAACATAATACTCTACCTGAGCAGACTTTCTCTGAGGAGGTGATTGATTACTTGGTAGTCTTTCTTAGAACAGCCTCTTCTTTTGAACCTGAGAAGAAAAAAAAAAATACCCCACTTCTCAGAATGATTAGCATTTGCATCATACAATCCAACTTCCTCCTCTGTCTGGCTGTCTCTGTCTCTCTCTCTCTCACACACACACACACACACACACACACACTCACACACACACACACTCACACACACACACACTCTCTCTGTCTCTCTCCCTCTTTCCAATCAAGGACATTTCAAGAGGTTGGTCAGTACCACCCCCACGTCTAAAACTTCGTGTTTGCCTTTGCAGGGACTTTTCCAACTTTACCTAGAAAAGAACTAACCAGAACCTTAGCACTTGTGGTCAGCCTGCTTCCGGCTGTGGCTTCAGTTAGTTTGTCTGCTCTGAGAGAGGAAGCACTTGCTGTGACGGGAACTGCACTGGCTGGATTGTAGGAGGACCAGGGCAGACAGTGCCTAATGACATTGGTATGTGAGATGCCAGCAGCAAGGAGTGAGTGAAGCAAAGCAGAGTGAAGCCAGAGTCAGACCCAGTGGCAGATGCGGCCGACAGACGCTTAGTGACCCCGTAATCCTCTCCCCACCTTCCCCTCCTGACTGCATATACACACACACCCCGAGATAATTCACAACAAAGTGTCTTAGCTGAAGATGACTTTTCCAAAAATCCATTAGAAGCCAAGACACTGAGACATGTTTTTGATCTTGAATAGATAATACTGGCAAGATTCTGCAAACATTTCTAGGCCTTCAGACTCTGGCTGGCTGGAGAGGCGTGGGTGACAGGCTTCATTGGAGTCATTCAGCACTCAAGCAAGCTCAGAGTATTGTGTGATAGTCTTAGCTAGAGAGAAATTGGATTCAGGTGTTCTCTCTCTGCACCTATTCCAGTAATTGGGTTGTAGTCTAAACATTTGCACTTTTGAGATTTAGATTCTCGGTGCAGAGGGGGACCCTGTTGGTGCGGAACCTTCTACCACCCTAGAGCCTGTCCTACTGCACAGGATGCAAAACCAATGGGAAATTGAGAGAACAGTTTGGCTAAAATTGCTAATTAATTTTAACTACCAGGTACTCCTTGGTAATTTGAGATTGAATTTCATAGCCTACGATGATGATTTAATTAAAACACTGGCAACACCTAGGATCTCAAATTTGGTGCTCTCCCCACTTCAGTGCAGAAAAGATATGAATGCTTGCCAGTAGGATCCCTCCTAGCCCAGTTTTTCATTGTGAGATATTGAGGGAGTCAATGGGGGAGAATCTGTGTGGTGGTAATTGATAAATTTCTAGACCAGAAAATCCTTTTGCTATCTTTGCATTGAAGGCCCCCTATGAAATGGAGAATGAGGCTTTATCCCTAGGATGGGAGGGAGCACATGGCCCATGTGGCCTGTAGAAAGGATGACCTTCTTTGAAGCGCTGGGTTTTATCTTTAACATTTGATTGAGCACTTTGGGAGGTGGTGATTGGATCACCTGAGGTCAGGAGTTCAAGACCAGCCTGGCCAACCCCATCTCTCTCTACTAAAAATACAAAAATTAGCCAGGCATTGTAGTGCATGCCTGTAGTCCCAGCTACTTGGGAGGCTGAGGCAGGAGAATAGCTTGAACCCAGTAGGCAGAGACTGCAATGAGCTGAGATGGCGCCACTGCACTCCAGCCTGGGTAACACACCAAGACTCCATCTCAAAAAAATAAATTGACCTTTCTATCTGGTCTAGGTAACTTTTATGAGTTTAATATAAAAATATTTCACTCATTTACCATTGGTTAAAATGGATATTCTACATTCTAAAAAGATGCATTATTTCTTTTTATGGCTTTATGTACCCCTTGGGTAGGGCCATCAAGTCCCAGGATTACAGGTATGCCATGTAGCAGCACAAGACGCAGGGCATCAGTGCCTCTCCACCACCACTGAGGTGAGGGGCACAGATGCCAGGAGCAGCCCTCAGCATGCTGATGGGCCCCATTCGCGTCTTCAGCACACACTCTTTAGACACTCGCACTTGGAGGTAGGGCCTCCGTGCAGCTCCACAGAGGCGAAGAACTATGCATTGAGACCTGACCAGTGACCACAGTTCTTGGACTAAAGCAGCTTGAGAACAGAGACCTTGTCTTTCTCGTCTTTAGATCCTTAGTGCTCAACACCATGCAGGGCACAGATATTGTAAAAGTTCAGGAAAAGGCTAGTTGAATGGAGAATGTCTGTGTATTTTGCATTTATTTGTTCAAAGACCCTTCTGAAATCATTGCTTAGAGGGCCAGGAGTCACATATGGCATGAAAGAAGGTGAAGGAAATTCTCATTTTAATCTGTAGTCATTTGGTCACTTACTATTAGAATAAGGGAGATAAACTGTTCCTTAAACTTTCAGCTATGTGCAGACTCTTGCATCGGTTTTCTGGAGTCTTTTGAAGGCCTCATTAATGTGGACTCTGTTTGGAAATCTGTGTTTTCTATTTTTATAGAAGGTTTGCTAAGCAAATGAACATATGAAGGATTTGAAAGCCAGATTTTAGATGGATTCGCTAACATTTTAGGCAGTTTAGCATTCATTTGCATGTCAGTAATAAGTGAGCTACAGGTGAGTTCTGACTACTAGCAGTGAGGACTGTGAATGTCCATCCTCTGTCCTTTCCACTGGTCTGGTCAGGCAGGGCGACCTTTCACAGAGCTCCTGCTTCCTTCTGTTTCCCTCTAGTCTTCAACAGTCTGAGCTGCTCCTGCCTGTCTGCCCTCATCCCCAGCTCCAGCCACACTGGAGCCTCACTGGGCCAGTGCCCTCTGTGAAATGCCCACATGCTTGCTCAAGGGCTAACCTTCTTTAGGGCCAAGCCTTGCTTGAAGAGGATTCTAGCCACTCAGTCACTGGCTGTTGGGTCTTACTTGGACGCTACTCTCTCTACCGCTCCTAGATACAACATAGCCTATGTTATTCCTTATTTTTTTATTTGTTTTGAGAGAGTCTTGCTGTCACCCAGGCTGAAGTGCAGTGGCACAATTATGACTCACTGCAGCTTTGACCTCCTGGGCTCAAATGATCCTCCTGCCCCAGCTTCCCGAGTAGCTAGGACTACAGGTGCCCACTACCACACCCAGCTAATTATTTTTATTTTTTATAGAGATGGGGTCTCACTCTGTTGCCCAGGCCAGTCTCAAACTTCTGGCCTCAAGCTATCCACCCACCTCAGCCTCCCAAAGCACTGGGATTATGGGCACCAGCCACCAGGACTGGCCTGGCCTATTAAAAAAAAAAAAAAAAAAAAAAAAAATCTAGATGGTCATTCTCCTTAACTACATTGTAAGCACTTCAGTGGCAGGAATTCTATCACATACTTAGGTATCAAAACTGCTTGTCCTTTGAGGGGGTCTAGGATGCAGCGACCATGTCTGTGTTGCTCACTGTAGTATCCTCAACATTGTTGTATCCAAAGTGGGACTTTGGATCTTTTTTCTTGAATTTGTTTTCTTCAATTGAGGTCAGTCTGCAAAAACATGTAGCAGCCACCCCTGAGTACCTAGGGCCTTGTGCTAAGTGATGTCTCTGCAGCTGTGCTTTGGTTTGTGGCTTCAGCAGCCTAGCCCACATCATCCCTCCTCCCCTCGCCCTAGGGGGAGTGAGTGATCACCAGTGACCTGTCGCCTGTGTGTGCCCTCTTCTGAAAATGAGGCTTCCTCCTCGGAGTTGCATAGTCCTTGAACATGGGCTCCGTCCTTGGTGGGAAGACGTGGCTATGTCTGAAGGATTGACACAAGAGAGATGAGTATGGTCAGTGACAGGTCACTGCAGCTGCACGGGAGAAAACTGGTTACAGATGGGAAAGCACTTTGGGTTTCTAAGCTAGTCATCTCTGAAATGGAACATTTTTTAATGATCTTTTGCCCCTTGCTCTGTGATGGGAAATTGATGAATATAAGCTAACGTTAAGACACATGAATGAAGTGTTTATTCAAGGTATAGGAAGGTAGAGATTGCCACTTTTCTCCTCCAGCAGTCACGATAAGCAGCTCAGGCTTACTACCTAAGCATTTGTGATCAGGTTCTATGCAGAAAAAGAGTTGCATATCATTCTGTCCTTCCATAAGCTTGTATTAGTATTGAATGTCTACTATGCTCTAGTCAGTATACAAAGGTGGTTCCTGCCTTCATAAAGCTCACAAACCCGGCCCGCCTGCCCACCAATATCTTAAGCAAACGCTCTGTGTCACCTTGTTGTCAGTGTGGTATGACTTCTTGTGATATTTTTCATCTAGTTCTTATATGGCTTCTGTATTGCTAGATGGCCCTAGGTCAAGGTACAGTTTAATAATCTCACTTGATTTGTAATATTTAGACATGTCTCATGGAGTTTTGTTATTTTAAATATATTGATGTCTTGTCTTGTATACAGCAGAGGTGAGCAAACCCAGCCTGCTGCCCGCATTTGTAAATAAAGTTTTACTGGAACATGGACATACCCATTTATTTATTTACTGGTTGTTTGGGGGTTATAAGAGAGAAGCTGAGTAGTTGTTACAGAGACCAGATGGCCCACAAAGCTGAAAATATTTACACAGAAAATGTTGCCGACCCCCATGGTGTGCACAGAGCAACAATTATCCACCATTCCGAGTGTGTGTGTTTGTGGGAGGGGGGCTTGTTTTAGAAAGACCATTAAATGTATCCTTAGAAGATGAAACTGGTCCAGGTGAGAATGACACCAGACATGTGGAATGAGTCAGTTTTCTTCCCCCTGTCTCATGCTAAGCTTTTCTTACTGTTCATTCCTGCCTCTCTATACGGAACTTATGTATGCGGCATGCTCTTTGGGAGAAAGGCATATGTGGGCAGAAGGAAGTGAGGTGGGAGGAGGAGTTGTCCCATTCTGTTAACCAGTAGTGAGAAGTACTGTTTACAGGCATAAGCCATAGACATCAAAAGGATGGAGATGGACGGGGGAGGAAACTGAATGGGCCTGTCTTAGGCTAGTTGCCAGCACCCATCAACCATTTCAGGCTGGAAGGAAAAGGAGACAAGGGGAGTGGTTTTTATAAGCTCACAAACGGGGACATTGACGGAGGAGCCTATTCCCCATTTTCAGCCTCTTAATAATCTCCTCACCCACGCAAACGCATACATGCACATGTATCTGTTAAGTGACAGAACACTTGGGACCTTAAAATTCACTTCACTTCGAGTGTTTGCAAAAGGTTTTCGCAGTATAATGCATTTTAAAATACACAGCATAATATGAGGCCCCTCGAGCTGTCAAATTCAAGGAGACAGAAAATAGAATGGTGGTTGCCAGGGGCTGGGGGGAATGGGGTTAATGTTTAATGGGGATGGAATTTCAGTTGGGGAAGATAAAAAAATAGTTCTGGAAACAGATGATGGGGATGGTTGCACAGCAGTGTGAATGTACTTAATGCCACAACTGTATCCTTAAAATGGTTACAATGGTAAATTTTATGTTATGCATATTTTACCACAATTTTTTTAAAAAAACAAACTCATCAGCCATGTAATTTGCAAAGATCAGAGCTGCAGTGGCAGTATTCAGATTTGGAGATTAGGACTCTTGTTTGGAACCTACATTTCCCCTAAATTTAAATTTAAAGTGACTTCCTCTAAGAATTAAGAGTTCCATTGTATGCAATTAAAAAAGATAGCTACTGAGCAATTAAAAAACTACACAGCACATTAGTTCTGCAATAGAAGGAAATAACCTAATGAGAGCTAGGAAACATGGCATGGTAAGCTGGCCTTTCTTGTTTTTACCTCTAGAAGTGACTCAGTCTTTTTTTTTTTTTTTTTTTTTTTTTTTTTAAAATGTGGATTTTAGGAAAGAAACCTTGACTGGTTCCCCAGGATGAGAGCCATGTCATTGGTCAGCAGTGATTCTGAAGGAGAACAGAATGAGCTGAGGAACCTGCAGGAGAAGCTGGAGTCCACCATGAAACTTGTCACAAACCTTTCTGGCCAGCTGTCAGAATTAAAGGATCAGGTAAAGAAAGAAAATCCCAGTGCCTACCCCCTATCGCCATCCCCACCCACCTCCCACTATCACCACACCAAATCTGATGAGGAAAAATCAGTTGTGCTTATGTTACAATGTTGAGGCGCTTCACCTAGATGGAAAAGGGAGCCGGGCAACAGAGGACAAACCCACTCACTCCTCCAGTCTCCTCACCCCAACCCCCTTCACTCCCCTTTTCCAGGATAAAGCCATGGTGCTACTTTCAGTGCTGCTCAGGACATGGTTTTAATATGAAAAACAAAACCAAAAAAAAAAGGGGGGGGGGGAAATGCAGACTACTTCAGTGAAGTGCTGTCCAAAAACCACTATGCATAAAGCTATACCCTTTTTACTTTATGTACTGATGGAAGATTAAAAGCTGTTTCTTGTTTTGCTTCCTAGCCCTCAGACTTGTCAAATCCTCACCCCCAGATATTTAAATTTAGCATCCTAGGCTAAACCATAGTCATGGAAAAGCCCTTTTGGTTTCATTCCTTTCTCAGCAGCTTACTGAGTGGCTATCATAGTACAGGAATTGTGCCAGGTGCTGGGGATAAAACAGTGAATAATATAGACATAGTCCCTGATCTCACAGGGCTTAACCATCTACAGAAATACTGCCCACACCCCGCTTCCTATCCGTAAGGTAAGTAAGTGTTTTGCTCTTATCCTACGGATAGGAAGCGGGATGCGGGCAGAATTTAAATTGGAAGCATGGTGTTTCCAATTTAAAGTAAGTTGTAGGAGACATGTTTATACCAAACCCTGCGTACTCTTCTTCCACCCTTTTGACTCCTTTGAAATGAACCTGCCACAGTCACCAGGTGGTTATCTAGTGATAGGCTGCAGCTGTGTGTTAAGGACTTGTACCCTGGGTGGTAAGCAGACCCTGATTGGTTTTATTAGTGCTTTTCTGTAAGTGACTGGGATAATCATGTCCAGTTCAGCATTTTATGTGAGTTTCTGAAAGTTCTTTAATCAACTCCATAGACAAGATTATAGTGTTGCACAGCAATAGGCATGGGCCATGTCTGCACTGGAGGTAAGTTGCAAGGTACACCCGTGGGTGATTTATCACTCTTACAAATATCATAACTAATGAAGACCGCATCTAGAATGCTCTTACTGGAGACAGTTTACAGAGCATTTTTAATAATCTATTCCAAACTGTACCCTGAGATGCCATTTGGCCTCAAGTTCTTTTCTTTTGTCTGTATTAATATGCAAATAAAAAAGACTAGTAGGAAAAGAAGGCCTTATTTATGAAGGTTGTCTATAGCTCTGAGCTTGGTAGCAACCTAAAATGAGTAATAACCTAAATAAGTAAAACTAATGAAGATCTAACTAGATTACTTTGCTTAATATTAGCGTTTTAACCCTGCTGTGAAACATTTGGCAAATGTTCTACAGGACTAAACTGACTCTTGAGGACATTGGTGGCTACAGCTGCTTCTGGCACCCTCCCCCAACCCCCCATCCAGCAAGCTTTAGGTGTCTTCTTCTCCCATTTGAGATAACTGTGGCTACCAGAATCTCAGTTAAATCAGATGTTTAAATTAGGTGCCAAAAATTCTTACAGACACTGAGCTAATACTTAAATAAAGGAACACTTCATTTCTCCATAAAATCTGGTGCCATTTTCCAAAGAAACAGAGGATCTTTGTTTCACACCCGTGGTACTGGAATTGCAACAGTGAGGCATTCTAGCTCTCACGTGCTAATGCAAGTGGCGTTCATTCTTGCTCACTCATTTCTGCTTCTCATTGTCACACTTGGAGGCTCTCTGGGGGTTTGTTTCAGTTGATCTGAGAAACTGGGTGTTACCAATTTACTAGAGAGTTTCTTAAAATGTATCTGAAACAAACTATTAATGGGCATTCTGTGGTGGTAAACCAGGCACCGCCTCCCTACACTACCTGTCCTTTCAGAGCTAAGAATGTGTTATTTTGAATTGTTCACAAAGAGTGACTCTGAATCTGCTTCAGTGCACACTTTACAAACCAGTGAGCATCGTCAAAGGAGTGAGTTGAGCTGAGGAATTAAAGAATACAGGTATAGTGCCGGGCATGGTGGCTCACGCCTGTAATCCCAGCATTTTGGGAGGACAAGGAGGGCTGATCACCTGAGGTCAGTAGTTCGAGACCAGCCTGACCAACATGGAGAAACCCAGTCTTTACTAAAAATACAAAATTAGCTGGACGTGGTGGCCTATGCCTGTGATCACAGCTACTCGGGAGGCTGAGGCAGGAGAATCGCTTGAATCCAGGAGGCAGACGATGCGGTGAGCCGAGATCATGCCACTGCACTCCAGCCTGGGCAACAAGAGTGTAATTCCATGTCAAAAAAATAATTAAAAAAATAAAGAATACAGGTATAGGAGAGTACCCAAGACTTCAGATGTCATCTCACCTCGTTCCCTTATTTTCTTGATGAGGATACCAAAGGAGCCCAGAAGGTTCTTAGGCATTGCCAGGGTGGGAGCTCCTGATCATCCAGTTGGGGGTGGGGGAGGTGTGTGTGTGTGTTTTCATTTGCTTTGTTATGCCTCTGTACTGTTTGCCTTTCATGGTTGATTGACTGTTTACATTCTTGCTCTTTTTTAAAAAAAAGCTTAAAGTTTCAGAAGTCAAGTTGCATCATATACTTACATGGTATGGAGGATACATTCATTGTCATTTTATACAACTGAGCATAGTAGAGACTTGGCATTTCTAAAATCCAAGATAAGATTATTTTGGTTAAGCCAAAGTTTTAGTTTAAACAAAATATGTAAAATTTGATTACATATGGACTAAGGTTCATTAAGTGACATCAAAACCAGTATGGTTTAAACTGCTTGATTCCAGCCTTTTATGCATTTTTTATTTTGAAGTTGGCAGTTGGAACCACTCTTCAGAAAGCCCTTCCCCTGTGAATGAATTTGAAATTAAACTGTTTTTTTTTTTCTTAGAAGATATTATAAGTTAAAAAGAAGCATGAGAAGCCAGTAGTACATTCTCAAGTGCTTTTACCAGGATGGATCTACTTAAGTTTTAATGTACTCAGAATTACAGGAAAAATTCAGCATAGCTGCTTTTTTTTTTTTTTTGAGGGGGCAGGGGCATTTGCATCTTTTAAACTAGTCAGTGTTTTCTTTTGATTACGTAACTTCCTACAAACCTTTAATGCATTTGAGAATCAACTTGTTGAACAGATTTGAATTTTATTAAGTTTGGTTATAGCAATCATAAAGGTTTAAAAACCCTTTATGTGCAAAACGTATTTTAAAATGCAGATATGTTAGAGAGCTGCTCTTTCTTAAATGGTAATTGTGAGAATTCTTGCTCTCTTTTTTTTTTTTTTTTTGAGACAGAGTCTGGCTCTGTAGCCCAGGCTGGAGTGCAGTGGTGCGATCTCAACCTTGGCTCACTGCAAGCTCTACTTCCCGGGTTCACGCCATTCTCCTGCCTCAGCCTCCTGAGTAGCTGGGACTACAGGCGCCCGCCACCGCGCCCGGCTAATTTTTTTTGTATTTTTAGTAGAGACGGGGTTTCACCATGGTCTCGATCTCCTGACCTCGTGATCCACCCGCCTCGGCCTCCCAAAGTGCTGGGATTACAAGTGTGAGTCACCGCGCCCGGCCAGAATTCTTGCTCTCTGTGGGAAAAAGTTTTGAATTAAAAAATAAAAGCTCCATGAATGATTATTGGACAAGAAACCTGGTGATATTTTTTTAAAACAGCTATGAAAAAATACCATTCACTAGTAAAAGTGCTAGAAAACACAAAAACTGCTCCATTACTTAGAGAGATTTGTTGTTGTTGTTGTTGTTTTTGTTTTAGATTTTCTGATTCAAACCAGCAGAATCGAGCAATGATAGCTTAAATGTGGATGACTTTGGTCTTAATCTTTACTGTTATTTACCTCTTTGGTTGTTTGTTATGAGTTGATCTGAGAAACTGGGTGTTACCAATTTACGAGAGTTTCTTAAAATGTATCTGAAACAAACTATTAATGGGCATTCTGTGGTGGTAAACCAGGCACCGCCTCCCTACACTACCTGTCCTTTCAGAGCTAAGAATGTGTTATTTTGAATTGTTCACAAAGAGTGACTCTGAATCTGCTTCAGTGCGCACTTTACAAACCAGTGAGCCTCGTCAAAGGAGTGAGTTCAATCTGAGGGAAAAAACTTCTTGTTAGGTTACTAAAATTACGGTTAGTGGTGTCACTTTTTCTATTATTGCCAAGAATGGTTGGTTACGATTGCTATTCTAAGTATTATTTAACGATGCCTCTCATCTTGAGGTTTCCCCTCCCAAGAGATTCTGAATACTAAATGTGATTCTCTTACATTCGTATTCCAAGGAGGAGAACTAATGTAAGAACTTAAAAAATTTTTTGCATGTTTTCTTCATAATGCAAAAGAGCAAATACTGAGAAGGGCTAACTTTCTTGAAAATGTGACTGGCTTCCTATGGGACGACGACCATTTGTTGTTGCTAGGAATACAAGAAGTGCTTGAAAATTCAGATCATATTAGCATGTTACAGCGTTTGGCATTTTTCATGCAAGACGGTTACCTTGCTGAAATTAACTGCTTAAGGACAGAAGGCATAACACAATATTAGAATAACTGCCCAAAGTTGGAAAATGGAATATTAAACAACCCGTACTGCACCTATGTTCCTTATACTGTGCTGGGACCACAAAAGAAGACTAAGTCAATATCTGCCCTCTAGATCCAGGATCTGGCAAGAAAGACAACGAAGTAGAATGCTAGCAATCTGATACAGTATGAATGACTTGAAGCATGAATAGTTTCATGGAGCACAAAGAAGTAGGTAGTGGTCCTGTGTGAGGTTTGCAGTGAGGAAGGAGTTTAGCTTCTATAATCTTACAAGCAGGTGACTTCTGAGCTGGCAGAGAAATGCAGTAGGGGGCTTTCCAGGAAAGGAATCAGCATGAGCAACGGCATGAAAATGCATGGTATGCTCAAGGAATGGCAGTATGTTCTGGTTAATTCCGTTCCTTCTTTCAGCCAACACGTATGAAACACCTGTTTGCCAGGTGCAGCATTAGGTACTGGGGCTACAAAGATGAATAGATCCCATTCTCTGCCTTCAAGAACTAACAGTCTAGAGTGGGAAACAAGGAAACAGATAAATTATAATTAAACATGGTGAGTATATAACCGAGCTATGAACACACTGCTCTGGGAATGAAGAAAAGGGAGCAATTTGTTCAATCTGATTTCTGGGAGAAAATTAATTACCACAGAAGTCCTCTCAGAGGTGGTTAAGGCAGGAGCTTGGTTTCAAAGCTTGAGTAAGAGGCCCGGTGAAATAGAGAGGAAAAGAGCATTAGGGATCAACTCTTAAGAATCTGAATGGTATGTATACGTTGATAATAAATCAACATAATTGTATTCAAAGGATGCTTTGGTTCCATTTCTTAGTATTTGAGGCTCAACATTCTGAACATGACTGATTTTATAGGGCTGTAGAAAGTAATTGTGATTACTAGAGTTTGCTAGTTGTTTAGAATCTGAGTAACCAAGACCTTACTGTAACATGAAAGCAGCTTTTCAAAGACTATTAATATGTGTTATAAACCAGAAATAGGGCATTTGTGTGCTGTCAATGAACTTTTCTTCCTATACCAGCCTTTAATCATTTAGAGGCCATACTGGTAGATTAAAATTTGCCCATTTCTACTGTATGCCTCGTGTTTTCATGAACAATCTTTCAGATGTTTGGCTGTATCTGACTTGTAAAGGTACATTATTCTTTGCTTCTTGTTTAGATGAGTCAAAAGGAGGAATGTTGAATTTCAAGCTAGTTTCTACATTTGTAGAGATGCGAAGAACAGCATTACTGTAACTGTTTATCCTCAGCTACAAGGGAATTTTGAGGTTTGGTTTGGATTTTTTTTTTTTTTTTTTTTTTTGAGACAGAGCCTCCCTGTGTTGCCCAGGCTGGAGTGCAGTGGCACGATCTCGGCTCACTGCAGCCTCCACCTCCCAGGTTTAAGTGACTCTCCTGCTTCAGGCCCCCGAGTAGTTAGGATTACAGGCATGCACCACCATGCCTGGCTAATTTTTGTATTTTTAGTAGAGACAGGGTTTCGCCATGTTGGCCAGGCCGGTTTCAAACTCCTGGCCTCAAGTGATCTGCCTCCCAAAGTGCTGGGATTACAGGAGTGAGCCACCGTGCCCAGCCATTTTGAGGATTTTTAAATGTACTATAAATGAGACATCTCACACTACTCACAATAGATGTTTCAATATTAGAATTTTGAATATAGTTACCATAGTTTTTTTAATCAAGAGTCAGTTTTGTTTCAGATGTCCAGAGAGACTATTATCTGACAAAAATGCTAAGGATAGAGTTTGGTCATGATATTTGTTTTGATATAGGTAACAGTAACAGACAATAATGATGCCTTATAACAAGATATATAGATAGTACATGTGAATGTATGTAGGTAGCGTAGGTAAGTAGGTAGAATTGAACTAATAAAACCAGAAATTATGTGAGAATATGCACTAAGAGGCTGGGGAAACCTAAGCGGCCAGAATTGTTGGCCTCACTTTCTTATAGATTTAGTCCTTCGGGGTTTTGAGGGATTTTTTTTTTTTTTTTTTTTTTTTCTGTTTTGGTTCCCTTATCATTGTAATTGGATGGTAACTGCTACTAAAAGACCAAACACTTTAGCAGTTGCCCAATTCCTTCTCATTTAGCAGTCATTTAAATGGCAGTGATGTTGACTTAAATGACAGCCATTCTGTCTAAAAGGCCATGGTTAATCAAAACAGGATCAGTCAAATGTGTGTGCCTACTATATGCTCCGTTGCAGAGAATCTTCTCCAAGAGCTTTCCTCATTTGAGAAAAATAATATATGTACACAAATTATTTTTTTTTAAAAAAGTGTTCAAGTATATACTCAAAGTGATCTTGTCCAATTTTGGAGATTATCAGTGAAAAACCTCTTCTAGAGCAGTGGTTCTAAAAGTGTAGTCCCCAGACCGGCAACATCTACATCGTCTGGGAAATCGTTAGAAGTGCAGATTCATGGGACCTACCCCAGACCTACTGAGTCAGAAACTCTGTTTCTGATCTGTGTTTTAACCTTCTGGGTGATTCTGGTGCATGCTGAAGTTTGAGAACCATTCTTCTAGGGAAACAGAAAAGAACATTAGATGTATAGTTGGTAACTTAAAATTATCAGGAATATGACTACCTGAGCAAAGAATTGGCCACTAACCCACGTCAGTGGGGAGCCTTAAGGTTAGGGAGGGAGGGTGGGTGATGGGATCACTTAAAAAGACAAATGAATAGGGCTGCTACCTGAGATATCAGGCCGCGGCTGTGGAAGTGAAAAGGAAGCCAGGCCACCAAATAAAGACTCCTTTGCTTTAAAGTTTAAGAGAAAGACTAACTGACAAATTGAAAAGTCAAGGAGAGCTGATTTAACAAACAGGGATGAAAATATGCATACTAAAAGGTCATCTCAAATACAAGTAGTTATTTAAAGCAAAATTACAGGGGAAAAGAGTCTTAATGGCCAACTTTGACATTCAACTTTGAGTTGAAAGATTTCAGCAGCTTTAAATATAAGCTTTGAGTAAAGTATCCTTCAATAAGGGTTGAGCACACCAAGATTTCTTTCTTTTTTTTTTTTTTTTTTTTCTTCATTCCTCAAGACAAGCTCTCAGTTGCCCAGGCTGGAGTGCAGTGGCATCATCGCTGCTCACTGCAACCTCTGCCTCCCAGGATCAAGCAGTCCTCCCACTTAGCTTCCCAAGTAGCTGGGACTACAGGCACATGCCACCATACCTAGCTAATTTTAGTTTTTCCTTTGGTAGAGACAGGGTTTTGCTGTGTTACGCAGGCTGGTCTCGAACTCCTGGGCTCAAGCAGTCTGCCCATCTCAGCCTCCTCAAGTGGTGGGATTACAGGCGTGAGCCCACTGCGCCTGGCTGAGCACACCAAGATTTCTAAATGACTTTGAACACTTGAGATGATCCAAATTTAGCTAAGTTGTATTGGATTCCCTCTCAAGGTTACCTGCCAAGGGAAGGGTTGTGGGAGAAAAATCTGAGCTAAACATCTGAACTATCAGGCAGTAAGATGAATGAATTACTGGCATTTTAACCTAATTGTGAATTTATGTCATGTGTCATATTAGGTTCTCCTTCCTGAGCTGAATCTGTGGAGACCGTGTAGTGTGTAACACTTCCTTTAAAGATGTCACTCACCTAAGGCAACTTCAGGGGCTAGCTGGAATTTCCTAATCCAATTCTTCATTAAAAGCTTTATTGAAAGCTACCTTTTGGAAATACTAAGTCCTTGTAAATCTTCCCATCTAAATTATAACAGAGAAAGCATTTCCACAGGAGCCTAAAAACAGTATTTTGATTTGAGAGGATAATGCTAGTTTTGAAGAAGAAAAAATAACCACATTAAAACTGAACCTAGGTAAATTAGTCTTATTTCATGTTCTCTTCAGATATTTTGTACCAAAAATTGGTTCAAGTGAAAAGTGAGATTAAGGCATCTACTATGTGACAGATGCTGTGCTGAGAAATTTACATATAACCTCGCAATTCTCCACCAATGAGCTAGGAATTATCATCCTGATTGTATGGATGAAAAAACAGATTTTGATAAGTTAAATGACAAAACCATAAGAAAGTAGGTCTGATTCCAAAGCCTTTATTCTTTTTACCCTAATTCTTCTACAATTTTAGGAAGCTAAAAACACAGGAGTAGGACCTTAACCCACTTGTAGACAACAATTTTTTCTAATATATATTTCGTACAGCTTTTTTATCTCAGTTGACTTGAATGCTCAGCCTTAAATCCAAAACTAACTACTGGGTTAAGGAAAATCTTAATACAGAGGCAGAAGTAAGTATGCCGTAAAATACCTAAAACAGGTCTAGAGACCCATCAACATGAGAATATATTTAGTTCAGCAACCAAATGCACAGAATCAGCTTCTTGTTTGGGGTTTTGAAAGCACTTTTTCATTTGAACTAGTCTTAGGCAATGATCTCACCTGACTTTAAGCAAGCCTCAGTGTCTACTGGGGTGGCAGGAAATAACATGAATGGCTACAGCATTATTTACAGCATTTAATCATTCTGGACCTCAAAGAGATTTGAGAACATTTCTCATTTTCCTAGTTGTGGTAGGTAATTTTTTTTTTTTTCCTCTAACCAACTACTCAAGAATGATTGAAGAGAAAAATCGGGACCCACTGAAAGAGTGTGGACATAAGCCCTGCCTCTCAAACCTAGGATTCTAAACACTGCTTTTCTTGATAGTATGGTATGTTGTTACTGTCATACAAAGCCACCATTTGCCGATGAGTCTTCAAATCATTTGGAAATGGATTTGGGAAACAAGAAAGAATCCTGTGCTTTTACTGTTTTTTGTTTCTTTATGAAACAAGCAGCAAGCAATACTTCTGAACGTTACATTGCATGACTAGGTCACAGAATTTCCCATTCTGCTTAAGAAGATGCTCTTTTGAAGTGCTGTGTGTTTGATATAGCGATGGTACACTATTTGTAGAAAGTGGGTTTCAGTATAAACCATAACCACAGAGGTAAATCTATGGTTCAGTATGTGATTTGACGTACAGGAAGTATCTGGGTCTAATGATGAAACTTTTTAACTTTCCAGATGACAGAACAAAGGAAGCAGAAACAAAGAATTGGTCTTCTAGGACATCCTCCTCACATGAATGTCAACCCACAACAACCAGCATAAGCAAATGAAAAAAAGGAATTGTATTTACCTTTTATAATTATTATTAGTGTGGGTATGGCTAATGAGTTCTGATTCACCCACGAAGGTTACATTTATGCTGAATACATTTGTAAATACTCAGTTTTATACCGTATGTATATGATTGCTACTCTAAAGGTTTGGACATATGTATTGTAATTAGAATTGTTGGCATGATGACATTTCATTTGTGCCAAAAATATTAAAAATGCCTTTTTTGGAAGGACTAACAGAAAGCACCTGATTTGCACTTGAACCAGATTATAGATTTAAAAGTATATGACATGTATTTTGTATTTAAAACTAGAATAGCCAGTATTTATGTTTTTTATAAAACTGTGCAATACGAATTATGCAATCACAAGAAATTTGTAGCTCCCAAGTGTCCTAAAGGGAGTGCACATCTTTGAAGCTGGTGTGTTAATACTATGTAATAAATGGTTAATTATCAAATGATGCTGCTGCCAAAATTATATTAATAGTGAGTTTCAGGCCCCTGGGCATTTTGTACCATGTAATTATCCTATGGTGATGCTGTTTCTCATTGTTAGTGGCAGTAGTGCCTCCGTCTCCTAGTGATAATGCTCCAAGTCTATGAACTGTTAAATCAGCATTCATTTTAAGAAAAGCAACTTTAGTTTCAAAGATACTTTTAAGCTTCTAAATTGATCATTTAAACTATTTCTTTAAATAAGAGAGCCAAATTAGAGGCTCATACTTTAGCTTGTGAAGAAGATAATGAATTTTTTAAAGGGAACTTTTTATGCAATGTTCAGGATAAATGCATACTGCTGGCCAATCAGTGTCATCTGCTGGGTAAATTTTGATGTCACGTTATAAAGATATGCATAATTGATGGTTTCTAGATTATCTAGTCCAAACAATAGTTTATTTTTTTCTTCATCTGAACCAACATGCTACAGTAGCTAAGAAGTATTAAAACTATATACATCCATATAAAGATGAAATATGAACTATCTCATTAGAAGTCATAGTTGAACACAGACATGTTATTCTTCTGAAGGAGCCACATTTTATTTGTCACATGATTTCTTTTCTTGATGGATGAAAGTATGAAAGGAAACTTTTATATCTGTTGCCTAGTTTTGTACATGGATCTCATTTTACAAGAGAATCTCTCTGCAAAAAAAAGTTTAAAAATGCATTGAAAGCAGAGTTCTGAAATGAGTAAAGTTTGTAAATGCATATATAAAAATATTTAATAAATGATGCAGAATATACAGTGACTGGCTGGTGACTTTCATTTGGCATTTGTGACTTAACTACTATTCCAGTTATATACTTTCTTTAGGATCAGTTTGAAGTACAATCGGTTTGATTACCAGGTTAATTCAGAAAATGTTTACCTGATTATTAAAAAAAAACAACTTGTTGTTATGACAACTCTGAGGAGAATTATTAGAGCAAACATTGGGGAGTAGTTAGTACAACATTCATTCATTCTTCGGGATCAGTGACTGCCAGCCAGGCTGTTGGGAGCATCCTACTAAATCTCTTGTCTCTTCTGCTTTCACTGGGGGATCTTTTATTTGCTGTATGCAATGTGGAAGTATCGGGAACAGCTGAAATTTGTTTTATTCATGCCCAGTGGTCAGGGTCCCTCAGGAGTGTGTAAAATGTTTTTACAGAGCCACCTCGCCCGTCCAAACATAGTAAAACCTGTTCCCTCCTCAAATCAGTGCTTGCTCTGGCTGCTTTTTTTTGACACTCATTTTCTCTCTGCTTTGATAAATAATACCACCCAATGTTGGGAACTGGGTCAGGATTAAATTCCAGTTAAATGGCTAGTTTCATAATTAATGCTTCTACTTCATAAATTTGATAATTTAAAAACAAATTAATTTTTTCCAGTCAGTGCAGCCTGTTTCCACAAAATTTTTCCATCATAAGAGAGATACCTACTTTTATCTGTAAGCAAAATGGCAATCTATGCTAACCCCCACAACGCACGCGTTAGCTAGCAAGGACTTGCTTTTCCCCTGGGCTTTCTCTTTGATCTCTCACACTGCCCAGCGCAATGTGGCAGTGTGTGTGGTTTGTCTCCCAAGTCCCATCCAGTTCATTGGAAAGTTCTGCATTGACATGCCAAGTTGCAGCTTTTACAGGTTTGTCATGTTCCGTTTGAATCCTGTCACTTAAGATATAAATCTTCATTCAGTGTGCCAGCTTCAGCAGAAAATAAATGAAATTGGAATGCCACTCCACCCTCCATGCAGTAGATCCTACCCTTGCAGTTTGGGTGTGAACACTAAAGCTGGTACAATTGAAACATGCAGTTTGAAGTTAAAACTCCAGTGGCCTTTGATGTGTAATTGTAATTCTGCCTGCTTCCTTCACATTGTGACTTTCCGACACCTCTATTTTAAGATCAAGGTCCAAGTCACCTTCAAAGTTACCTACCCAGATGAAGAATTAGCGTCATCAGGGTGAAAGTACGGTAGTACTCGCTAATATGCGAGAAAGCCAATGTTATTTAATTAAACCATTTTATTTAGTATTAAAAGTTTGCTGTAGCACTAATTCAAGTTTCAAGCATTTGCAAATTTCCCTAACTAATCCATTTGTTAAAGGGTCTGGGAAATTCCATTCCACTTCTCTAACATTTATGGGATCTTACCCTTTCCATGCCCCTAAAATTGTATAGTGATTACCCTGTTTCTCTCTACAAATAAAGCTTCCACTCTGTTGTCGTCCTAAAAGTCTAAATGATATTCCATCCTGTTCAGTTTTCTCCTAGAGCTGTATTTATCTGTGTTTACCCTGCCCCCCAACATACAAAATATGACTTTAATCTCATTTTTTAAAAATGTGATACTATTCACTTAGTTTGCTTTCAAGTTCATATTCCTAATTCATTGTTCTTCATTCAGCCAATTTTTTTTTTTATTTGGTTGCACTTTCTGGAAATGGATTGCTTGATTTTGCTCCTGCAAAACGTGCTCTTCTACTGTGTTTCACTGAGTACTTCCTGATATAAAGTATAAAGCAAGCATACTTCATCTATGGATGCTAATCAACAACTCAATCTTTGCAGCAGCAAACTACACAAAGCTGTTTGGCTCCCAAGTCCCATCCAGTTCATTGGAAAGTTCTGCACTGACATGCCATGTACTAGTGAGAAATTATTAAGATACCCAGAGTAAATTAAGGAAATAACCTGTTAAAAACTCAATTGTAGATCTCTGTCTACTATAGATGTCTTGGATAAAGCGTTAATGGGCAGCGGCCTGAAAGTTTCTGATAGTTATTTTAAGGCTGATAATGAGAAACTTAGACTGACTTTTGAGCGGCATGGAGGGAAATGTGCTCCTTCAAAACTATTACGAGCATAACTACATATTTAGAGAAGTAGAGTTGAGTTTTTGCCAAAATAATTTTTTTTTTTTTTTTTTTTTTTTTTTTTTTTTTACAGATTTTGGTAACATATGTGTTTGTTAGAAGACAAATTATATGACAGTAAAAGTCACCTTTACATAAGATAGAATATGATAACAAAGGACTCTTACTGAAGGCTCTTGAGACACTATATAGCAGAAGTGAAACTTATTTTAAATAAGAAATTGAGCCCTCAAGAAGTAAAGTAACTTGCCCAAGGACTCAGCTCCAGAATAAACAAAGATCTCCTGACTAAGCAAAATACAGAGAGCTCTTCCCACTTGCTATCTCCCTTCCAGAATGGGGATATCAGTAATGAGTTTCCCATAACAGTTCTGCGTTTACACAAAGCGCTCATGCAGAACTTTATTTGGTCCTACATGTGGAACAGTACAGATTGATTTGTTTTTTCTTTTCAAATCTCTCATGAGATGATGGATCTACACATTAGAAAGTATTGACTCTGAATATTTTGTCAAGACCGAAAACTTTGTGGCAAAGATAAGCAGTGAGTGAGCTCCTAAAGTCTTTATCTTTCACAACTACAAATCTCGTGTATATAGCTCTTATATAACTGCATTTTTCAAAGGGAGAATCCATCCTCAGCCCAATCAAGGTGGCTTCCTCCTAAGGAGAATATGCAGGTGCACACTGGTATCCTCTCCTACCACAGAAGTCAATGTTCATCGGCAAACTCTGCCTTGGTCTTGTTCCTTACACTAATAATTTAACAATCAACTAGAATGTTGGAAAACCCCCATAAAGATTTCAATTTTACAGAAAGTACCCAAAATTCCACTAGTTTTGCATCACAAAGTAGTGGTTGAAGTAAAGTTTTGAGTAAAACGCCATGTGTGTGGTTTTTGTGGGTGGTTGCAGCTCAGAACAACGTTTAGGCATCATCAATTATCTGACAGGAGAGAGTATGATGGCAATTTATAATAAGATGATTATAGTTATCATAAACATTTTTCCATCTCTGGTATCATATGCCACATTAAGCAACTCTTACAACCTAGAAGCCAATTCAGAAGCATAACAAGCCTTCAGGTCTGGAACCAAAAAAATCTACCAAAATCAAGAAAATAAAAAGCTGTCTACCTGGTGGTTTTTATATTTGGTCAACTCAGACAATGCTATGGAGTCTCCAGCTGCTGGTATTTTAAACGCATTTGGTAAAACAAATCTCTAGCTTAGTAGGCCACGACATTTAAAAAAAAAATCACAAAAGGAACATCTTAAAATACTTTAAGGTCATGACAAACCAGTGTGAAAGAGAATCCTAACACCTAGAAGCGAAACTGCATCATCCACCCAGCTTGGAGAGAAAAAAGAAAGCCAGAAACCACTATAGAGTAAGAATGCAGAGTTTGAGAAAACCCCTAAGGTGAATTCTGAACAACAACACAAAGAATCCAACAACATAAAAAGTGCATACTGTATGCAAGAACCACTAATGGAAAGAGTTTGCCAGCACATTTATAATGACCTCACCACAGATAGTTAGGCCCAGGTAAATGGAACTTTAGACAATCCAGGAATTTAAACTATTTACTCCTGAGCATAAGTCACATACTTACCACCTATGGTATCTCATAAAGTCTTGTGAGAAGCTTTTTGTAAAAGTTCTCTGCAGAAAAACAATTAAGGTTTTGTATAAAACTGGGACAAGAAGACCTGAACCACACAAGGCTTAGGTACCAGGTCTATGTCAGAGTCCACATGGCAACATGGTGGAATGGAAAGAACATGGGCCTTGAGGTGGATAAGAATTCTAATACCATTTCTGTCACTGAAATGTTATAACTTTGAGCAAGTTACTAATGATTTTAATGTGCAGTTCCCCCTTCTCAAGAGTAGAGATGCTACCACATACTTCTTTGGGCAGTAATGGGCATCAAGAAAGATAATCTGTACCAAGTCTGGCATACACCTCATACGTTATTTCCCATTCCTTTGCAACATAACCATTTCCTTTTTCTCATCCCTATCCACAATCTCAGCTAACTATTGCATGACCAAAAGCTTCTTTCTGTTCCCACTGAATGGGTCTGATGTTATTACTGTGGGATCCTAAATCTACATGTCTTAACATGACATATTTGGGCCACATCCAGTCATTTAAAAAACATTTATCTTTATATTCAAATTATGTTTTAACTATCAATTTGAACCGAATAAATTCATGAAGAAACCTCTCATACAGTTTATGACTTCCAGATAACTATTACATTTTTTAGCAGTGCTGGATTTAAATGTGACTTCTTTTTTAAAAATAAATTTTGGGCCAGGCACAATGGCTCATGCCTGTAATCCCAACCCTTTGGGAGGCCGAAGTGGATGGATCACCTGAGATCAGGAGTTCGAGACCAGGCTGGCTAACAATGACGAAACTCCGTCTCTACTAAAATACAAAAATTAGCTATGTGTGGTGGCACACACCTTTAGTCCCAGCTACTCAGGAGGCTGAGAAAGGAGAATCCCTTGAACTCAGGAGGCAGAGGTTGCAGTGAGCCAAGATTGTGCCCCTACACTCCTGCCTAGGCGACAGAGTGAGATTCCATGTCTAAATAAATAAATAAAATAAATCTCTACAGCAAAAATGTTTTATCTTAGGAATGACAATATATTTCCTTAGTTTCTGAAGTGTCCTCACTTATATTCCTATTTAAACCTCCCAACCTTATCAAGTAGATATTATCCCTGACATCTGAATGGTCATAAGTTGTACTATCTTAATTTAACATTCAAATACAAATTCTATACCACGTCTCACATACCTATAGAAGACCCAGAGCCTCCTTAATAATTTCTTTCTGAGAGGGATCCTGAGAAAGAGCAGAGACCCCACCTTGGGCGCCCATGAGCCCCTCCACAACCCAAGCATGAAAATAAAGGAAAATCTTGAATTCCTTCAAGGGCAATTCCAGGCACCTAGCTAGCCCTGAGAAGTAAATAAGCAACTTGTTAACCAATAAAGTAATATAACAGCAGGCTCGGCACAGTGGCTCATGATTTGGGAGGCTGAGACAGGTAGACTGCTTGAGCCTAGCAGTTCAAGACCAATCCGGGCAACATGGCAAAACACCATCTCTACAAAAAATACAAAAATTAGCCAGGCATGGTGGCACACACCTGTAGTCCCAGCTAGTCAGGAGGCTGAAGTAGGAGGATCTCCCAAGCCCAGGGAGGTCGAGGCTGCAGTGAGCCAAGATCACACCACTGCACTCCAGCCTGGGCAACAAAGTGAGACACTGTCTCAAAAATAAAATAAAATAAAATAAAATAAAGTAATAGTAGCTTAAAACAATAGCCAAGGAAGTTAGAGTCATGAGATGTTTGGTCCCCTAAAGAAACTATAGATAGTATCTTAACATATGTCCTGAAGTTGTTTTTCATAAGCTCAGACCACTACCAAAGGAAAAATGCTGTCAGCTGGCAGGTAAACCTCAGGTAATGGGGAACTGAGGACAGAACTCTGACCACTGTTCTTTGTTTTAATTTTCTTCTTGAAGGGCCTGGAGGAAGTTATTGTTCACAGGCCAGAGCTAACATTCTTTTCTGCTGACCTCAAATTTTTCGACAAAGCTTCACCTCCTTAAACAATTGCACATTAGAAAATCTCTGAATCCACCTATGATCTATGGGCTGCACCCTTCCACTCCAACTCCACTTTGAGATATCCCACCTTTTTAGGTTAAACCAATATGTAGCCTCATGTATTGATTTATGACTGCCTGTAACCTCTGCCACACTGCCTTTAAAAACCCTTATGTGTGTAAGCCATCTGGGAGTTGAGGTCTTAAGCATGAGCTCCCTGACCCTCCTTGCTTGGTGCCCTGCAATAAATGCCTCACTTTCTCTCCCTGCAATCCTGATGTCAGTGTTTGGCTTTGCTGCTCTGGGTGAGCAGAACCTAGTTCAGTAACCATTCTAAGGAGGGTGCTTACACCTTCTTCATGATCCCTTGTCACTGTTTCATCCTAAATCCTGATTCCAACCCAATTATCTGTTCCTTCTCATCATCTCCCCTCTCTTCATTTCACTAGTGTGGACACAGCTCTCTCTCCTTCCTGTCCCCAAAGCACCATTATCATCTGGGCTTTGTGAAGAACAGATCTTTAGTAGAAGAAGATTACAATAAGGAATAGGAAGCAACTTAAAGTTGAGAATCAGCCATTAAAGCTCCCTCCCCCTTCCTTCTCACTCATGGGAAGAGCAAATTCTCTTCTCAGTCTGTTGGCAGGCAGGCATCTACTTTTTCTTTCTCACTTGCCTAAACAAACAAAAGCGAAACAAAACAATAGCAGCAGAAACAAATCTTCCTTCCAGCCTCAAGTGAAAACCAAAAATTGTTTCTTTACTATGCAGAGCAATTTTAGCCCTCAGTTCCCAGTTGTTACTCTATAGATTAGGCCTTTACCTTGGCCTAAAAAAAAAGAAAAAAAAAAAAAGGGCTATAATTCTGCCATCCTTAGCTTCCACTTGCAGGGCAAACTGGCTTCTAAAATAGCATTTTTTTTTCCCTGATACATCCCTATTTTACAGAACAAGAAATTTCTTTAGAAAGTTGAAATGATTTGGGCCGGGCGCAGTGGTTTGCGCCTATAATTCCAGCACTCTGGGAGGCCGAGGCGGGTGGATCACCTGAGGTTAGGAGTTCGAGACCAGCCTGACCAACATGGAGAAAACCTGTCTCTACTAAAAATACAAAATTAGCCAGGATTACAGGATTACATGCCTGTAATCCCAGCTACTCGGGAGGCTAAGGCAGGAGAATCGCTTGAACCCAGGTGGCGGAGGTTGCGGTAAGCCTGTGACATCATGCCATTGCACTCCAGCCCAGGCAACAAGAGCGAAATTCCATCTCAAAAAAAAAAAGAAAACAAAAGAAAAAAAAAAAAAAGGAAAGTTGAAGTGATTCGACCAAACCAGAACATCAGACCTGGGATTCAATGCCAGATCATCTGACCTCATGTAGATTCTTCAGTATCCCAGTGCTCACTATGCGAGGTGCCATCCAGCTATGTTTCTGTGTCTGCACCTCTACCTCCCCACCTGGCCTGGGAGAGCTATGTAAGATATCAGAGTTCTAAGAGATGCCAAGAAAAGTCAGAGTTCTTAAAGGCAAAAGCTGAAACTAGTTCATTTCTGTATTGTTAGTACCTAGCACAATTCCTCCCAAAGAGGGTCAATGCCTTTGAGAGGTAAAAAAAAAAAAAGATTATTTTTGAACCCTCACTTAATCTGCTTGATAGTTTTGGAGCCAAGGGCAAGGAGGAGTCTTTCATTAAGGAAGGAATATCTAGCAGTGGCCCAAAAAGAAGGTGCCTTCTTTTTGGATTAATACTTGGTAGCAGGATTTCTGAATTTTTTAGTAAGTGTGTTTATTTTTTTTTTAACTTCAGTTGTTTTTCAAAGTGGTTGTACTGTACTCTACCCATGTCACTGATGACAACTGAACATCAGGCAGTCACTACTCTTTTTGCTGCTGACCATTCAATACCATAAACTAACCATTAATCATAATGCCTCTGGCTCCAGTAACCCTGCTTCACAACATTCTCCAATCTACTCCCTCTAACCAGGGGATCCCAATCTTTCTCTTCCTCCTTCTTTCAATTCTTTTTTTTTTTCTTTTCTTTTTTTGAGACGGAGTCTCGCTCTGTCGCCCAAACTGGAGTGCAGTGGCCGGATCTCAGATCACTGCAAGCTCCGCCTTTCGGGTTCATGCCATTCTCCTGCCTCAGCCTCCCGAGTAGCTGGGACTACAGGCGCCCGCCACCTCTTCCGGCTAGTTTTTTGTATTTTTTAGTAGAGACGGGGTTTCACCGTGTTAGCCAGGATGGTCTTGATCTCCTGACCTTGTGATCCACCCGTCTCGGCCTCCCAAAGTGCTGGGATTACAGGCTTGAGCCACCGCGCCCAGCCCCTTCTTTCAATTCTTATAACAAAGCTGTGATTTAGCACGGTCTCTATGAATGTGTAAATTCAGACCGACATATACTTTCATACTCCTCTCTCCACCCAACTCCCTTATGTAACAATGCTAAAAGATAATCCCTCAACAATCCAAGTAGTATTATGGCAGTTCTCAGATTATACCTGAAGAGACAGCACATTTAAGTAGCCTAAAGAAATTATGGCCATTTTGGATAACAAATAATTATGGTTCGTTTATACATACACCATATGTAAATCACTTGAGTTAGATTCTCCCAACCAGATTTAACAAATTTTAGTATTTCTGCTAATCCTAGAAATTTCATAATAGGCTAAAGGACTTGGGGATGGGTGGAAGTCTTTCATAGCTCTTTTTGTACCATTCCATAGTATTTTAAACTGGAACTCTGACATGCTTTGGATCTGTGTCCCCACCCAAATCTCATGTAGAACTATAATCCCCAGTGTTGAAGGTGGGGCCTTGTGGGAGGTGACTGGATCATGGGGGCGGAGTTCTCATGAATGGTTTAGCACCATCCCCCCCTTGATACTGTATAGTGAGTGAGTTCTCATGAGATCTGGTTGTTTAAAAGTGTGTAGCACCTCCCACACCCTGTCTTTCTTCTGCTCCAGCCATGTGAAGTGCTGCCCCACTGTTTTCCTTCCGCCATGATTGTAAGTTTCCTGAGGCTTCCCCAGAAGCAGAGCAGATGAAACCATGCTTCCTGTACAGACTACAGAACCAAGAGCCAATTTAACCTTTTTTTCTATAAATTACCCAGTCTCAGGTATTTCTTTATAGCAATGTGAGAATGGACTAATATAAACTCTCATAATTATGGGTAGAGTACAGTACAACCACTTTGAAAAACAACTGAAGTTAAAAATAAATAAATAAACACACTTACTAAAAAATCCAGAAATCCTACTACCAAGTATTAATCCAAAAGAAATGAAAATATATGTCTATACAAAAACCTATATGCAAATTATAAACAGCTTTATTAATACCACCTCAAACTGGTAACACACCAAATGTCCATCAACTAATAAATGAATAAACAAATGGTGGTGCAAACATACAATGACGATTGTGTGCAGGTGGCTCACAGCCCACACACCCAGGACTGCTATTGTTTGGGTTGACTCACGGTACTTTTACCCTTTTTAGCACATTCAATGTGCACACTTTTTGAACTAAGTATTTCACAGAGTAGGCAGGAGGGCAAGAGTCAAAAACCTGCTCACTAGAGAGTCAGGTAATGCTGGCAGTGACACTTGAAATGATTTGTGCTCCTGATTTAAATAAAAATAATCAGTTGCCTGTGTTTTAGAACTTACAAATGCAACAGTCCTGTAGGTATGCTGCACTAGTTTCCCACTGTTGCTGTAACAAATTACCAAAAACTTAAAGGCTTAACACAACAACACCAATTTATTATCTTACATACAGTTCTGCTTGTCCATGTTCCTTCTGAAGGTACTAGGGGATAATCCATTTTCTTGCCTTTTTCAGGTTCAAGAGGCTGCCTCCATTCCTTGGCTTGTGGCCTGACGCCATCTTCAAAGAGAGGAATGGCCACTTGAGTCTTTCACACATTGCATCATTCTGACTCTGACTCTTCTGCCTTCCTCTTTCATTTATTAGGATGCTTGTGATTCCATTGGTCCAACCTGCATAATCCAGGAAATCTCCCCATCTCAAAATCCTTAATCACATCCACAATCTCCCTTTTGCCATGTAAGGCAACATATTCACAGGGTTTGGGGATTAGGACATGAACATCTTTAAGGGGGCCGCTATTCTGCCTACCACATTTGCTTAGGCAAAATCTAGACAGGTTAAAGACAAGAAAAACAATCGCATATTTCTTTTCAACTGACGGATTTGAATACAATTAGGAAGGTCACATTTTCTCATGGTCCAAACAGGCTGAACAAGTTAGTTCATTAACATGATCGTATAGACTGATAAAGCTATAAATGATTGCCCAAGAGCTGCTGCTTCCTTTTACATTCACTATTGCTACTCTTGGATAACCAGAAACAACTATAAAAAGATGTTTGCTTTTTTAGACACACACACACATACACACACACACACACACATGCACCCCTGATTAGAGACTTTCTTCCTCAGGTTTTATTTGCCAGGATTTGCACTTTAAAAGTAAGATCCAGTGAGGTACGAAGAAAATAAAAGTAGATCATAAACTTCTCAACCAGATAACCTTTACTGATTTTTAAAAAATGGATGCATACCTGTATAAGGTTAGAAAAGTTGTAAGTTACTAACGTAATAGAGTTGAAAAAAGAAAAAAAGATTAGAAAAATTAAATAATATGCCATCGATATTTCTTTGGTGAAGTGTTTGTACAAATTTTTTGCCCACTTTTTACTTTCTTTTGTTATTAAAATGTTTAGGACTTCTCAGACTATGAATATGTTATTAAATTTTAAATTTTGAAACTTGTGCTTTTTATATTCTGGTTGCCAGTTCTGTACTAAATACATGTTTTGCAATATTTTTTTCCCTCATCTGTGACTTGTCATTTTCTTAGCAAAGGTTGTCTTTTTTTTTTTTTTTTTTTTTGAAATGAGTCTCCCTGTGTTGCCCAGGCTGGTCTCAAACTCTTGGGCTCAAGCAATCCTGCCACCTTGGCCTCCCAAAGTGCTGGGAGTACACGTATAAGCCACCACACCTGGTCAGCAGAGCTTTTTGAAGAACCAAAGGTTTTAATTTTGATGAAACCCAATTTATCAATTATTCTGCTTCTATGGTTCATACTGCCTCCTAAGAAATCTCTGCCTAAGATTCCAGATTTTCTCCTGTTTTCTTCAGCATTGTACAATATAACTTTCTGCTATGGCAGAAATGTTCTGTAATCTGTGCTAACCAATACACTGGGTATAGCTAGCCAAATGTGACTTCTGAGAACTTGATATGTTGCTGCAACAACTGAGGAGTTGAATTTTTAAATTTTATTTTGTTGTAATTAGTTTAAATGTAAATAGCCACATGTGGCCACCATCATGGGCCAGGAAGTTCTAGCAGTGTTATAGTTTTAGGTTTTACATTTTGGTCTATGATACATTTTTACTTAATTTTTATAGATGTACGAGGTATCTGTCAAGGTTATTTTTTTAAAATATGGACTCCTAATTCCTCCAGCACCATTCTGTGTGAAAACTATCCTTTCTCCAATGAGTTACTTGGCACCTTAGTCAAAAATATCAATTGACCATGTTGGTGTGGGTCTATTTCTGGACTCTATGCTGTTCTATGGACCTATATGTCTATCCCTTCATCAACTGAACATATAGTCAACTGATATTTAAAAAGAGTGACAAGAATAAACAATGGGGAAAGGATAGTCTCTTTAACAAATAGTATTGGGAAAACTGGATTATCATATGCAAAAGAATAAAACTGGACACCTCTCTTGTACCACACACAAAAATCAACTCATCAGCCTGGGCAATATAGCAAGGCTCCATCTCTACAAAAAAAAAAATAATAACTATTGAGCACAGGAGTTTGAGGTTGCCGTGGGCTATAACTGCACCACTTTACTCTAGCCTGGATGACAGAGTGAGACACTGTCTCAAAAGAAAAAGAAAAAATAAAGAAAAAAAGAAAAGAAAAAACCAACTCAAAATGGATTAAAGACTTAAATGTAATACCTGAAACTATAAAACTTCTAGAATACAGGAAACTTTCATGGCATTGGTCATGGCAATGATTTCTTGAATATGGCGCCAAAAACACAGGCAACAAATGCAAAAATAGACGAGTGGTACTGCATCAAACCAAAACGCTTCTGTACACCAAAGAAAACAATCACACAGTGAAAAGGCAACCTACAGAATGGGGGAAAACATTTGTAAACCAAACAATCTGATAAGAGGTTAATATTCAAAATATATAAGGAGCTCCTACAATTCAACAGCAAAAGAACCAACCAAACGAAAATAATATCATTTTAAAATGAGCAAAAGCAGGCGCAGTGGTTCATGCCGATAATCCCAGCACTCTGGGAGGCCAAAGCGGGAAGATTACTTGAGCCCAGGAGTTCCAGACTAGCCTGGGCAACACAGCAAAACTCAGTCTCTCCAAAAAAAATACAAAAATTAGTCAGGCGCAGGAGCACGCACCTGTAGTCCCAGCTACTTGGGAGACTGACATGGGAGGGTCACTTGAGCCCAGGAGGTCAAGGCTGCAGTAAGCTGTGACTGTGCCACTGCACAACAGTCTGGGTGACAGAACAAGACCCTGTCTCAAAAAATAAAAGCTTAAAAAAAATTTAACGGGCAAAAGACTTGAATAGACATTTTTCCAAAGAATTCATACAAATGGCCAACAGGTGTATGAAAAGATGCTCAACATTGCTAATCATCATGGAAATACAAATCAAAACCACATGAGATATCACCTCACACCTGTTAGGATGGCTATTATTTAAAAGCAACAACAACAATAACAACAAAACCCAGGATATAATAAGTGTTGGTGAGGACGCAGAGAAATGAGAGCGCTTGTGCACTGTTGGTGGAAATGTAAAATGATACAGCTGCTATAGAGCATAGCATGGAGGTTCCTAAAAAATTAAAAATAGAGCTACCATATGATCTAGCAATCTCGTTTCTGGGTATTTACCTAAAAGAATTAAAATAAGATATCTGCATTCCCATGTTAACTGTAGCGCTGTTCACAACAGCCAAGGGGTAGAAACAACCTTAATGTCCACTGGTGGATGAATAAAGAAAAGGTGGTATGTGTACATAATGGAATATTATTCAGCCATAAAAAGGAAGAAAGTCCTGTCACATGCTACAACATGGATGAACCTTGAGGACATTATGCTAAGTGAAATAAGCTAGTCACAGAAGGACAAATATTGCATGATTCTTCTTACATGAATTATATAAAATAGTCAAACTCATGGAAGCAGAAAGTAGAATAGAGGTTGCCAAGGGCTACAGGTAGAGGAAAAAGGGGAGTTGCTATTCAGTGGGTGTAAAGTTTCAGTCATACAAGATGAAAAACTTGTAGAGATCTGCTGTACAACTTTGTGCTCATAGTTAACAATACTGTACACTTAAAAATTTGTTAAGAGGGTAGAGCTCACTTTTTTTAACCATAAAAGTTTTAAAATCATTTTGTCTTGATTTTTGTAACTTTATAGCAAGTCTTGAAACAGGTAGTGTGGATGATACAACGTTTTCTTTTTCAAAATTGTTTTGGCTATTCTAGGTTCTTTACTTCTCTACATAAATTTTAGAAATAGCCTGTCAATTTCCACAAAGATGACTGCTGAGATTGTGACTGCATTTGCATTGTATCTATCGATTTAGGAAGACTGACATTTTGACAATATTGAGAATCCTAATCCATGAATTCAATATATCTTACCACTAGTTTAGGTCTTGATTTCTCTCATTAATGTATGTCAGTTTTTGGCATGCAAATCTTATACATGTTCTGTTAGATTTATTCCTAGGTATTTGTAAATTGGATGCTATTGCAAATATACTTTAAAAAGTTTTCAAGTTCAAAATGTTTGCTGTTAGTATAAAAAAGTATGGTTCATTTTCATATATCGACCTTGTATCCTGTGGGCTTGCTAAACTCACCTACTAGATCCAGTAGCTTTTTTTTTTTTCTTTTTTGAGACAGAGTCTCGCTCTGTTGCCCAGGCTGGAGTGCAGTGGCACAATCTCGGCTCACTGCAAGCTCCACCTCCTGGGTTCAAGCCATTCTCCTGCCTCAGTCTCTCGAGTAGCTAGGACTACAGGCGCCTGCCACCAAGCCCAGCTAATTTTTTGTATTTTTATTAGAGAGGGGGTTTCACCATGTTAGCTAGGATGTTCTCGATCTCCTGACCTCGTGATCCACCTGCCTCAGACTCCCAAAGTGCTGGGATTACAGGCGGGAGCCACCATGCCCAGCTAGATCCAGTAGCTTTTTGTAAATTATTTGGATATTCTTCATAGACAATCATGGTATCTACAAATGAAGGCATTTTTATTTCTTCCTTTCCAATCTGTATGCCTACTTCTTTTTCTTGCCTTATTACACGATCTAGGACCTCCTGGACAATATTGAATAGGAGTGGAGAATGCCAACATTCTTGCTTTGTTTTGATCTTAGGGGGAAAGGATTTTATATTTATGAAGTATGATGTTAGGTGTTTTCATAAATCCTCTTTATCAGGTAGAGGAAATTTCCTTCTATTCCTTGTTTTCTGAAAGTTTTATCAGGAACAAATGACAGATTTTTGTAAAATGCTTTTTCTGTATCTATTGAGATAATCATATGACTTTTTTCTTCTTTAGTCTGTTGATATGGTAAATTGCATTGACTGATTTATGAATATTGAACCAACTTTGCATTCTTGCAATAAGGCTCACTGGGTCATGATGTATTTTCTAATGTTTTTATATACTAGATTTTATTTGTTAATATTTTGTTTAACATTTTTATGTCTATATTCATGAGGGATACTGGCTTGTAGTTTTCTTATAAATTCTTTGCCTGGTTTTGATATCAGGTAATGTGGGCCACATAAAATTGAAAAGTTTTCTCTCCTTTTCCTTTTGTTTTTCCAAGACAGGGTCTCACTCTGCCACCCAGGCCAGAGTGCAGTGGTACAATCATAGCTTGCTGCAGCCTCTATCTCCTGGGCTCAAGTGATCTTCCTGCCTCAGCCTGCTGAGTAGCTGGGACTACAAGCATGCACCACCACACCCAGCTATTTTTTCTTTTATTTTTAGTAGAGATGAAGTCTCACTATATATTGCCCAGGTGGGTCTCAAACTCCAGAGCTCAAGTGATTCTCCTGCCTTGGGCTCTCAAAAGGCTGGAATTACAGGAGTGAGCCACCATGCCCAGCTTTCCTCCCTTTTTCTATGTCTGGAAAAAGTCTGTATAAAAATGGTATTACTTCTTCCTTAAATGTTGTAGGATTTGCAATGAAGCCATCAGATTTTTACTGTGGGAAAGTTTTTACATTGTCTAGTACCTCTTAGGTAAGCTTTGATAGTCTGTCAAGAAATGTGTCCATTTATCAAATTTATTGACATAAAATTGTTTATGATAGTCTCTTATTTTAATGTCTGTAGGATCTATAGTGATAGCACCTTTTTCATTCTTGATATTAAAACTTATGTCTTCTCCCCTTTTCCTTCTGATAAGTCTGAGTAGAGGTTTATTAATTTTTGTCTTTCAAATACCAGCTTTTGGTTTTAGAATCTTTTTTAAAATTTCGCTTCTGCTCTTTAATATTTTCTAGTTTCTACTTGTTTGGGATTTAATTTGCTCTTCTATTTTAAACTTTTTAAGGTGGAGACTTACATTATTGATTGGAGGCCTTTTTTTGTCTTATAATATAAGCATGTAATGCTACATATTACCTTTTAAGCACTGCTTTAGCTTAGTTTCATACATTTTGATGTGTTATATTTTTATTGCCAGTCCATTCAAAATCGTTTTTAATTTTGTTATGCCTTCCTCTTTGACTTACAAGTTATTTAAAAGTGTGTTCTCTAATTTGCAAATGCTTGAGAATTATGCAGATATTATCAATTTATAGTTTAATTCTATTGTGATTAGATAACATTTTATATTATCTCAATTCTTTACATTTGTTAAGGTTTTATGCCTCAGAATATCATCTAATTTGGTAAATTTCCCACATACATTTGAAAGGATGTATATTCTCCTGCTGTTGGCGTGTTCTCTAAAACTTAATTGAATCAAATTGGTTGATAGGGCTGTTCAGGTTTTCTATATCCCTACTGATTTTCTGTTTACTAGTTCTATGGATTACTAAAGCAGGAGCAGCGACATCTCCAACTAAAATTGTTAGTTTGTCTATTTCACCTTTGGTTCTTTCCATTTTTTGTATTAGGTCCATCAATATCTGTGCTTGTTTGTGCATTCTTCATGAATTTCTCCCTTATTCATTATGTAACGTCCTTCTTTTTTCCTAGTAACATTCTTTATTCTAAAGTCTACTTTGTCTAATACAGCCACTTCATCTTTCTTTTGATTAATGCTTTGCATGGCATATCTTTCTCCATCCTTTTACTTTTCATATATCTATGTCTTTATATTTGAGGTGGGTTTCTTGCAGATAGCATATAGAGTTAGGTCTTGATTTTTTAACCCAATCTGACAATTCTTGCCATATTTTCAAAAATAAGTTAAAATTTCCCTCTACCTACTCCACCTTTTAAAAATTTGGATGTCTTTATATATTAGGCAACGCTTCAAGCCACTAGCCACTTCTATGTGCAATGTTTCCCTGTCCTAGAGGTTTCTTATAGATTTGTCATGCAAATTCAACATAATACCTTTATTCAAAAATAACTTAAAAATATACTTGATATTTCTATTCTCCCAATTCTAATGAGACACAAGCAAGTATTATACACCCAATGATTCCCAAATATCTGTCTACAACTAAAATCTCCCAAGTCATTGTTAGACCCATTAAGCCAAATGTCTACTTAATATCTTTGATGTTTCACGGGTACCTCTTACTCAACATGTCTAAAACTCAATTTTTTATCATCCCCTGTACATTCTTCCTTTCAAATTTGTACCCATTTTATGTCTCTCCTCTCAGTATATTAGTACTAACCTGTCAATTGCCAAGTCAGAAATTCAGGAACCACCTTCTCTTCTCCCTCCATCCAACTGATCATTAAACTCCCAGTAATTCTACTCCTATATATTTTTTTGAGTATCTTACCTTTTCATTCCCCATCTTATCTGCAATGTTACTAGCCTTTTTCAGCAACCATCATTTCTTACCTGGACTTCTGCAAAAGTCTCTTAATGGTTGTTCCTCCTACTTGTAGTTTTGAAGCTCCCAGCATTCTTGTACCCTACTCCCCAAAACTTCTACTCACAAAGTCCTTTGGCTCCTTCTTATCTATCCTCCTCTCACCACTCCCTCCTTCACTGAAGCCACTGCCCCAACACACACACGTAAATCTATAATAATTAACACTGTACTTCCCAAGTCCTGGAACAACAGATGCTGTCTTTTGCATCATGTCTTTACACTTGCTATTCCTTTATTTAGAACATCCACCTCCTCCTGCGTTCACTTGACTAACTTTTACTGATCCTCCAGGTTTTAGTTAAGGTATCCTTTCTCCTGGGAAGCTTTATATAACACCCTAATCTAGGTTATGTGCTCTTTATCTTTTAGCACTTAACACACTGAAATTATTTTTCTCTCTGTATCTCTCTCTAGATTGCAACCTCCATGAGAGCTGGGGCTGCTTTACTTGTTCATTTCATTCATCACTCTGTTCCCACAATTGTTAAATTCAGTAATCCTTATTACTTAGAAACAGGCACAAACCACAACAAAGGAGTCAATGGCATAGTGTAATTTGGGTGTACTGACTCTCAGTGCACCACACTGACCATGGTCTCAGTCAAAAATATTCATCATCCACCATGTCAAAATTCCTAGTATTGTGTAAGGCATTATAGGACTTGGACTCAGACAACCTTGGGCAATTCTTTTTGGCCTCTCTGAAGTTTTTTCTTCATTTCTTAAAGGCATTAAGCAATACCTATACCAAAGTGATATAGGAGAAATAGATTATAGGAGATAAAATGAAAGCATTTTGTAAATCGAACAATGATACTCAACATATACATATATGTATCCTTAACTAATCCATGGTGGCCAAAGTATATTGGCTTATTTTCATCCATCAGTGTTTTCCACTACTATCAATTTCCTACATTTTCAAATTTATTTTAATTAAGGACAGGATAAATACAAATTACCTTTCTTTTTCTTAAGTCTAAAACCCTTGTTTTAAAATCCTCATCATCTAATATCAATTTTATTAAAAGATTCTCAAATAGTTGCTGTGCATCAAAATAAAATTATTGATTCCTTTATTAAACAAAAGATCTGTTTTAAGTCCACATTAGCATTTTCAGATTTAGTTATTTCACCTGAAACAAACAAAAAACAACAAAAATATCAGTGGAAACAAAAATTTCTCAATGAAATATTATAAATAGCCAGGATGTATACCACAATTAAAAGGCATAACTTTTCAGGAAGATTCTTTATTCTTAAAAAAAAAAAAAAAAAAAGTAAAAACAATGCTATGAATTTCCAGAGGTGGAAGAGCATATAATAAACATTGTTTTATTCCCCTTTATCCAAAATAGTACAGTTGGTCTTTGAACGATCTAGGGGTTAGGGATGCTAGCCCACTGTGCAGTCAAAAATCCAAGCTTAACGTTTGACTCTGCCAAAACTTAACTACTAATAGCCTACTGTTGACTGCAAGCCTTACCAATAACATCAACAGGTGATTAACATATAGTTTGTATGTTATATGTATTACACACAGTATTCTTACAATAAAGTATGCGAGAGAAAAAAATGTGATTAAGGAAAATACATTTATCGGTATATCTCAACCCCATAAGTTTACAAGATGAATTGTGTCTGAAATGGCAGGCAGCTGCAGCTGCAGACCTCCATCTGTGGTACATATCAAGCAATTCAACTTTTTTTCTAATGTCATGACTTTTCTCTGCTTCTTGGGAGTATTTCCAGAATTGCATGGGGCCCATAGTGTTACGCAAGGTATTGCACTAAACACAATGAAAAATACATGAGAACCTCAGAGATCACTTTTTACTGTGATACACAATTTTCTGGAGAGACGGACTGCTCCTGCAGAGATAATTAGCATCACATGACATTTCAAGTGGATATGCTTGAGCTCATGGTAATAGTGGCAGGAGGTGGATACAAAATTATTACAGTACAGTATGTACGACAGTTAGTTTTACGCAGTTACAATTTAATACTGCATCTTTGTTGTTTATACTTCTATCAACTACAAATGGTGCCAAGAGGTTGTTTGTATGCATGTTTTAATAAATTTTACATTTTTATAATAGATTTGTGTATATTTTACAGTAGTAAATGATAAAATAGACTAGTATCTACATATATGTTCTGCATTCATGATAGACCTAAGTTTTTCTTAATTTTTTCAGTATTTCTAGGCTACTTGGTTCATTTATTTTTTCAAATTGTCACAAATGTCCAAAAATTTTTCTAACACATCAAAAAAATTATTTCAATTATTAGAAATTATTTTTTGAATTTTTTTTCAAATTATTGAAAAAATCCACCTGTAAGTGGACCAACATAGTTCAAACCCATGTTGTTCAAGGGTCAACTGTAAAATAAAATCATGAATATAAATAGTATATTTAAATAGTAAATATAAACGGTACAATCTCGATAAATGTTTATTATGATTGCTGTAGTTATTTATACTGTGTTAAATAATGTATGTTGAGCTGAAATAGTAAGACCAAGGACAACTAACTCGTTTATGCCAATTTCAAAAATCTGGACCATTAGTAGCTAAACTCTGCAACTGTTTAAAATATTAAAATGAAAAACCGGTTAAACGGAAAAGTCAAACCCTGGATTCCCTCATATCTATATTTTTCCCCCTGTGAATCTCATCTGACTAGACCTCATATGCTTTCAATAATTTATTTTTAAATTTTCATACATAACATCAATCAAATGGCTGCTTCTCCCAACAAGGAGCTATGTGTGGGCAAATCACTGACTTTAGCAAACATCCGACAGTTAATCAAGGGGGTCAGGATCAATCAGCTATTTGTACATATTTTAGATGTATGGCATCGCATACTGCGTGCCGTCATGAAAGGCTCACAAAAAGCTAGTCACGTCCTGGTAAAACATGTTGTGCGATAAACAGACCATAAACAGAAACCATCACTGGCACTTAGGGGCAAACTCCAGCTGGGTTTCTTTATCCCTAATCCCAGTTTCAGCTGCAGGTTTTTTCCAGAAAGAACAGTAGTTTGATTTACTCAACACTGTAGAAGTCAGGGTGTGGTTATCCTCTAAATAGTATTACAAATAGATTTTCTCTGAACTCCTGTAGCAACAGGATCTGACAGTGGTTACTGGTAGGAAAAGGTGAAATTAAGATCAAAATAAACGTCTACAAAAAATAACAGCTTTTAAGGACCACCTAGAGACAATGGAGGTAGGGGTATTTTTGAGACCAAAACTCAGAGTGTAACACAGCACAGAACATGGATACTTTTCAAGCTTTCAACACAGTTAACAGTTGAAGAGTATCTGGTTTTGCCAGCTCTATTACTGTTTTATCATGTTATTCCAATACACTAATAACCTCCACAAACACAGATCAATCACGTTTCCTTCATGATCATTAGAAAAGGACTAATTATAAGCATAAATTTAGAAAAAAAAATCAATGAAATGCTTCCTTTAGCTTTTCTAAAACACTAAACTAGAAAGATTTGTAAAGTAAGACTGAGCAGCTTTTTCTAAGGCAGGGATCAATGGGAGTGTACTTAATAAATGAATAATTGCATTCCTTCTCCCCGGCCAGCCGACAGAGTGGAACTCGACCTCTGTTCGGCGGGCATGCACAACCGGCTGGCATGATGTCTGCGTTCCCCTCCTATGAAAGGATCAGCTCTAGTTACATGCCTTGTGTGCGGCCTGAAGCCTGTAACCGGGTTTACGAGCCCACTAGGTGCCAGGCACTAAAGGTGACACAGATTTCACCTCTTTTCATTACCTTTGAAGGAAATTCTGTGCCCCGATAAGGAAACTGGGGCCAAGCTCGCATAGGCAATGCGGCCGAGATTGCCCTAGGGCCCCCAAGCCAGCGTACAAATCCACAGCAGTGCTCGCACCAGGCACCGGCTCCCAGAGCAAAGGCGTGACTGGGCACCTAAATACCCACTAGGCAGGTAGTGACTGCGACATTAACTCTTTTCTTCTTCGCCACTCTCAGGCTGCAAGCCCTCAAGAAAAAGGGAAACTGAGACGCAAGCCAAGTGGCTTTCCAAAGGTCACAGCTAGTAGCGGGGCGAGGAGGGCCTCCAGGCCTGGTCTTTGCGACCCTCAACGACCATCTGTAATAATGCCCAGAGCCTCCGCCAGGATTCCCCAGCCCTAGGTTCCCGCAGCCTTTGAGCGGAAAGGGCCAGAGCCTGGAAGCTCCCCCTCCCGCGTGGTTTTCCCGTCAGCAGCTTTCGTCTGCAAGGGAAAGCGGCGGCCCCACCCGCAGACAGCTGCGAGGCACCGCGCCAAGCGTATGCTGCCTGTTCCCAGGCACTCCCTCCTGCGCCTTCACCCTTTTGCCACCTCCGCCCTCGACCGGGCGCCTGCGCGCCCCGGCCCGTGGGCCAGCGGGCAGTCTACTCACGTGGGCCTCCGCATGGCCCAGCGACGCCAAGGGCAAGGCGGGGCCTCGCGATCGCCCCGCCTCCCTCGTGCCCCGCCCCCTGGAGGGAGCAGGGGACCCTCGGCAGGCGCGGGCACTTGCCCGCCCAGCCCGGGACTCTGGCTTCGCCGCGTGCGCGTGCGCGTGGTGGGGGTTTGGCTGGGGGCGGGATGCGGTCAAGGCCGCCGAGGCCGCAAGCTCTAGTGGGAAGGCGGCGTGCCGCGGCCGGCTTCGGTGGAGGAGGGGGCGTTTCCCCCGGAAAAGGAAGGAAGTGGGTGTCACGGGCCGCAATACGGCCCCTTTGGCGTCTTGAGTGGGAAATCACAAGATACTGCTCCAGATTTTCCCATTTTATGGCTAAATCCAAATGACTGGGACCCCCCGCCCCATCATGTCAGAAACTTCAGCAGTTCCTTCCACCAAAGCTCAACTAGTGCTGCACGCGCCTTGGTAATCATGGGCATCATCTATGAAGCTACTGCTGTGGCCAGGGCCCCAGTCGTCCTGCTGAGTAGCAAGCTTTGAGAGACGGTGTCCAAGGCCACCCTGCTGGTCAGTGACCTGCTCTAGAGGCTAAGCTAAGGAATGCTTAGAACTTTGATATTTAGATTTCTTACATTAACTTAACCCAGTTAACAGGTTTGTGGGGGCATTTTTTGTTTTTTTGAGACTGAGGCTCACTGTGTCACCCAGGCTGGAGTGCAGTGGCACAACCTCTGCTCACTGCAGCTTCTGCCTCCCAGGTTCAAGCAATTCTCTCACTTTAGCCTCCAGAGTAGCTGGGATTACAGATGTGTGCCACCACACCCAGCTAATTTTTGTATTTTTAGTAGAGACAGGGTTTCACCATGTTGTCCAGGCTGGTCTCGAACTCCTGGCCTCAGGTGATACACCTGCCTCGACCTCGCAAACTGCTGGATTTACAGGCGTGAGCCACCGCACCCGGCCTTGTGGGGTTTTTTGTTTGTTTGTTTGTTTTTAGAGACAGGGTATTGCTCTGCTGCCCAGGCTGGAGTGCAGTGGCCTGATCATAGCTCACTGCAGTCTGGGACTCCTCGTCTCAAACGATCCTCCTGAATCAGCCTCCTGAGTAACTGGGACTACAGGCGCGTGCACCATACCCGGCTCATTTTTAAAAATCTTTTTATAGAGAGGTCTCGTTGCGTTGCCTAGATAGGCCTCAAACTCCTGGCTTCAAGCTGCCCTCCCACCTCGACTTCTCAAAGCACTGGGATTACAGGCTCTGAGAGCCACCGCACCCAGACACTTACTGATACTCTTATGCAGCTTTCTGGTGGGTAGTTTTATTAAGAAAAGAGAAGTCTATATCCAGACCGTGTCACCATATTCAAAATAAAAAATCCCTGCCTTAGGTGAGTTGTGTGTGTTCGGCGAGCATGCACAACCATGGGTTCCTTGAGAACACAAAGTTTTTTGTGATTGTTGTTCTTAACATTACATTACTTTGAAGCTGTCCTGATGGAGTGTGGTGAGATGGGGCATTCCTGGGACAGGACTAAAGTGAACATATGTCCCACATTTATCACATTTGGCGGCATTTAGTTTTGCTTGATTGTGAGTTCCTGTGGATTTTTTTTAGGTTGATTCCTGGGTGCAAATACCATAAGGAAGTAGCTCCAGATCTGCTGTTCAACCCCAAAATTTCACTTTCTCATTAATATGGAATTACTGCTACTCCTGTTTTTCCCATCTTATGGTGGGTAGTTTTACTTCAGATTATCATCAGAAGGTAAAGAGAATGGGAGGATTAAGGAACAATGAGAATTGAACAGATAACAAAACCTTTACTGCTTTGAGATCTTCAAGTGCTGCTCCCTCCTTGCCGCCCTCTCACCCAAAAGTTTTAGAACTCAGTGACCGTTCACAGATTGACTCAAATCTTTGCTCATAACATCTGAAAGAATATTCTTCCTGTATTTGGATTTGAATTGCCTAAGTTGAAATTTTGGCAGAATGGATGCATTGGAAATTGGGGAGGAGGCAGTCTCAAGGTATTAGGGAAAGGAGGGGATGATCTTGGCTAGGAGAGATAACAACAAGAGTTTAGAGAAAGAATTTTTTTAAATGAGTGAGTGGCAGATCTAACCATGTTCTATGATTTATTTATTCATTTATTTAGAGACAGAGTCTCATTCTGTCACCCAGGCTGGAGTGCGGTGGTATGACCTCAGCTCACTGCAACCTCTGCCTCCCAAGCTCAAGCGATTCTCCTACCTCAGCCTCCCAAATAACTGGAATTACAAGAGTACTCCACCACGCCTGGCTAATTTTTGTATGTTTATTAGAGATGAGGTTTCGTCACGTTGGCCAGGCTGGTCTCGAACTCCTGACCTCAAGTGATCTGCCCACCTTGGCCTCCCAAAGTGCTTGGATTACAGGCATGAGTGACCATGCCCAGCCTCTATGTTTCATAGTAATGGTAAGCTACATTCTTGAGCATAAAGATTTCTATATTATTTATGGTTACCAAAAACATTACTATGTCCTCACTTGGGAAATCTTTTTAGTTAAACTAGGCCTGAGAATTCTTGACAATAGAGTAGGAAGGGCATAGGGAGGGGTTGAGAGCTTAATGACAGAAAGATAATCTAGGATTGGGGTAGATCTCAGTTCCAGTTCTTTTAGTGTCTCTGTAGCATACAAGTAACTAGCTAGCACCAGGTATACAGAGGCCTGAACCTGGGCGTGGTTGCTGAAATTCCTCAAGTGGATGCAGCCAATAAGGGCTCAAATGCTATGTCTAACTTAGTTGCCCAAATTAAAAAACACCAGATTAATTTACTGAATTATGAACTCAAGATAGAGACCCTGTGCACCTAGCATAGATATTACAAATTGAATCTCATCAATTACTGATCAAAGACAGCTCAGGGGGCCCCTATGGCAACTTGTGGTCCTCCTACAATGAAGTTTTTGAGAATACTTGCTGAAAGAATTGTATATTTCAAAGTAATAAAGCCCATGGTTGAAGAGTTTTTAAAATGCACCCCCCCCCCACCAAAATCTGTTTCAGTTTACTTCAGAGGTCTCGTTTTGCAATATTGGATTCAGATTGTTTGACACAACATTTATAAGAGATGTTCTACATTATTTTCTCAAAGCCTCGTTTCTAGGATCTTTCTCCCAACTTGTTTTGTAACCTAAAGCTTCCTACTCCCTGTAAAAGATAATACCTTAGCTGAAAAAAAAAAAAAAAAAAACAGTATTTTAATCTCCCACCTTGTGAGGCTGAAGTAGAATAAGTTGTAACAGGAAGAGAGTCCTAAAGATAGGCCTCAAAAGCTGAGGTTGTGCAATGGTTGATGAGGGAGATGTCACACCAGTCCACAGTGAAAGGTTAAATAGCAGCCCAGAAGAGCACAAGTGGATAATTCATACATTGTGTTTCTGTTGACATCCCTTCCTCTCCCACCTTTTAGGCTAATGTAGGTTCTGCCTTGATCAGAAGCAAATTTTTAGAACTAGACAGAATCTTGGAGCTTATGGCTCATTTTGCTCACCTGTCCTTTGAGCAAACTGGTTAAGCATTTTCAGGTGACTTGGCCAACACCGCAAAGCTAGTTATTGGCAGAACCAGAATTAGAACCACTCCCTCCCTGCTCAGATGCAATTGTTCTCTCCTTTTCTCTCCAAAATGGCCACCATCAATTTCTTCCCATCTTGTGCGCACATAATGTCACACAATTCAAGAGGTGGAGTCTCTTTTCCCTCCCCTTGACTTGGTTTATGATTTCATTTGGCAGTGGAAGGATACAATGAAAGTGATGTTCTGAGACTTCCAAGCTCAGGTCATAGAGGTCTGGCAGCTTCCGCTTCCTCCCTCTAGGGGGGCCAGCCTCCATGCTTTAAAGAAGCTTGGGGAGGATTAGCGCAGTGGTTCCCGACTGTAATCCCAGCACTTTGGGAGGCCAAGGCAGACAGATCACCTGAGGTCGGCAGTTCGAGACCAACCTGACCAACATGGAGAACCCCATCTCTACTAAAAATACAAAATTAGCGGGCATGGTGATGCATGCCTATAATACCAACTACTTGGGAGGCTGAGGCAGAGAATCACTTGAACCCAAGAGACAGAGGTTGTGGTGAGCCAAGATCGCACCATTTCACTCCAGCCTGGGCAACAAGAACGAAACTCCGTCTCAAATAAATAAATAAGCAAGCTTGGGCTAGACTTGTGAGCGATAAGACCAGCGACCAGCACACGGACTCAGAGAGGCCATGTAGAGGAGCAGTCAAGTGAGTTCAAGCCTTCTTTTTATGTTGTTTTTGTTTGTTTTTGAGATGGAGTCTTTCTCTGTCACTCAGGCTGGAGTGCAGTGGTGCAATCTCGGCTCATTGCAACCTCTGCCTCCCAGGTTCAAGATATTCTTCTGCCTCAGCCTCCTGAGTAGCTGGGATTACAGGCACGCACCACCACTCCCAGCTAATTTTTGTATTTTTAGTAGAGATGGGTTTCACCATGTTGGCCAGGCTGGTCTCAAACTCCTGACCTCAGGTGATCCACCCACCTTGACCTCCCAAAGTGCTGGGATTACAGGCATGAACCACCGTGCCTGGTGAAGCCATCCTGAACTACCCAGTGGAGATCTACCCCAATTCCTGACCCAGCGAATCATGAGAAGTAGGCAACAAAAAGGCTGCTACACCCTCTGCCTTTTTATTAACTTGATGATCATAATTAAGAAATCAGGACGTAAGACTTTAGTTTCAAAAGTCTTGTTAGGAGACCCAGTCAGCCAACACTTACTTCCATGTCTGTCAGCAGCTCTTATCAACATAATTTTCTGCTTCAACTCCAACAATAAAGCTGTTATTTAAATTACAATTCATTAATTTGCGGATCAAATGACTCTACGGGTATATTCACTTATACTTAGCATTTGGCTGTAACAAAGTTTTTTTTTTTTTTTCCAAATCCTAACGTTCTGCTTATCTACTGCTATACAGCAGACCAGCAGAGAACTTCGTGACTTAGAATGACACTACTTATTTATTTATTTATTTTGTAGAGACAGGTTTGCGCTATGTTGCCCAGGCTGGTCTCGAACTCCTAGGCTCAAGCAATCCCAGCCTCCCAAAGTGCTGGGATTACAGGTGAGTGACGGTGCCCAGCCAACACTACTTATTTTGCTCACCACTTTGCAATTTGAGCAGGGCTTCATGAGGATGGCTGGTGTCTGCTGCCCTCAGCATCAGCTAGGGCTGGCTTGAAGGCTGGAAGTGAAATAATTTGAAGACTGGCTCTCTCTTGTCTGGAGGTTGGTGGTGGAAGACTTCAATAGCTGGAGTCTAGAACAGTGGAGTTCCTCAGGGATCTCTATCTCTATCATCTCTACGGAGCTTTTCCACACAGTATCTTCAGCATGGTGGCTTCAGGCTGGCTAGTCATTTTACATGTTGGCCAGAGCTCCCAAGACACACACTCCCAAGAAAGCGATCCCAGAAGAAGATGTATTGCGCTGTATGACTTATGCTCTGGAAGTCATATAGCAACCCTTGTGCCTTGCCATTGATCCACCCATATTCAATAAAATGGACTATCGGCCCCACTTCTTGAAGTAGGAGTGCCCATATCACACTGTTAAAAGGGCAGGTGGCTGCTGCCATATTTGGAAAATACAATTCTGCCTTGCCCAGTTTCCAAACTCTGCATCTGAATTTCATGCTAGGGATAAAACTTGATAGAAAAACTAATTCCAGCAGCTTTGATTGCTTTAAAAAAATGCCAATTGCAACACTTAACATTAATTCAGTTTCCTTATACATGTCTTGATTTGGAGGTGCAGTTCATCTCACCCTTCCCAGGGATCTGGATTCGAACTGGGGAGGGTAGAATGTGGATAATCTATCATTTTTGTTTTTGTAAACCTTTTTTTTAAAAAGTAGATTTTATAGCCTGCAGTTGACACACACAGAATTTTCATCAAGGTTGAGACATTATGAATTTAATCTGACAGCCACCTATTTTCAAGAAAATTAGTTGTATATGCTCTGCAACAAGTTTTGGGTAAATATTAATAACATATATTTCTACCTGCATGTGTATGCGCACATACCCACTCATGTTGTATCTCATTCCTGAAGGATTTCCAGCTTCTCTGCCCAGTTTGCCTGGCATTGTTTTCCTTAAACCTGGCAATGCCATACCAAAGGGATATGATGCCTTTTTAACTGCTGTCAGCAACACGCAAATGGTCAGGGCAGGAAGTAATGTGTGCAGTACCTTTCTTTAATTCCAGTAGAATCATATTAAGGCTGAAATTTAATTAGCTACATTGGGGTTTGTATGTGAACAGCAAAACTAACATTTCTATTATTGTAAAAACACGCCCAAGGACATATAGCAATTGGATAAAAGCTGCTATGCTTGTGTGGCATTTTGTAGTTATGGCATAGCTTCTTAGAATTATTACAAATAAAAATAAATATCCAATACATTTATCTATTTCTTGAAGATTATTGTGCCTATGTGAAGTACTTCTCTGTCTGTGGTCTGGCTTTTAAACCTTGCTTTTCCAGCTTACTGTCTTCTAGAATTAAGTTCGCTAAACTATGTTTTCATCACAATCTGAAGACATGATTTTACGAGTCTTTTAACATTGACTTTCCAGACTATCTCTGTAGATTCCACTTGGAGGTTGCCAAATAGCTATATTACTGAAAACTTTGGTATGTATCAAATGTTTGCATTTTAAATTATCTCCTCAACCATGTGATTTCAGAGATTTTGGTAGTCAACTGACTCCTATCATTTTGTGTCTGAAAATTAAATGTATTGCTAACAGAACCCATCAGTGAGTAAAGAATTTGTATGTCTTTCTTTTTATTACACATGCCAGTGCAAAGAAAAGAATTCTTTTATAATGTGAATTATCCCCCTTTGTTTATCGGGAATTTTTCATTTTCATAGTTTCTCTCAAAGCTGAGCAATCCAAGAATATTTTTGCAAGAAACAACAATAGAATGAGGACTGAATGTGTTCCTAGGAAACATTTGAACATTTCAGTTCATTTTAAAGGGAATGAGTTTGTTTTTAAAATTGTTTGTTAGGAAGAAGAAAATTAGATTAAATGCCAAAGAATGGTAAAAGAATGCTGTGAGGTGACATTAATTTAGAACAGAAAATGTAATTGCTAGGAAGAAATGGCAGAGTGCATCTTTGTTACAGGCTGATGGGAGGCATTACTTTTCAAGTAGATCTAAAAGATAAGCCTCATATAAAGCCACTGGATCAACATATCTCCTAGCTAAGTAAGACTAGGGCCAGCCAGCACTGTATGGTGTGAAGGCCTATATGCCCCTTTAGCAAAGCTACATTAACCAAGGAAGCTGAGCCTTGAAAGTAGCTTTCACAGACTACCTACTCACAGAAATTCTCAGAGAAGTAATTTGCATTTAGAAATGAGAAAGTTACTGGAGTTATTACAATTGTTCTTCATCACTTCCCCACTCCAAGCCCCCCAAAACAGTGAAAAATGATTTGAATCTACCCTGTTAACATTCAGCTCAAGTTGAACTTGAAGCCATTAGCTATGTGACTATATAGAATATCTGACAATATCAGATCTTTGGGGGTTCTCCTAACCCCACAAGAGCGGCTCAGGGGGTGTTTTACATTCCCTGTGTGTTAGCTCCACCCTAAGGAAAGGGCCCAGGGAACTCACTGGATTCCCTTTTCCAGTCTTGCCATTAAGACTGCAATGGAGCCGGGCGCGGTGGCTCAAGCCTGTAATCCCAGCACTTTGGGAGGCCGAGACGGGCGGATCACGAGGTCAGGAGATCGAGACCATCCTGGCTAACACGGTGAAACCCCGTCTCTACTAAAAAATACCAAAAACTAGCCGGGCGATGTGGCGGGCGCCTGTAGTCCCAGCTACTCCGGAGGCTGAGGCAGGAGAATGGCGTAATCCCGGGAGGCGGAGCTTGCAGTGAGCTGAGATCCGGTCACTGCACTCCAGCCTGGGCGACAGAGCAAGACTCCGTCTCAAAAAAAAAAAAAAAAAAAAAGACTGCAATGGAAACTCAGTTTAAAATGAAAGAATTACTTGTCATTCACCTAATCTCTTTGAACACTATTTTCTTCTTTGGTAAATAAAAATAATCCCACATGCCCTACTTTTTCATAAGAGTGTTGTGGTTTAAAAGAAAAAGACAGTAAGTAATGTGAAGTGAACATTTGGCATAATCTAGCCCCTATAAGCACATTCTATGCATTGTCCCACCAGATCTTCATCATAACCTTAGGAAACAGGTACAGAGGTAAAACTGAGGCTTAGAGAAGGTCAATACCTTGCCCAAACCATATCTGGTAAGTGGCAGAGCCAAGATTTGAGCTGTCTGACTTCAGATACTAAACGATTATACCTCTAATATAACATATATTAAAAACAACTATCAAATGGTAAAGTCCTAGGCAAACATCAGATCTCACTATTATTAAAACTTCTTTTCTCTGAATCTTTACTTAAAAATTACATTATGTGACCGGGCACAGTGGCTCATGCCTGTAATCCCAGCACTTTGGGAGGCCGAGGAGGGCAGATCACAAGGTCAAGAAATCGAGACCATCCTGGCTAACATGATGAAACCCCATCTCTACTAAAAACACAAAAATTAGCTGGGTGTGGTGGCGCACACCTGTAGTCCCAGCTACTCAGGAGGCTGAGATGGGAGAATCGCTTGAACCCAGGAGGTGGAGGTTGCAGTGAGCCGAGATCGCACCACAGCACTCCAGCCTGGTGACAGAGGAAGACTCTATCTCAAAACAAAACAAACAAACAAAAAATTATATGTGTGTGGGTTCATATATCACTTTTAAAGTTTCCTTTTTTGTTGATTTTGGTGAGGGCAAGATGTTTTTATGCAGATGATTTTTATGATAGTAATATATGCCAAAAATATATGGTCAGTGAAGAAAATGCAGAAAATACATAAAAGTCTAGATTAAAAGAAGAAAACATGTGATAGCAAGTCAAACCCAAAAGCATGTTGAATAAGCAGTAACCCACATTTCTCCCCCCAAAAGTAAGGTCATTATAACACTTTTCTCAGAGGAAGAATAAAATATATTAGCACCATGCACACATTGTTCGCACTGCGATATTTATTAAAGGAGGGTCAAGTGACATGTTGACCATAGCATGTTGTCATAGCTTGTCAGCTATCATTAGAAAAAAAAAGAATTGTAAGAAAAATTAAATGAATAGATTAGCCACAAAAAGCTCAACGTAGGTAAGATTTGGCAGACACCTCAAGACTCTAAATTTGCTAACATTACTAAAGATTCATTTCTAGAAAATCCAGATCTAGAAGAAAGATTCCCATAGTGTAACAGTTTTCATAGGATGCTTTAGAATGTATTTATTTATTGAGACTGACCTGAGAATTGATTCTGGCAAATGTTCATTTTGGAAATACAGCAAAGGGTCGGAGAATTCCTAGAATTCAGAGGTGTACCTTGGACTTTAGAGGGACATTTGAGGCAGAAATGTGAGTAGTATGCAGGAGACTGGACTCTGAACATGAGAGGCTCTCATTTAAAAGATTATTACTAGAAATGAGCAGTCAAGAACGTCTGTTTCTGTGCTTTTAGTAATTGTTGGAAAGAAGAAATCTCAGACATAAACCACGAGATTCCAAAGAGCAGAAAAAGAATCCAGGGAGCCTGTTAGGTAAGATATTCAGAGATGAAAGAATCTCACCATGACTTCAAAGTATGTGCCCCTCACCCCATTCCTCCTGAAAACCAAGGTGTTTTGTCATTTCTGTGCTATATTGATTTCCCTTCTAATTTCAACTGCATTCACACCTGAGAGGAACAACATTTTTTTTTCTTTTTAGGTTAGATGGGTAATGTGCCAATGTGGGAACAAGGTTCAGAGGGTGGCACATCTCACACATGTCATGAAAACGCAATCGTCATGCCACACATGTCATGAAAACCCAATCGTCATGCTCATGAACTACAGAAGAATCAGAGGAATGGCATTTTTCAATTGCTTCCCTAGACAGGCTGTCACCTATAAGGCCCATCCCCAGATCCAGAGGCTGCAATGAACCCTCTGAAACTACTGCTTTGTCGTTCAGACCTAATCTTAGCCTTTCTCTGTACCACCTCTGCTTCCCTCTATGGCATTTTCAGCCACTAACTCAAGAAAGAAAAGTTCCAGAAAAAAAAAAAAAAGATTGGTGTGAAACACACACACAAACACCCCACACCTTCGAAGTGCCCCCAGTGACAAGTTAAGTAGTCATCCGAGATTAAGTAAAAAATTCCTGAATCCTGCAAGTCCTGTCCTTTATCCCTATCTAAGCATGAATAATCCAATTCTCTGATTCCTGGAAAAATATAGGCAATATGTAGAAGGAGAGAAAAAAACTGACTAGTCTTGTTCAGAAAAACTTTCCTGGCCAGGCACAGCGGCTCACACCTGTAATCCCAGCACTTTGGAAGGTCAAGGCAGGCGGATCACCTGAGGTCAGGAGTTCGAGACCAGCCTGGCCAACATGGTGAAACCTCATCTCTACTAAAAATATAAAAATTAGCCAGGAGTGGTGGTGGGCACCTGTAATCCCAGCTACCTGGGAGGCTGAGGCAGGAGAATTGCTTGAACCCGGGAGACGGAGGTTGCAGTGAACTGAGATCATGCCATTGCACTCTGCCCTGGGCGACAGAGTAAGACTCCATCTCAAACACAAACAAACAAACTTTCCTGAGCTGACAGTTCATGTTGTCATTGTGTCTGAAATTTTGTGACCTGAGTCATATTAGACATTTAATATACACTTAAATATTACATGCAAGGGAACATACATTTTGTCACCCACACAAAATAATTTGCCTAAAAAATAGAGACAAAGTCATTCCCTTAAGTATAGAAGGTGCTTAGTAAATTCATTAATTACAAAAAAAAATCCACAAACCCTAGAATGAAATACTTAGAAAAGGATTAATGTAATTGTATTTTATTATACATGAGCCGGAGTAATTTGATTTTATACCAGTTTTATTTTCCCTTTTAAAAAATGTATTTTCAGTTTTCATTTCTCACATGCAGGCTTCATGAAGAACCACTAAAAGGGAATCAGAGAGATTCACGCTGCCCAGGCAACAAAATCAGCAAACAATGAAAACCAAACTAGGCGTTGATGGTTATAAACAGAAATAAATTGTAATCCCTGCTTTTGTTGCTTTGCCACAGAATCATCACCTGCTGCCCACCATTACATTAATTCTTGTCCCTCATACTAGCAACTTTACAGCTGCTCTGTCTCCTTCCACCTTAGTCCAGTGATTTTGGGGGAGGGGGGGAGAAATGGGGTCTTGCTATATTGCCCAGGCTGGTCTTAAACTCCTGGGCTCCAGTCATCTTCTCACCTCAGCCTCCCAAAGTGTTGGGATTATTGTGAGAGTTACCTCAAGTAGGTTGTTTCACTATTGTGCAAGCAAGCCCAAAGATGTACTATTTTGAGAGGATAGAACATTTAAATAAGCATAGCATTTAAATCATCCAACCTTCTAGTCCCAATTTTGATTCACCCATTTCCTTATTCTTAGAAAAAATTCACATATGGGTCAATCATATCATACAAGAAAGTAATTCAATGCTCACAATTAATAAGCTTTAAAAAAAATTGGACATTTTCTCAGTAATGCTTTTTTTCCCTTCTTTTAGATTATTAATAAAGATCTACACATTTACTGAGGAAGTATTTAAAATTAATTTTGACTTCATATATTTGCATTTATACACGTTGCTATTTATGGGCAAAAACTATTCAATGTACAATCAGTAATATTTTTCCCCAACGGATGAGTTTATGTTTCCACTGAAGAAATTAAACACGCACTTTTGATGTATTCACTCTAATTTCAGGATCGATATTCTGAATAAAAATACCCTGTCCAAAACTTGAAGAGTAACTTTGACTTCTTTTTTAATTTCAATTTCATATGTAAGCTCCACCCAGGACGAAGTTCTGCTCCAGGTTCTGATAGTACTAAAATTGCTTTCTCTTTTCTCTAGAGTACTACATAACTCTTACCTAAATGTCAAATAGTCATGGTATTCTTATAAATACCCTTGTTTACAGTAAACTTAATGTATGTTTGGAAAATAATTCATTAAACTGTAAAATGCTAGTGTTGACGACCTCCGTGGGAAGAGTGAAAGAGTTGATTTAGGATTTGGCCATTTATAGTGACAACCTAGCAAAATAATCAAGAAAAAAACTATTCAAAGTTCCCGTCCCATTGATTTCATTTACAGAATGCCAGCTAGTTCCAGTGCTTCCCTGTTTCAACGAATACTAATTTCAAGCTTTTCGAACAGACATTGCTTCAGGAAACTCAGGAATAAAACATGAGCAAGTTATCCGGTATCAAGTGCAGGCTACGTGCCTGATGTCTGCAACTGACTCATGAGATTCTGGTGTCTCAAGCATATCTATTTGATCTCTTATTCTCAGCTATATAATCTTCCAGATTAAATTGCACCAGAAATAATCTGTGTACACCCCACAGAGAGTAAATAATCAGACATACCTCTGCTCTTCCCTTTTTCTACTCTCGCACATGACTTTGCATGTGATTATGTAAATCCTGCAGGCCTGATATTTTCATTATAATCCTGCAATTACAATTATATAACCAGCTTGCTGTCTCCAATTAAAAATATTTTTTTTAAGTGACAAAACTGCCCTACAATAAATGCAACTTACGGTGAAGTGTCCCAGCGATCACACTGGGAGAGTCAGAAGCAGAACTAAAACACCTTCTTCCAACTCTCTGCCCAGTTGATCCATTTATCCCTTTAAAATACATTATGTAGAATCAAAAAATATTTCTGGTCTGAGTATACGGAGGTTCCCTGGGATTTAGGGGATTTCGCTTGAAATAGATTTTTTTTTTCCACAAGATTTCAGCTTTTGCAGAATTAGCTCTGATATGAATAATATTTTCACATCATTTCAAACGCATTTAAATTCCTAAAGGTGTTGCTCAAGGAAGCAACTAATGCAAACTTTGTTAACAGGAAAAACCATGTTTAAAATAAAAAATTAAGCACGGCAGGTACCTAAAAGGAGCCTAAAAACAGAAACAGAATGGAACATTTCTAAGAGTTGGAACGTGTAAAAATATGTATGTTAAAAAAAAAGAAAGTTCAGAAATAGATCCAAATATATGTGGGATAAAAATTGCATTATAAATCAGAGTGGAATGAAAACAGGGATAGTTCAATATTTGATATTGAGCTACCTAGGCAGCATTCTAGGGGAAAGCCTATCTTATAGGCCAGGCCAAATTTCAAATGAATAAAAAATGTAAAGGGAAACACCAAAACCTACCCAAGATCTAGGAGAAAAACAGGATGCTTTCTTAATGACCTTGAATATGGTAGATCTTTTAAATTATGAGTCAAATCCAAAAGCCATAAAAGAAAATATCGGTAAATTCAGGTACATAAAAATAAAATTTCTGTGGCAAAAGTCACCTGAAGCAAGTCAAAGACAAATAAGATAAGATAAAAATATTTGTAATTCATACTACTAATAAAGGTCTTATCTTCCTAATACAAAAGAGCTTAAGTTGAGAAGAAAAACACAAAGAGCCCAATAGAAAATCGCACCAGAGGAAAACAATGGGAAAAATTAGATACCATTTTTCATTTGTTCACACACACAAAAAAAGTTTGATGACATCAAATGGAAAATATTGTTCTGTATTACTGTTAAATGCATTAAGTTACTATAAACTTTATGTAGGGCATTTTGGCAATATCTACCAAAATTACTAATTATTCCTTTGGCTAGCAATTCTACCTCCACGGATATATTTGTGAAATGACCCTACATAAGATTATTCACTACAGAAATGTTTATTGGAAACAACACAAATATTCATCAATTGGAGACGAGTTAAATAAATTATAGTAGCTCCATATAGTGGAATACTATATAGTTGTAAACAAGGAGAAAGGGAAAGGGTCCATGTACTGATTTAGAAAGATCTCCAAGAAATAAATAATATTAAGTGGGTGGGGAGGAAGCAACGGCACAACAGTGTCTGCAGTATGCTACCTTTTGCATAAAAAGAGACAAGAAACACTGTATTAAGATTTGCATCAACCCAATACTACCTAAGAAAAAAAGATTTGTTGGTATGTGCTAAACAAACTATGCTTACATGTACACATAATAACATCAGGGCCAGGTGGCTCACACCTATAACCCCAGCACTTAGAGAGGCCAACCCGGGGGAGGATGGTTTGAGCCCAGGAGTTTGAGATCAGCCTAGGCAACACAAAAAGACCTCGTCCCTTAAAAATAAATAAATAAAAATTAGCTGTACGTGGTGGTGCACACCTGTAGTTCCAGCTACTCAGTAGGCTGAGGTGGAAGGATCACTTGAGCCTGGGAGGTTGAGGCTGCAGTGAGCCATGATATTGCTACTGCACTCCAGCCTGGGCAGCAGAGTGTGACCCTACCTCAAGAAAAGATAAAGAAAAAAGAAAAGAACATCAGGTGTGAAGCTGTCTGTGTGTGTCTAGGGTGGTTGGGAACTAGGTAGATGGGGAACAGGGTTGTGAAACAATTTTTAAATTTTCAATAATATGCTTATTACCTGTTCAAAATTAAATCAAAACCAATATTGTTCCCTAATCTAAGCCTAGGTGATATTTACTTTACTTCTGATTGTGTATCTCTTTAATGACATATTCTCTAAAATCATATGTTGTGCTAGAAATGTAAGATTAATTAGGTTTGGTTGAAATTCATTACTGAAAGAGTAGGTTACAAAAATTAATCATATTCTTGACACTTCTTACTCAATTTAGGCTTTCTTTGTATAATTCTGTCTTTATACCTCTACTTCAAATATAACCCTTCTATGTTGCTTAGAAATATGTGAGAACATTCACTGATCAAGGACCCTAACCTTGTCACTGAAGAATTTTAATCAATTTGAAGTTTTTATGAGCATATAAACGTGTTAAAGTTTTTTTGTTAAAGTTTCATTCTTTATCACGTGCATGAAGTTCTACTAAAGAAGTTAATTGGCCATCTGCATTTCTTATCTATTTTTCCTCTTAAAGTGGAATATAAAATCCTACTTTTATCCTAGGATGAAAAATCATTCCTTCAAGTGGTAAGATGTTGTCTTCAGTGCATGCAAGGATATTTTCCTGACTGTCTAAGATTCTCACCAAACAACACCATATTTCTTTTAGCGATCTTTTGACTCTTCATTTACTTTGTATTTAACAAGAACTCTTTTTTTCTTTGACATGATTAACGTTTTATTCCAGTTCATCGCAAACACAATTTAACCTTCAGGAGTTCCCTTTTAAAAAGTTTGCTCTTTCACTTCATTATACATCCTCAGTCCACCCTGTAGATGTCTTTTGGAACATATCACATAATTATTAAGTAATTGTGTTATTTGTTGTTTCATGTTTGTCTTCTGGTAGAATTCAAGGACAGCAACCAAATCTCTCCTATTCACCACCACCATGGGTTACAGTCCCCATGCCCCAAGAAATGTAATGAATTGTCTTGTACATAGTAAATTCTCACTATGCAGTATATTTGTTGAACAAATGAATTGCCTTTGTCTTCTTAACATCTTAACATCTATTAAAATTACAAGCTCCTTGAGATTAGAGACCGTTTCAAAGGAGTTGGTTTGGTACATAGCTAACACAGTATAGAACCAAATTACATACTTAATTCATTTATCATGAATGAAGCAATCACACATCACTGGCAACACTAATATTGACAGACCCCATAATCAACATCCTTGAAGTAATAGAACATTGCTGGCTTCACTAAAAATAAAAAAAATTTCAAAATATATTTTGTATCAAATAATTCTGACAATTTTTATGCTTTACTGAGAATATTAATTAACCTTTGCAATGAGGTGTTATCCACTTCCGAGATAGGTTCTATATGACCTACATGAAATACAGTTTTCCTCCAGTAGGCAGTCTTTTCATAAAGACCAGCAAAATAGAGCAAGGGTTGGATACTAAAAGTATTTACAGTATGTACAAGTGGAAAAAGTATATCATCCATTCAAAACTGTTTAATTCTCCTTGGGTTGTTATAATGACAACTTGCTTAACCTGATAACAGATTTTTAAAAATGTAATCATGTATTTATTTTATGGTTTGCACAAGATGTACCTTTAGTACATCCAGATTTTCATAACCCATCAAACAGTTTTTCAGTATGTGTTATGGCAGGATATTCTAGAACTGCCAAGAAAAGTAAATTCACAGAGCTGCCTGCAATTCACTAACTGTAACAAATTAGCATAAGCAGCCCCATTTTAGAAGGCACGGCTTTTACAAGTTACACAGAAAAATAATGTGGGTTTGCATTTCTATCATTAAAAACTGCCCATGCCATGAATGGTTACACTGTGAATATTAAACACAGCCCTGATAAGTCAGTGTAGCTCGTCTATTTGAGGTGGAACTCCTTAATGAAACATTTGGTTATGATCTGAAGACTAACTAGGAAAACTAGCTAACAAGTACCTATTTTTACGGATTTTTTCTACTTAAAAAAAAAAAAAACGCATATCAAATAAAACCTCTCAACACTTGTCAGCTCTCCTGTGAACATACCATATAAATGGACTGGCACCGGCTGCCAGAGAAAACGAAAGGCCAAATTACTCTCTTCCACCCATGCTGTGAAGTTCAGAGAGAAATCTGTCCTAGACCCAAACCACACAGATAGCATACAATGCACCATTTAGCAAGAACGAAAGAATGGATAAAATTCTTCAGATTTCTCTACACAATAGCAAAGATCTTATTTTGTTAGTCACCATCACAATTTAAAAGGCCTCTGGCGGTTGCTCATGGAACAAAACAAAGGTATTTTCAAATATCTAATTTGCTTAAGCTCTGTTCATTCTGGCCAAAACTCCAAAAGCCATAAAAACCGTGGCTGCAAGCTTACCTTATTCCAAACATATCCGCAGTGCAGTCAGTTGCCAGTGTAATACTAAAGAGGTCTCATCAGTACCTAGAATAAAGCAATAAAGGAAGTGAATTTAGAGTCTGGTTTTTGATTCTGGGAAACATGAAACTGTTTATAACCATCTTGGGAATACTATCTTTGAGCAACCTGGGCACTATTGCCTGAGGGTGGGCACTATTGTGAGACCCTGCCTCAGGAAAAAAAAAAAAAATTATCTTTTTACAGAACCAAATACACTCTTGGCCAGCTTCGGAATTTTGTGAATGCAGCTGCTTGGAGGGCAGGACCTTCGTTCATCCCTTCCACTGCAACCGGTGGAGAAGGTTGAAGGGACTGTCAGTGCCAATCTGCTTTATGGTGGGCAAGAGAGTGTGGGGATGGGGGACAGAGATGAAAACTAATTAAGGTTTAAAGAGAAATTAGAAGATGCCTGTCCTGCCATGGACCGTCACAAACAGGCTCTTATTTTTCTGTTGGACTCTAAACTTTAATTTACCCACGTATTTTCTCTTCCTGAAACTCAGAATGTTAGACTTACCCTTCACCCTCCCACGTGCCTCCTCCCCGAGCACTTTCTCGCAGGTATTCCCTATTGAAACGCAGCTGGTTGCCCATGCTGGAAATTTGGGAATGTCCCAGTTACAGCCCTTTTCAATCAATCACCAAGTCCAGGTGAATTTACCTCTTTAATAACTTCAAAGTGTTTCCAGTTTTGTGCATCCCTACAATGGCCACCTAATCCAGGCTATTCCGGTCTCTTTCTTGGATTTTGATAACAACTTCCTAAATTATCTTCCCACCTCCAAGTTGTTACCACTTCTTTTAGTCTCTCTTTTTTTTTTTTTTTTTTTTTTTGAGACAGGGTCCCACTCTGTCACCCAACCTGGAGTGCAGTGCAGCAAACACTGGTCACTTCAGCCTCAGCCTCCAGGGCTCCAGCGATCCTCCCGCCTCCCGAGTAGCTGGAACTACTTACATGCGCCACAATGCCTCGCTAATTTTTGTATTTTTAGTAGAGAGGAGGTCTTGCCATGCTGTCCAGGCTGGTTTTGAACTCCTGAGCTCAAGTGATCCTCCCACCTTGGCCTTCCAAAGTTCTGGGACTATAGGCATGAGCCACCATGCCCAGCCCCCTTCTAGTCCATTGTTTTTACACCCACATCAATTTTACCCCCCACGCTGATCATATCATTCCCAAACTTAATATCTGATATTCAGAGCCATCATGTTTTTTCCTCATCTTATTTTGACCTCGGTTTACCTCGTTTTATCTTGAGCCTCTTCTGTGCACAAACCGCAAAACGCTCTAGTTTTTGGTTGTCTGAGAGCAGCATACCGGATCAAAACCTGGGAACTTTGTATTTGTCCTTTTCTCTCTGCCAGGAATATCGCCATCTCCATTTGCCCAATGAGTCCCACCTCCTCACCATTTTTACCTCTGTGGAAATCCCTTCCTTCCAGAAACGTCCACTCACTTCTGGTGCCAAGGAGCTTCCGCAGCGCCCTGTAGGCGCCTCTACAGATGCAGATAGCTGTTTCCTGTGTTAGACAGCAAGCTCCCGTCAGCTGGGTTCATTGCTCATGGTTGCCTTGGCCTGACAAATAATGACTTGGCCTGGTAAATAATCATTATTTGGTAAATAATGATTACATGAACAAATGTAACTAAGACATCCAGATAGAATCTAATGCATTTCGTGCAACTCATGTGTAGCCAGGTGAGGTTTTCCAGCGGTTTCAGCTTCTATTATAACTTACATTACAGAACTGGGGTGTCTCAAACACCAGATTATAAGAATCACCTGAGTCACTTGACAAACAGCGTCCTGTCTCTTAAAGAGACACACGGGAAACTGGTAAAAGTGAATCTGAAGGAAAAAAACTGGTGATCAGAACTAGGAATAAACTTGTTTTTCACTGCATACCCTTTTGATTTACCTTGAGTTAAAAAAAAAATACACAAGGAATTGAGACCCGTGACAGAGTGCCATCCATCACCCAACCAATACGTGAATTTCTTCTCAGTGTTGAATGCACATAAATGTTTCCATCAGTATTGCAGCCGGCCTTCAAGAGAGCCCTAGGTGATTCTTTATATGTCTTATATATTCATAAGAATACACAAGAAACCAACAACATCGAGCAGCTCCAGTTACGTGAATTGGGATACTGAGAGAACAAAGTTGGGAAAGAGACTTTATAATGACACTCTTTTATATCTTTTGGAATTTCCCATCATTTTAAATGTATGACCTGGTCAAAAAATTTAAAAATTAAACAAAATCGCAGGCTGGGCACAGTGGCTCATGCCTGTAATCCCAGTGCTTTGGGAGGCCAAGGTGAGAGGATCACTGGAGTCCAAGTGTTCAAGACCAGCTTGAGCAACATAGCAAGACTCCGTCTCAACAATAACAAAATTTTGAAAACGAGCCAGGTGTGGTGACACATGCCTATAATCCCAGTTATTTAGGAAGGTAGGATGGCAGGATCGCCTGGGCCCAGAAATTCAAGGCTGCAGTAACTGCACTCCAGTCTGGCAAGACTCTGTCTCTTAAATAAACAAATAAATAAATACACACAGATTTTCAGGCCCATCCCTGGATGTTCTGATTCATGAAGCTGGAGGTGGGGCCTAAAAAATCTGTATTTTTAATAAATTCTCTGGGTAATACCTATGATCATGTAAGTCTGAGGAAGACTGTTAAGGTTGGACTTGACCTTAGAGATCATCTAATTCAGTGATTCCCAAACCAGGGCATCATCCTTGACTTAATCAGAATATCCTGGGAAGGGTGCAGGGAAACCAGTGCTTTAAAAAGTGGCCCCAGATGATTCCAATGCAGGCACTGGCTTACAGCTTGCATTGAGACCCATGACAGAGTGCCATCCATCACCCAATCAATACATGAATTTCTTCTTAGTGTTGAATGCACAGAAATGTTTCCATCATTATTGTAGCCAGCCTTCAAGAGAGCCCTTGGTGATTCTCCCCTCCTGGTATTCATGCCTTTGGGTAGTTTCCTCCCACACTGAGTAGGGCTCACCTGTAGAACCCATAGGATATTGTGGGAATGATGAAGCGTGGCTTCCAACACTAGGCTGTCAAAGATATTGTGGCTTCTCCCTTGTTCTCTCTTGGCTTGTCTGCTCTGGGGAAACCAGCTGCCATGTTACCAGGATGCTTGGGGGCCACATGGTGAGCAGCTGAGTCCTCCTGCCAATCACCAGCACTGACTTGCCAGTTACATGAGTAAACCCTGTTGAAAGTGGCTCCTCCAGTCCCAGGCAAGTTGTCAGATGTCTGCAGCCATGGCTGACATCTGGACTGCAACCTCATAAGAGATCCTGAGACAGAACCACCAAGCTGCATCACTCCTCCATTTCTGGTCCGTTGAAACTGAGTGAAGTAGTAAATGCTTAATATTATTTTAAACTGATAACGGGTTTTTTTTGTGGGGTGGGGTGGGGTGCAGGAGACTTGTCACACAGCCATAGATAACTAATACAATCATATTTTCCCACAAGTGCATTTCTTATCAGTGGCCCCATTTCTGTTTCATCTCCCATCTGGCAGTATGTTCTCTTCCCCAAGCCTGCAAGTAAGGTATTATAATATATTTGCTTTCACAGGTTGAGTGTTAGTTTAGAGTGCCATCATGGGGCTTTCTGACTTGGGCAGCACAACTTCTCAAATACTGTCAGCAGTGTGGAAACTCATCAGTCTTGCTTCCTGTGGTTCTCTGTGGCTTGGCTTGAGTGGATGGGGAAAAACCAAATGATCTTTTGTGTGGTGATGAAGTGCTGAGCCCTTGTCCACTGTAGGCCCAGTTCTGGCATTCTCCATGCCCACTGAGGCCTCTCTCTGACCTTTCCCTACACGTAGAAGGCAGGACAACTGCAAATGCACTTTAGCTTGTGATGTGATGTCTGTGCATTACACCTGCCAGATTCTGGATCTTGACCTGAAAATATTGGTTTCTGTTTTGACAGAGGAGATGGGCATCTGATTTTCATCTGGAAAATGATATGTGTGCAACATTGCCAGTCTCAGAAAGAGTATTTCATATGCAATTACCCTCCAAGCCCTAGGAGGACTTTAAGTCCTTGGAAGGAAGCCAACCTACTCACTGTCCTTGATGTCATCTACAAAGTCAGAATGGCAGAAATCACATTAGACTTCACTAACGAATCATCAGCCAAAGTCTTAAAACAAATATGTGCATTTGCTTCATGCCAGCTCTTCCTTTTTTCTGCCAGTTTCTGATAGTTATGGTCACTTAGCTTTGATCTCACTGGACACCTGATTACTTAAAAAGCCAAAATCCTAAATCCACTGGTGTTATTCTGCTTGCAGATAAAAGCAAAGGTCCATTTGTGAAACATCAAAAGGAATTAGGAAAATGTGGGATGCGTGTTGCTTGGTGTTGCCTAGCAATATGGTTAGGGCACAGGAATCACAGAGAGGATGAAATTCACACCCACAAGGAAATCATATTATTCATAATAAACACACACATGCACATCACATTCTGCAAGAATGTGATAAACTGAGTACAGAATTATAGTCACAAGTAGAATAATCTTCGGAGCACTGAAGAATAAACGTTCTAGTTGATTGGTTGTTTATATTTCAACGTCTACATGAGTACATCACTCACTCCAAGACAAAAGCATTAAATACCTGTGAATGGAGTTTACAATATCTCTCACAGATGTGAGCTCTGTCAATATAAGTAAAACATACATTTTAAACCAAATATATTAATATGTAAAGTGATAGGACAGAGTATTTAATATATAAAAATAACTTTAAGCCCTTTGCTCACCCTTATTTCAAAATATCTAGGTTTACCATGAATGTTCATAAGAGTGGTGGTAAAAAGCATGACCATCAAAGTCAGGCGCTTGTTTTCAAATCCTGACTCTGCCTTTTGCTATGTGACCATGAACAGGTTATTAAATTTCCCTAAAACTGAGTGTCCTCATCTATCAATTTGAAATGATTGTACTGCTAAATTTATAGGGCTGCTGTGAGGATTAAAATAAAGGAATCTGGCCAGGTGTGGTGGCCAACGCCTGTAATTCCAGCACTTTGGGAGGCCAAGGTGAGCAGATCACTTGAGGTCAGGAGTTCGAGACCAGCCTGGTGGTGAAACTCTGTCTCTACTAAAAATACAAAAATTAGCTGGGTGTGGTGGTGGGTGCCTATAATCCCAGCTAGTCAGGAAGCTGAGGCAGGAGAATCACTTGAACCCGGGAGGTGGAGGCTGCAGTGAGCCAAGGTCACACCACTGCACTCCAGCTTGGGCAGCCTGAGACTTTGTCTCGAGAAAAAAAAATTAAAAATTAAAAAAAAAAAAAAAAAAAGGGAATCCAGGTAAAGGATGAATACAGGGCTTGGTTCTACAAATACATTGGCCTTTCTACTTATTATTATTAATAATACTGTATTGTTATGCAGAAGACCTCTTGATTGCCTTTCAATAAATGTAGATGCTACCAATTAAGCCAAGAAAAAGTTACAAGTAGAATTTTTGCCTGTAAGGGGGCTTTGGGGTGTTAGGAAAAGGCAATGATAGCTTCTAATCCCTCCCTGCCCTATCAATTGTTCTTCCAAAGTCAGATCCAAGCAACTCGGGTCCAAGAATGAGATGCAAGCCTCCAACATGGCCACTCACTGAAGGAAAACTCTCATTTCATGAGGCTGTTCTGTCGTAGGGCTACACAGACCAGTATTCTCCCAGCTCCAGGCTCCCCTCCCAGAACAACTCACTCCTGTATCCTGCATCCTCCCGGGTTACAAATCTGGGAGTCTTCTAAAAGGGCTTCCACCTTTCTTCTTTGTAGCTGACCTTGGAAATGTTCTCAGTTCTAAGTAGAGCTTTAATTTCCTCCGTAAGTACTGCTTTCCCAGGCTATGACTGCTTTGCCAGGTTATGATGATGGGAACCTGCAGGTGGGGAAGAAGGGGAGGCATCAGCTACCTCTTCTGCTTGATCTGGGAGCTCTACTTCCTAGAAACATTTGTGTCCTAAGACATAGGTGAAACAGAATCAGAACAGCTAAGCTACCAGCCTTCTCCTAGGGAGAGGTAAACAGTTAATAGAGCACCCTGAGAAACAATATGTGTACCCAAAATAGGCAAAATAGGCAAAAACAGTTAGTGACTTGTAAGAATGAGAAAATTATACGGATCCTGTTTTAAGATTCAAAAGTCAGTCACGAACCAATCGTAAGGCCAGGTGCAGTGGCTCACACCTGTAATCCCAGCACGTTGGGAGAACAAGGTGGGGAAATTGCTTGAGGACGGGTGTTTGAGAGCAGCCTGGGCACAGACCAGTGTTGCTGGTGTCTCTACAAAAGACCCCGTGTCTCTACAAAAAAACAAACAAACAAAAAAACGATCTTAAGAAAACATTTTAATGTATTCCTAATATCATTTTACTTGTATGAATTTGGGAAAGGTTTTTGTTTTCTTCCTACCAATGAAATATTTAGGACAGAATTAACTTGCAAGTCCTGTTGCTATATTTATGAGAGTTCATTTATGAATTCATTTATGAAGGTAGAATAAATGTGTTTTTTTTTTTTTTGGCTTTTAAGAATCGTTGAAACAACATTGGGTTAAAAATAGAAGGGCCCTATTTATATTAGAACAAAAAGGTTAAATTCCTAGGCTTAAGAAGTGAACAAGAGCTATATGAAAACACTTTAAAATGCCACTGAGGACCACAGAAGAAAACTTGAACAAATGGAAGGATGTATGTATTTTTAGATAAAAAGACTTAACTATATAAAGATGTCAATTATTCCCAATCTATAATGCAAAACACTCAATTTTAAAAAAGGACTTGTAAAAACTATACAAGCTCATTACAATATGGAAAAAGGAGCAAGAATATTCAGAAATCCTGAAAATAAAAAAACAAGGATTTCTTAGTTGTATCAGATATTAAAATATAGTATAAAGCTCTAACAAGTAAAAGGGTATGGTATATGAATAGACAAGGCAACTCGATGAATTATAAATGCAAAGTCCAGAAGTTGACTCAAATATAAAAAGAAATTTAGTATATGATAAAAAGCCACCACTTACCAATGGAAAAAGATGGTCTGTTCAATAAATGATGTCAGAGCAACTGAGTAGCCCTCTGGGGAAAAAAACAAAAGTTATATCCAAGCCTTACATGTTTCACCATGATAAATTCCAGATAAATTAACATTTTTAGAAAGGGCAAAGGGGAAATAAAATCATGAGAGCACTAGAATAAGCCATCAGATAATCCTTAAATATAATCTTGGAGTATGCTTTGAAGCATAGAGTAAAAGCCAGAATCCAGGCTGGGTGCAGTGGCTCATGCCTGTAATCCCAGCACTTTGGAAGACCGAGGAGGGTGTTATCGCCTGGGGTCAGGGGTTCGAGACCAGCCTAACCAACGTGGTGAAACCCCGTCTCTACTAAAAATACAAAATTATCGGGGCATGGGGGCGCATGCGTGTAATACCAGCCACTTGGGAGATTGAGGCAGGAGAATCCTTTGAACCCGGGAGGCAGTGAGCCGAGGCTGTGCCATTGCACTCCAGCCTGGGCAACAAGAGTGAAACTAAAAAATGGATTCTTCAGGACTTTCACATTAACTTTGTGTTTATGAGCCCCATTAAAAAGTGGGCAAAGAACATTAACAGACACTTTTCAAAAGAAGACATCCATGTGACCAAACAGCACATGAAAAAAGCTCAATATCACTGATCACTAGAGAAATGCAAATCAAAACTACAATGAGATACCATCTCACACCCAGTCAGAATGGCAATTATTAAAAAGTAAAAAAAATAACAGGCTGGTGAAGTTGCAGAGAAAAGGGAATGCTTATACACTGTTCATGGGAGTATAAATTAGTTCAACCATTGTGGAAAGCAGTATGGCAATTCCTCAAAAAGCTAAAAGCAGAACTGCCATTCAACCTAGCAATCCCATTGCTGAGTATATACTCAGAGGAATATAAATCATTCTACCATAAAGACACATGCACATGAATGTTCATTGCAGCACTCTTCACACTAACAAAAACATTTTTTACATTCACAATAGCAAAGTCAACCTAAATGCCCATCAATGACAGATTGGATAAAGAAATGTGGTACACACACACTATGGAATACTGCACAGCCATAAAAAAGAATGAGACCATGTCTTTTGTGGGAATGTGGATGGAGGTGGAGGCTATTATCCTTAGCAAACTAATGCAGAAACAAAAAACCAAATATCGCATGTTCTCATTTAAAAGTGGGAGCTAAATGATGAGAACCTATGAACGCAAAGAAGGAAACAACAGACACTGGGGTCTACTCAATAGTGGAGGGTGGGAGGAGGGACAGGATTAGAAAAGATCGCTATTGGGTACTGGGCTTAATTCCTGGGTGATGAAATAATCTATACAACAAACCCCAGGGACATGAGTTTACCTTTGTAACAAACCATCACATGTACCCTTGAACCTAAAATAAATGTTAAAGCAAAACAAAACAAAACAAAAACTTTGTGTTTTAAGGAGCTGTGTTTTAAATGTCTATCCTCTAAGCAAGGAGCATGCCAAATACAGCATATTTCCTCTTCCAAGTGTGTAATGTTCTACTGTTAGATTACTGATTTAATTTTTCAGGCGAGAGCTATCAGTAGGCAGAATTCTGAGATGACCTCCAAGTTCACTTGAGTTTTATTAGAACACAGTCATGTTGCTGTGCACGGTGGCTCATGCCTGTAATCCCACCACTTTGGGAGGCTGAGGTGGGCAGATCCCTTGAGGTCAGGAGTTCAAGACCAGCCTGGTCAACATGGCAAAACCCTGTCTCCAGTAAAAATACAAAAGTTAGCCAGGTGTGGTGGCCCACACCTGTAGTCCCAGCTACTCAGGAGGCTGAGGCAGGAGAATCGCTTGAACCTAGAAGATGGAGGTTACAGTGAGCTGAGATTGTGCCACTGCATTCCAGCCTAGGCAAGACTCCGTCTCAAAAAATAAAAATGATTTAAAAAAATAACACAGCCATGTTCATTTGCTTTTATGTATTATCTATGGCTGCTTTTGTGCTACAACACAGAGTAGTTGAGAGGAGAAGCTGGATGACCTGAAAGACTTACAATCTGTACTATCCGTCCCTTTGTAGGAAGTTTGCAGCCTCTGGCTTGAACCATTTTGAGTTGGGTCTCTTGGGGTGCTCATGTGCGCTGTTTAATCCCCCTTCCCTTGACTGGAGTCAGGACCTGTGAATATAATCCATTTCACTCTTTCGATTAGTTTACATTATGTGAGACACTCTTAGCAAATTGGATAGAGCCATTCTTCAGCTGGGCTTAAATAAGTGAGGTGTCTCATGGTGAGGGGCGTGTGGTGGGCACGGAACTGTCAGTGGCTTCTAGGAGCTGAGAGTGACCTCCAGCTGACATCTAGGAAGAAAACAGGGACCTCCTTCCCACAGCTGCAAGGAACTGGATTCTGCCAACAACTACATAAGCTTGAAAGAGGATTCCACGCCCCAGAAGAAAAGCCTCATGACACCTTGATTGTAGCCTTGTGAGACCCTGCCTGGAGAACCTCAAGCCTTGCTTGGATGAGCCACAGAAACTGGGAGGTAGTTTGTATGTTGTTTTAAGCTCCGAACTATGTGGCAATTTGTTACATAGCAATAGGAAACTAATGCAGATCACGATGTGGGTTGCCTGCCTAAAAACAACCACTTACACACACCTCACCTGCTTTCTCAGTCTTAGAAAGTGAATCAAGTCTTTTAGGAGGCATCTAAAAAAGCTTTCCCTGCTGCGCGCGGTGGCTTACGCCTGTAATCACAACACTTTGGAAGGCTGCAGGTGGGCCAATCGCCTGAGGACAGAAGTTTGAGACCAGCCTGACCAACATGGTGAAACCCCATCTCTACTAAAAATACAAAAATTAACCGAGTGTGGTGGCGGGTGCCTGTAATCCCAGCTACTTACTTGGAGGCTGAGGTGGGAGAATCGCTTGAACCCAGAAGGTGGAGGTTGTAGTGAGCCAAGATCACACCACTGCACTCCAGCCTGGGTGACAGAACGAGACCGTGAAAGAAAGAAAGAAAGAGAGAGAGAGAGAAAGGGAAAGAGAGAGAGAAAGAAGGAAAGAAAGAAAGAGAAAGAAAGGTAGAAGGAAGAAAGAAAGAAGAAAGAAAGAGAGAGAGAGAAGGAAGGAAGGAGAAAGAAAGAAAGAAAGAAAGAAAGAAAGAAAGAAAGAAAGAAAGA